>NW_025766459.1:935000-1424716 GCF_003918875.1 Haliotis rubra
ACCACTTGTTAAAACATATGAACACGAGTGTTGTACTGACGACCCAAGACTCTGGGATTTGAACCAAGGAATATAGGTTCCTGGAACGTGACAACTTTACACAGTCCCACTGAATTTTTTGTTGCAATTATATTCCTGTGCAGGGAAGATCCAAATAATTTGGGTTATTTTCATGCCTTAGATTTTTCTTTTTTTATTTGAAAGAAGTCTCCCTAGAATATCAACTATTTGATATTGTATGCCAGCACTCACTTATGTACTCGGACCTCTCCAGCTGTGCCGTTGCTATGACAGACGCTACTGGTGAACCATCACATCCCGCCTGTACAGAGTCGTACAGACAACCTAGGTACTTCATGTACTTCCTGTCAACATACAGAGTCGTACAGACAACATAGGTACTTGAAGTACTTCCTGTCAACATAGAGTCATACAGACAACATAGGTACTTCATGTACTTCCTGTCAACATACAGAGTCGTACGGACAACCTAGGTACTTGATGTAGATCCTGTCAACATACAGAGTCGTACAGACAACCTAGGTACTTGAAGTACTTCCTGTCAACATACAGAGTCGTATAGACAACCTAGGTACTTGAAGTACTTCCTGTCAACATACAGAGTCGTACAGACAACCTAGGTACTTGAAGTACTTCCTGTCAACATACAGAGTCGTACAGACAACCTAGGTACTTGAAGTACTTCCTGTCAACATACAGAGTCATACAGACAACCTAGGTACTTGAAGTACTTCCTGTCAACATACAGAGTCGTACAGACAACCTAGGTACTTGAAGTACTTCCTGTCAACATACAGAGTCGTACAGACAACCTAGGTACTTGAAGTACTTCCTGTCAACATACAGAGTCGTACAGACAACCAAGGTACTTCATGTACTTCCTGTCAACATACAGAGTCATACAGACAACCTAGGTACTTCATGTACTTCCTGTCAACATACAGAGTCGTACAGACAACCTAGGTACTTGAAGTACTTCCTGTCAACATACAGAATCATGCAGACAACCTAGGTACTTGAAGTACTTCCTGTCAACATACAGAGTCATACAGACAACCTAGGTACTTGAAGTACTTCCTGTCAACATACAGAGTCGTACAGACAACCTAGGTACTTGAAGTACTTCCTGTCAACATACAGAGTCGTACAGACAACCTAGGTACTTGAAGTACTTCCTGTCAACATACAGAGTCGTACAGACAACCTAGGTACTTGAAGTTCTTCCTGTCAACATACAGTCGTACAGACAAACTAGGTACTTGAAGTACTTCCTGTCAACATACAGAGTCGTACAGACAACCTAGGTACTTGAAGTACTTCCTGTCAACATACAGAGTCGTACAGACAACCTAGGTACTTGAAGTACTTCCTGTCAACATACAGAGTCGTACAGACAACCTAGGTACTTGAAGTACTTCTTGTCAACATACAGAGTCGTACAGACTACATAGGTACTAGAAGTACTTCCTGTCAACATACAGAGTCATACAGACAACCTAGGTACTTGATGTAGTTCCTGTCAACATACAGAGTCATACAGACAACCTAGGTACTTGAAGTACTTCCTGTCAACATACAGAGTCATACAGACAACCTAGGTACTTGAAGTACTTCCTGTCAACATACAGAGTCGTACAGACAACCTAGGTACTTGAAGTACTTCTTGTCAACATACAGAGTCGTACAGACTACATAGGTACTAGAAGTACTTCCTGTCAACATACAGAGTCATACAGACAACCTAGGTACTTGATGTAGTTCCTGTCAACATACAGAGTCGTACAGACAACCTAGGTACTTCATGTACTTCTTGTACTTCCTGTTAACTTACCAGTGATGACAACATGCGTTATACACTCTGTATCAACAATATTACTAATGACTTATAATGTATTGTAACATGCAGCATATGGCAAGTATGATTGCAGAGGGTTCAGATTCAACATACACCAACTGATCAACATTATCCCAGTCTACAAATGTTCTTGACATCATAGAGCAACAACATCCTAATTTACCAATGTTCTTGACATCATAAAGGAACAACATCCTAATCTACCAATGTTCTTGACATCATAAAGGAACAAAATCCTAATCTACCAATGTTCTTGACATCATAAAGCAACAACGACCCAATCTACCAATGTTCCTGATACCATAAAGCAACAACGGCCTAATCACCAATGTTCCTGATATCAGAAAGGTCAAATAGCCTAAAACCAATGTTTGTGACTGTATGAGAGACAAATATTATCATAAGGAAACGACTTTCATTACAAGTGAGAGATGCAACGATTTTCTTGATAACTGAATCTCCTGAAGTACAGCTGTACTTACTTCTGGTCATACGAGCTGGTGTCCGTCCATCTGTTGATCTGGCACTGACAGGTGTCGCTTGCAACTGGAACGAGATTGTAAGATCAATCATATGTGCACGTGCAATGTTTGACTCTCGTTTCCAGAAACCTTGTAATACACTCTCTTACTGGCAACCTTCAGGTCTGTTATTACGTTTAAGAAATGACTCTGTGAATGTTGTAGATAAATGCATTTCGGTTATACGTCACATGTTGCAGTGATATCTCGACATTATCAAACATGATGAGTGGAAATGGGGTTAAATGTCACTTCCTGGTATAGATTAATTCAATGATGTCGAAGGTATGTGTATACTGTCACAAGGGTACAATAATCCCACACAGAATATTGGCCCGGAGCCAGCCAGTCTTACCGCTTTACTTAAGAGTGGCATAAACGGTTAATTACACACATTGCACCATTTAGGAAGAAACAGTTATGATCAGGTTTGGAACACGTTGAACCGCTTCGTGCCACGTGGACACAGGACAAAGTTTTACTTCTTTAGGTGGCATATAGACGCTGGAATGATGAAGAGGAACACTTTTTAAGGATCGATAAATTCTTTATGGCAATAGATGCGGCGTTTCGGTGTAGATGTTAAATCGTTATCAAGGTAAAAATATTGTCGCCCAGAGATTGCACATTTTCCAGTTTGCCGTCAGCAGACCGTTGGCCTGATGCCAACAAACACATCGTCAATGACCGATTCTGCTCCGGCCAGCCAAGGTTAGTGACACCAGAACAGACCGGTGGCAAACTCAGACTCAGATAGGGGGTCAGAGTAGATATCAGTTGTAAAATCGTCTGCATCGATTGAAAGAACTGAGTTTTGAAATGGACGTCCTACAGAATGGTCGTTTGGGGCTACTAGTTCCATAATAGCTTGTGGTGGTAACACTGACTGGCCTAGCACATATATATGGCCTTTCCCCTACTTGTGGGAAGTCATGGGCAGACGAATCAAAATCCAGCCACTCTCAGTGAACTCGGGGCTGCTCTTACTGAGCAGTGGAACAACATGAGTCAAGATGGTCGACTCTTGAGAGTCGTGCCTCGAAGAATTCGTGCATATCTAGCATGTCTGACCTACAGAGGGACGTAACATCAACGACCAAGTGCTCCATCATCTCTTCTCACCAAACCTTTAGAACTCAATAAGTTCTGATTGCCTGCTCCTCAAAGAGAAGTGATCACTTAATTTCCCTTTGCCGGTACCCGTTGACAAGATATGACTTGACGACTCCCACTACTCCTAATCGTTTGGCATGGTTTAATGATACATTTGGTAAGTGGACCATTTACTGCAGCTTCACAATGTACATATTGTAGAAATTAGAAGTAACACAATGTGTCGAATTCCCCTGGAAATAGAAGAGCGGCAGACAGTATACATGCATCAAGACTTACAACACGATTGGTACGGCATAGCATTCCGATAGTCGTAGATGTTGTTGATGTCGGTGTTGCTGAGGGGACATCCGGTGGCCTGTTTCGTCGTGTAGGTTAGACAGGACACGTAGTTTTTAAGTGTCCTGTGAAGAACATTCAAACACCACAAAAGAAGATTTTAGTTCTTCAAGGAGTTTTTCACACAGCTAATGACAGCAGATTGGGATAAACAGACGCGATATTAAAGTTTGAGAACGATTTATACAGTCCGAATCGGCCACTGGACTCTGCTCTTTGGAGATTTTACTGAGTGTTTTGGAATGACTGTTGTTGCTTTTATTTTATCTCGTTATGGTCGGGGTTGATTATTGGGTCAAACGTTACCTTTGACCAATTGGCAGTCCGAGGTACAACTGATGGTACACAAGCTGTAAAACCATTCCATAAACTTTGGAGTCAGCTGTACGGTACCGCTTTAATCTAAAGACTATGTTTATACATCGCTAGCAAATTCTGCTGATGCCAGGTGCAGACAAACCTATCGGGATCCGAACCGACGATCAAAGGTTTTCTTGCATGTCGAAGGAAAACAGCTATGCATATCGAAAGACGCTTCGGGCGTCTCTTAAGTGAGTCCTGAAGCAAACGTGCGCCAGTAAAGTGAGTGAGTGAGTTTATCTTTATGCCGCTTTTAGCAATATTCCAGCAAAATCAAAACGGGGGACACCAGAAATGGGCTTCACAGTTTGTACCCATGTGGGGAATCGAACCCGGGTCTTCGGCGTGACGAACTTACACTTTAACCACTAGGTCACCCCACCGGCCAGTAAAGGGTCCAAAGACGAACGTGCGGTTGTTAAATGAGTCCTAACACAAACGTTCGGCAGTTTGCTTCTTCGGACCGTGAGCGGACAGTACTCAATAGTCCACGTGTCCGTCTAACCGAAACATTGGTATAACGGTTTCTCACTCTTCAGGATCACACATTGACCCACCCGGCAGGCCACAACAAGCCCCTGCCCACCGGTGTCTGCTCACCTGCACCTATCTCCCACCGACACAGTACTGGTCCTCTCAGCTATGAAAGCTATTTTACAGGAGTCACAGGTTTCTGAAATAGCAAGCGTTGCAAGATCGGCAAGAGGACACACGGATCCGTCAATGTGAACATATAGTCTATTGTTTTCGCCTTATGAAGGTTAGATTTGACTGTTTTTAACTACACTTACAGTTCCAGTCATAGCCATGGATCATGGAGATAGTCGAACATAAATACATTAAAAGAACTTAAATGCCAAATATTGTGAAAAGAATTTCAATATTTATTCATTTGTCTCTCATATAAGATAACTTTTTCATAGTATGAAAATACTTGTGAAAATCACAGAAATAGGAACATTAAACGAATTCTGTAGGTAGTATATAACAATCATGATTATTTCAAACTTGAAACGAGTAGCATTTAAAAATGTTTCCAAATTTCAAGAATTTGGTTTTTTTCCGCCCCAATCACGAAAGAACAGCCCATCCTCTAAACCCCTCATCCGTAACTACCCCCTGTACACTGTGTTCCTTCAGGAAAGGTATACCTAACACTTCCGTAACTACCCCCTGTACACTGTGTTCCTTCAGGAAACATATACCTAACATTTCCGTAACTACCCCCTGTACACTGTGTTCCTTCAGGAAACATATACCTAACACTTCCGTAACTACCCCCTGTACACTGTGTTCCTTCAGGAAACATATACCTAACACTTCCGTAACTACCCCCTGTACACTGTGTTCCTTCAGGAAACATATACCTAACACTTCCGTAACTACCCCCTGTACACTGTGTTCCTTAAGGAAACATATACCTAACACTTCCGTAACTACCCCCTGTACACTGTGTTCCTTCAGGAAACTTATACCTAACACTTCCGTAACTACCCCCTGTACACTGTGTTCCTTCAGGAAAGGTATACCTAACACTTCCGTAACTACCCCCTGTACACTGTGTTCCTTCAGGAAACATATACCTAACACTTCCTTAACTACACCCTGTACACTGTGTTCCTTAAGGAAACATATACCTAACACTTCCGTAACTACCCCCTGTACACTGTGTTCCTTCAGGAAAGGTATACCTAACACTTCCGTAACTACCGCATGTACACTGTGTTCCTTCAGGAAAGGTATACCTAACACTTCCGTAACTACCCCCTGTACACTGTGTTCCTTCAGGAAAGGTATACCTAACACTTCCTTAACTACCCCATGTACACTGTGTTCCTTCAGGAAACATATACCTAACACTTCCGTAACTACCCCCCGTACACTGTGTTCCTTCAGGAAACATATACCTAACACTTCCTTAACTACACCCTGTACACTGTGTTCCTTAAGGAAACATATACCTAACACTTCCGTAACTACCCCCTGTACACTGTGTTCCTTCAGGAAAGGTATACCTAACACTTCCGTAACTACACCCTGTACACTGTGTTCCTTCAGGAAAGGTATACCTAACACTTCCTTAACTACCCCATGTACACTGTGTTCCTTCAGGAAACATATACCTAACACTTCCGTAACTACCCCCCGTACACTGTGTTCCTTCAGGAAACATATACCTAACACTTCCGTAACTACCCCCTGTACACTGTGTTCCTTCAGGAAACATATACCTAACACTTCCGTAACTACCCCCTGTACACTGTGTTCCTTAAGGAAACATATACCTAACACTTCCGTAACTACCCCCTGTACACTGTGTTCCTTCAGGAAACTTATACCTAACACTTCCGTAACTACCCCCTGTACACTGAGTTCCTTCAGGAAAGGTATACCTAACACTTCCGTAACTACCGCATGTACACTGTGTTCCTTCAGGAAAGGTATACCTAACACTTCCGTAACTACACCCTGTACACTGTGTTCCTTCAGGAAAGGTATACCTAACACTTCCGTAACTACCCCCTGTACACTGTGTTCCTTCAGGAAACTTATACCTAACACTTCCGTAACTACCCCCTGTACACTGAGTTCCTTCAGGAAAGGTATACCTAACACTTCCGTAACTACCGCATGTACACTGTGTTCCTTCAGGAAAGGTATACCTAACACTTCCGTAACTACCCCTGTACACTGTGTTCCTTCAGGAAAGGTATACCTAACACTTCCGTAACTACCCCCTGTACACTGTGTTCCTTCAGGAAAGGTATACCTAACACTTCCTTAACTACCCCATGTACACTGTGTTCCTTCAGGAAACATATACCTAACACTTCCGTAACTACCCCCTGTACACTGTGTTCCTTCAGGAAAGGTATACCTAACACTTCCGTAACTACCCCCTGTACACTGTGTTCCTTCAGGAAACTTATACCTAACACTTCCGTAACTACCCCCTGTACACTGTGTTCCTTCAGGAAACATATACCTAACACTTCCGTAACTACCCCCTGTACACTGTGTTCCTTCAGGAAAGGTATACCTAACACTTCCTTAACTACACCCTGTACACTGTGTTCCTTCAGGAAACGTATACCTAACACTTCCGTAACTACCCCCTGTACACTGTGTTCCTTCAGGAAAGGTATACCTAACACTTCCTTAACTACACCCTGTACACTGTGTTCCTTCAGGAAACGTATACCTAACACTTCCGTAACTACCCCCTGTACACTGTGTTCCTTCAGGAAAGGTATACCTAACACTTCCTTAACTACACCCTGTACACTGTGTTCCTTCAGGAAATATATACCTAACACTTCCGTAACTACCCCTGTACACTGTGTTCCTTCAGGAAAGGTATACCTAACACTTCCCTTAACTACACCCTGTACACTGTGTTCCTTCAGGAAAGGTATACCTAACACTTCCGTAACTACCCCTGTACACTGTGTTCCTTCAGAAAGGTATACCTAACACTTCCTTAACTACACCCCTGTACACTGTGTTCCTTCAGGAAACGTATACCTAACACTTCCGTAACTTCCCCCTGTACACTGTGTTCCTTCAGGAAAGGTATACCTAACACTTCCGTAACTACCCCCTGTACACTGTGTTCCTTCAGGAAACGTATACCTAACACTTCCGTAACTTCCCCCTGTACACTGTGTTCCTTCAGGAAAGGTATACCTAACACTTCCGTAACTACCCCCTGTACACTGTGTTCCTTCAGGAAAGGTATACCTTACACTTCCGTGACTACCCCCTGTACACTGTGTTCCTTCAGGAAAGGTATACCTAACACTTCCGTAACTACCGCATGTACACTGTGCTCCTTCACGAAACTTATACCTAACACTTCCGTAACTACCCCCTGTACACTGTGTTCCTTCAGGAAAGGTATACCTAACACTTCCGTGACTACACCCTGTACACTGTGTTCCTTCAGGAAAGGTATACCTAACACTTCCGTAACTACCGCATGTACACTGTGCTCCTTCACGAAACTTATACCTAACACTTCCGTAACTACACCCCGTACACTGTGTTCCTTCAGGAAAGGTATACCTAACACTTCCGTGACTACCCCCTGTACACTGTGTTCCTTCAGGAAAGGTATACCTAACACTTCCGTAACTACCGCATGTACACTGTGCGCCTTCACGAAACTTATACCTAACACTTCCGTAACTACCCCCTGTACACTGTGTTCCTTCAGGAAACATATACCTAACACTTCCGTAACTACCCCCTGTACACTGTGTTCCTTCAGGAAACTTATACCTAACACTTCCGTAACTACCCCCTGTACACTGTGATCCTTCAGGAAAGGTATACCTAACACTTCCGTGACTACCCCCTGTACACTGTGTTCCTTCAGGAAAGGTATACCTAACACTTCCGTAACTACCGCATGTACATTGTGCTCCTTCACGAAACTTATACCTAACACTTCCGTAACTACCCCATGTTCACTGTGTTCCTTCAGGAAACATATACCTAACACTTCCGTAACTACCCCCTGTACACTGTGTTCCTTCAGGAAAGGTATACCTAACACTTCCGTAACTACCCCCTGTACACTGTGTTCCTTCAGGAAACATATACCTAACACTTCCGTAACTACCCCCTGTACACTGTGTTCCTTCAGGAAACGTATACCTAACACTTCCGTAACTACCCCCTGTACACTGTGTTCCTTCAGGAAACATATACCTAACACTTCCGTGACTACCCCCTGTACACTGTGTTCCTTCAGGAAAGGTATACCTAACACTTCCGTAACTACCGCATGTACACTGTGCTCCTTCACGAAACTTATACCTAACACTTCCGTAACTACCCCCTGTACACTGTGTTCCTTCAGGAAACTTATACCTAACACTTCCGTAACTACCCCCTGTACACTGTGTTCCTTCAGGAAAGGTATACCTAACACTTCCGTAACTTCCCCCTGTACACTGTGTTCCTTCAGGAAACATATACCTAACACTTCCGTAACTACCCCCTGTACACTGTGATCCTTCAGGAATCTTATGGTTAACACTTCCTGTAGAAAATTATTTCAATAAACTAATTGCGAATAACATCTTATTGTGACAGCAAATTTTACACTTACTCGTCTGTCCAGCGACAAGCACCTGAATAAGGAAGGAAAGTTGTAAACATGTGAATGCATATTGTTTTACATCGCAGTCATACATAAGGTGTATTGTAACTGTAAATAGAGTTGTTTTGTCAGGCAGACAGATGAGTTTACGTCAGCATGAATGAGTTATCCCGTCTCAGATACCGCAGGAGGACATTTGTGACTGATGATCTATGTTTTACTGTCCCCCGGGATAACACGGGTTGTTCCGAGTTTGATGTCTGATCTGGCAACAAATGTTTGTGTGCATTTCTGTTTGTTTCATTAAGACTTCCTTGCTGGAAGACATATGTGGAGACCTATTCATAAATAATTGCGTAAATACATAGTGATTAGCGGTAACGGTAATCTTAGCC
The DNA here is from genome assembly GCF_003918875.1 of Haliotis rubra. Classification (NCBI taxonomy): domain Eukaryota; kingdom Metazoa; phylum Mollusca; class Gastropoda; order Lepetellida; family Haliotidae; genus Haliotis; species Haliotis rubra. The sequence continues at coordinate 944,712 of NW_025766459.1, forward strand.
AGGTGTATTTTACTCGTATTATAACACTCGTACCTACAACAGAGGTATCTGTAATCTGACAGAAGTGTGTGTGACATGAGACTGATGTATTTGTAATCAAACAGAAAGAGTGTGTGATATGAGACTGAGGTATCTGTAATCTGACAGAGGTGTGTGTGATATGAGACTGAGGTATTTATAATCAAACAGAAAGAGTGTGTGATATGAGACTGAGGTTTCTGTAATCTGACAGAGGTGTGTGTGATATGAGGCTGATGAATCTGTAATCTGACAGAGGTGTGTGTGATATGAGGCTGAGGTATCTGTAATCTGACAGAAGTGTGTGTGATATGAGACTGAGGTATCTGTAATCTGACAGAAGTGTGTGTGATATGAGGCTGATGTATCTGTAATCTGACAGAGGTGTGTGTGATATGAGACTGAGGTATCTGTAATCTGACAGAAGTGTGTGTGATATGAGACTGATGTATCTGTAATCTGACAGAGGTGTGTGTGATATGAGACTGGTGTATCTGTAATCTGACAGAAGTGTATGTGATATGAGACTGATGTATCTGTAATCTGACAGAGGTGTGTGTGATATGAGACTGATGTATCTGTAATCTGACAGAAGTGTGTGTGATATGAGGCTGATGTATCTGTAATCTGACAGAAGAGTGTGTGTGATATGAGACTGACGTATCTGTAATCTGACAGAAGTGTGTGTGATATGAGACTGATGTATCTGTAATCTGACAGAACTGTGTGTGATATGAGACTGATGTATCTGTAATCTGACAGAACTGTGTGTTATACGATCAGGCTGAGGTATCTGCAATCTACAAGAGAGACTACTGCAATTTACATAAAAGTATTAGCAATCTATTGGAGAGTGTAATGTATGGAAGACAGAGGTTCATGTAATCTACGACAGAGGTTTATGTAATCTACGACAGAGGTTAATGTTATCCACGACAAAGGTTTATGTAATCTACGACAAAGGTTTATGTAATCTGCGACAGAGGTTCATGTAATCTACGACAGAGGCCCATGCAATCTGCGACAGAGGTTCATGTTATCTACGACAGAGGTTTATGTAATCTACGACAGAGGTTTATGTAATCTACGACAGAGGTTTATGTAATCTACGACAGAGGTTTATGTAATCTACGACAGAGGTTTATGTAATCTACGACAGAGGTTCATGTAATCTGCGACAGAGGTTCATGTAATCTACGACAGAGGTTTATGTAATCTACGACAGAGGTTTATGTAATCTACAACAGAGGTTAATGTAATCTACGACAGAGGTTCATGTAATCTACGACAGAGGTTTATGTAATCTACGACAGAGGTTTATGTAATCTACGACAGAGGTTCATGTAATCTGCGACAGAGGTACCTGAATTCTACGACAGAGGTTCATGTTATCTACGACAGATGTTCAAGTAATCTACGACATACGGACCTGAATTCTACGACAGATGTTCAAGTAATTTACGACAGAGGTACCTGAATTCTACGACAGATGTTCAAGTAATTTACGACAGAGGGACTCGAATTCTACGACAGATGTTCAAGTAATTTACGACAGAGGTACCTGAATTCTACGACAGATGTTCAAGTAATTTACGACAGAGGGACCCGAATTCTACGATAGATGTTCAAGTAATTTACGACAGAGGTACCTGAATTCTACGACAGATGTTCAAGTAATTTACGACAGAGGGACCTGAATTCTACGACAGATGTTCAAGTAATTAACGACAGAGGTACCTGATTTCTACGACAGATGTTCAAGTAATTTACGACAGAGGGACCTGAATTCTACGACAAATGTTCAAGTAATTTACGACAGAGGTACCTGAATTCTACGACAGAGGGACCTGTAATGTTAGGGTATGAGTGTCCCGTGGTGCAAGGTGCGCTAAAATCCTGTGATCAATCGGTTCGAATCCTGATTAGCCTTGACTGTGTCATTACTTTTGTCATCTCAATACCGGAATGAATACCAGATATTTCCAGGAAAGACTCGTGCCTTGACCCGTAATATGAAGTAATGTCAGCAATATACTCCTACTTACTCGCTACTTCTAGACAGTTATAACTACACTGGCTACAGTTGTGTATGTACATGCCAGTTTTGCGTGACTGGCAGTTTATGAAGAATATGGTACAAAGTCAAATAAGTGTGGGTGAATTGACGGAATACAGTAACCGAATGCATTACATGATACATAAAAATGCTTTCAAAATTAGTTTCAAATCTACTTACTTACAAAAATAAAATAATCAAAGTTTAAAAAGAATATCCTACCTGACAGATGTAGAGCAGCACGAAGGCAATGGCAGTCCGAGACATTGTCGATCTGAAAGATCTGCAAGTAGTTGTGGATAACACGGTGTCCCCTGCTATTTAAGCACTTGGAGATGCACGTGTCTGAATACAACTCTTTTAGAAAACACATCGCCGATCGATGCACAAACCACTGTTTAAAGGCACCTGTTGATTAACATTGGCATGTGAGCGTGTCATTTACAAGGTGCTCGGTTTCCCACCTGTGTAATTGGTCAATCAAACGGTTTCCAATGTGTCATCGATATCAGTACATGTAAATAATTGTCTAGTTAAACCTTTGAACGAGTCACAAACCCATGTGCGTTTAGAAACATCTGGGTATACATACCTCACTAACTGAGTTTACTATTTGTGAAAACATCCATAGTTTCGATTGATCAGGCTTTTTGGATTATTTATCACTATCTGCAGGTGAAATATTTATACAAGAATCCTTCACTGGTTGTACGGGTCATCCAGTCACAGATACTAACACCATCTGCACCAACAAGTACCCACCCCTGTACAAACTCTTCCTCACCAGAACCTCACCTGGCGGACTGACTGGCTGAAGGGGTGAATATTGGATGGTTTTAAGTTTAATCTCAACACAAAGTAACATAATTCATTGAATTGTGTCAGGACATCCAGCTCCAAGGATCCTGTATTTCTGTAAAACTATGCATGCCAACCTCATGACAAGATGATATTTCACAAATTGCCACTGTTTTTTATTTTTTGTTTCGTTATGTTAAACAGATTAGTGTTACACCACAACCGGCCACTTTAATATCGGAGGAAAGGTTCCACGTATTGCAAGGATGTATCAGTGTGGTGATAAAGATGCCCCACTATATATGGAGAGTAACAAATGTATAAACCCCTGTACGGACAAATGAGTTCGCCTGCCGTACGTTCTTCGGTGAGGTGATTACAGAGAACAAATATCCCCCTTCATACATGTAAAGCAACCCCGCTCTGTACCTGCAACATGCCAACTGTTGATTTTGTGGAGAGGCAGTTAATTAAATAAGTATTGTCCTGGCACGACTCTTGAAGAGCTGTATAGGCCCCTTGAAATCTACAGAGGTGTTTGACATCAGTATCGCGTGTATCCGCCACATGCCTGGATGACAGGCTCAGTAAGTGTACAGTACATTTTAAGAGAAAACATGAAAGAAACATCCTTGGAACGTTTGAGGGTTCAACTTTGACGGCATCTTCTTTGTGGCACAATAAGTGACGTCTAACACGAAATGCGTGTAGCAACACACCAACAATGATGAAATGTGTTTTCTAAAAGGACGAATTGCATTCCAGGTATGAACAACCGGTTTCAGATTCTCATGATACTACTCGCGATCTTTATGAATACACCGTTTTAAGATATTAATTGGTTTTGTGACAATTTCAAATTGAAGTTTAATTAAGATATTTTAGTCAGACTATTGAGTGTCAACGTATCACAGATTTTTATTTACATATGGCTTTTGAACTGTGCTCAAATTCACGATTTTCATTTTTCATTGTAACCATTCTGAACTTGGCGGGGTGGTGGGGTAGCCTAGTGGTTAAAGCGTTTACTCGTCACGATGAAGATCCGCGTTCGATTCCCCATATGGGTACATTGTGTGAAGCCCATTTCTGGTGTCCCGTGATATTGCTGGAATATAGCTAAAAGCGGCGTAAAACTAAACTTACTCACTCACTGAAATTACCAAATCATTGAACATACTGTTCAAATCCCTTTGCATCGACATATTACCTCGTTGCCAGGCAAAATATTGCTTGTGTGCAGCTCCGTTAACAATATTCCAGCGATATTCTAGCAATAACAATATTCCAGCAATATCATGGCGGGGGGCCACCACAAATGGGATTCCAACGCGCGGGTGTGTGTGTGTGTGTGTGTGTGTGTGTGTGTTTGGGGTTTGGGGTTTAGCCAAGTCTTGGCTCGTCACCCTGAAGACCCGGGTTCGAATCCCCATATGAGTACAATGTATGAAGCCCATTTCTGGTGTTCCCCGCCATGATTTTGCTAGACTTGTCTCCAGATCACAGAAGTACTCTGACATAACTCCTGTTCTGCAGAGATTACACTGGCTTCCCATATCAGACAGAATCCAATACAAACTCATCATTCCTGTTCTCAAGTGTCTCAATAACCAAGCTCCAGAGTATCTGTCTGACCCGATCACCAGATATCAGCCCGACCGAAGTCTTCGATCTGAAAATCTTGTTCTTCTTGTTGTCCCACACTTTAGGTCCAGCACCAGGTTTGGGGATCGATCATTTCAGGTGGCAGGACCCACTCTCTGGAATCAACTTCCACTGGAGTTAAGGGGAGTTAACAACCTGAAGATTTTCAAATCTAAACTGAAGACCTTTCTAAGAAAACATACGGTATCTAACTTTTCATTCTCGAGTTGTTCGAAGAGCGCTACTGAGCAGTACTTTTGGACTGGAACTGGCGCTATATATATCTTTATATGATGATGATGATGATAATGATGATGTATCCCAACAATAAGCCGTGGGTGACTAAAGAAATTAACCTGTGCTCAATGAAAAGAAAAAGGCGTTCTCTACTGGTGACATGACGAAAGTAAAAGTTGTTCAGAAGGAAATATCACGTGCAATACACTCATGTAAAAGACAATACAAGTCTAAAATTGAACAACAATTCTCGGACTCTGGTCTTCGTCGGGCTGGGAATGGTGTTAAATGTGTACTGGGGAAAATTAAGAAGCGTGCTGACATAAACGTCTCGGACTCTCTATAGTTTGCTAACAATTTGAATACTTTTTACTCTCGATTTTGATACAGTTGACTTCAGTGATGAAAGAGACAATGTTGGAAATATGTTATCCGATGACCGTGTGACTGAGTTAACTCCCTTTGATATCCTCAATTTATTTTCTAAAATCAATGTTCACAAAGCAACTGGTCCAGAAAATCTGTGTTGTAAAGTTTTAAAAGAATGTCGTGAACAATTATGCCACATTATTAAAACAATTTTCATATCTGCCAACAATCATTCTATCCCAAGCATTTGGAAAACTTCAAATATTATCCCAGTACCTAAAATCCCCACGCCCACCGTTGATAATGACTTCCGTCCAGTTGCTCTGACGCATATACCTCTTCAGTGAGTGAGTGAGTGAGTTAATATTTAACGTCACCCCGGCAATATTTTTAGCCAAATTATGACGACTAAAATGTATGTACTAAGAATAAACATATGTATACTTATTTAAAAAGCGAAGGACAGTATAAAGAGAATATCACAAATCGATTAAGACTAGTTTGAGTTCAGAGTAAAATGTTGAATCATTACAAAACAACACAATATGAAATCGGGCTATAGATCACGAACAACTGAAGGTAGATCACTATACTAGGTACCATGGACAAACATTTAGAACTTTCCCATTCCTATGTACGAATTCTGTTGGCTGACTTTTCTTCAGCTTTCAATACCACCCAGCCTCATATTTTAATGCAAAAGCTCTGTAATATGTCAGTCAACCCATGTGTTATAAAATGGATATAATCTTTTCTTGTAAATAGACTCCAGTTTGTAACTGTTAATAACACCCAATCAGCAACAACATTCGTATCCATTGGTGCCCCGCAAGGTTGTGTTCTTTCCCCGGTTTTATTTATTTTATATACAAATGACTGTATCAGTTGGTTTTCACAATGTTTAACATTAAAGTTTGCTGATGACGCCGCACTCGCTGGAATTATACGGAGAATGACTATCGCTCTGAAATCACAAAATTTTTTGATTGGTGTAAAATCAAATTCCTTAAATTAAATGTTAAGAAAACGAAAGAGCTGGTCATTGGTTTTCGGAGAAGTAAAAGTGAGCTGTTGCCAATTGCCATTGATAACGAAACCATAGATAGTTTTGAAAATATAGGTATCTTGGCACAGTGATAGATTCTAAGCTCACCTGGAACAGTAATACTGATTACATATACAAGAAAGGACTAAATCGGCTATACCTTTTACGTTGTCTTCGTTAGTTTAAGATTGACACAACCATATTGTCATTATTTTATAGGTTTTTTATTCCAAGTATTTTTGTTTCCAATGTCCATTGCTGGTATGGGGGTCTGTCTGTTCAAAATCGATGTAAACTTTCCAAAATTGTTAACACAGCAAGTAAACCTTCTGGACTTAAATTGATGGCTTATACTAATGAGGACCTGAAACTTCAACATATTATTTGGGCTGCGAATGCTGAGGGACGATCGAGCAATAACTATATTCCTTCACCAACCCACCCATCACGTTCAGGGGGCTATTAAACTCAATTTGCATTTTTGTTTCAACACCAAACTTTGTTCTTCATTCCATCTCTCTGAGGTTGTTATCGTCCGGCTGTCCACGACTCAGTCTTGAATATGAGTAACTGCGATGGAGAGACATTTGACATACATGGAATCAAACTAAATGACGGGGAGTTAATTCTTTTGAGTCTTCATAGTTCAATTGAGAATTGAAACACAATGACACATACGCTTAAGTCAGAAACATCTAGAGTTATGTCCCTTTGGTGAATCTCCCTTCCCTTCCATTTGTCACCACTGATCCGTGCCCCGCCCAGCCCGATCATTGTTATGTACAATACGACAAACAAATAAGAATGTGCGTAATGATTGCGGTGCTTTGATAAAAATACTCCCGAATACTAAAATCGTTTATGGCATTATGTGATTGTTTAACAAATTATGAAAAATATGTATCTTCATATTGAAAGTTCAAAGAACATAGCTAACACAATTGTAAAGTTTTAATAAGGAAACTGCCATGAACAGCAAGAGATTCAAAAGCACACACGGGCCTTTGTTTACATAACAGCTCTCATGGGTCCAATTGAGTGTACATCTGACGATCTTGCGGGCTTGGAGATTGTATGTGCGCTTTCCAACATTGTTAGGAAATATAATCATAATGTGCTACGAGTTTCAAAACAATTTTTCTATATATAACTGTTCAGCTTTAATCTTTAACATTGAACTTACATTTCACATATCTGGGGATATTTCAGTCTGATGCTTCTGGTGTCATTCATATTGTTTACTTTATATTGTTTCATTTCAAAACTACCCAAGGCGTGTGGCAACAAGGCTGCACGAAGAATGTTTAGAAATATTTTGAAGCCATTTTTGACAGTCTACACTGGTATTTAATGTAGCTAAAATATTACTCTATTTGTGTATAAAATGAAACACATCCCATTAGTGATTCTTAAACCCTACTTAGAAATATTTGTGAAATGTAAGGTGAACAGCTAACAATATTTTTTCTCTTCTTTCACATGCATCAAAAAGGTTTAATTCTTCAAAAGAACTAGTAATGATAAGAACACGGATGGAAATATTGACCAATCAGAAGCTGAGGAACTGATGGAAAGACGTGCAGCCGAGGATCTACCTTCACTGCTGATGAAAACGGTAAAACAAACCTACATCTAATGACCACTTACACATTATTTACATATGTTAATGTTTCACTAAAACTCTGGTATTAGTTAATTGTTATTATTGTGAAAATGTATATACTCGTGAATAAGGTCTGACTGATCACTTTAACAATTTCAGGTGATTCGAGCGTGAGTTTGGAGGAGTTCCCGAGGAGCATCCATGACTTCATGACCATAGATTCAGGTAATGGGACATAATATGTGATGAAGTTGGTGTTTGTTTTGTATCAAGCATTGCCAGAATTAAGTTATATTTTGGATTACTCTTTGTTAATATAGTACAGATTCTAGTAGGGTTTAGGGTTCAGTTCCATCCCGGATAGGCATCAGATCACGGCCACACAAGTTCACCATCTAACCCACCGAGACATCTTGGCTTCCACAACTGACGACTGGTAGTTCAGATCACCTACATTGTGCACCCCTCTGACCAGTGTAAACCGATGGCTCCTATTGCCATTGAATACACAACGCCATTTAGAAAGTGGTAAAAAGGAACATCTTTTGCTTTGCGTTTTTTGAGAAATTGTAACCCAAAATATGACATCTGTTGCATTCGATCACTTTTTAACGCGTGTATTCCTGTATGGATATATATTTTGATGAGTGTAAATTATTTCTTTTCATACCCAGACCTGCAAAATGAACTCGAGAAGGAGTTTGCTGATGCATTTGAGGATGACTCAGAATAAAGCTCCCAATCAAACTGTTGACAAAATGATTTCAATAAATCATTCTAGCATCTCTTAAATGTCTCCTATAAAATATCTAAGCTCTATTAGGATATCTCCTAAGCAGCAAATGAAACGTCACTTTGGAATTTTCCTTTGCAGAAACGGACAACTGTAAACTCATTTAATGTTTTGATTGTATATTTTTGACAACATCTCCAACTTTACCTGAGCAAAGACATTCCTTCCAAAACTCAGAATGGAAGCCAGGAAATGGTCTCAAAAACGCAACCTGATCTCGGAGATGGTATGGTGTTCTCAACGTTTTTCATGCAACTCATGCTGCACGTGCTGTTCAAAAGGACCAGCCCTATAAAATGCACCCCCCCAAACCTGGTTGAAACATTCACGTTACAACGTCAGCAGGATGCTCCTTCTCACGACAGCTCAGAGGAACCAGGCGCTAGGTACACTTGAAGCTGGCCACACTGCACAAGCCGTTGCGAATCACTTCCAGGTCAACGTTCGGACCATCTACAGGCTGCAGCAACGTTTCCAGGCCACCAACACCACGAATGATCGCCCCCGACTAAGGATGACCACAAGACGACAAGACCGCCATGTTGTGCAACAGCATGTACAGAAACCCTTCATGCAGTCATCCGAAACAGCACGCCAGACAGTGGGAACACACGGAAGACCAATCAGTACTGATACAGTACGCCGACGTCTTAACAGCGGGAACCTCCATTGCCGTAGACCTTACCGTGGACCTATCCTCACCCCTCGTCATTGGCATGAACGTCTACAGTTTGCCCTACAACACCAAAACTGGCGATACAGGCAATGGAGAAGTGTTCTGTTCACAGATGAGAGTCGGTACTGCGTATCAGCTGCAGGTGGCAGAACAAGAATATGGCGACGACGTGGCCAGCGTTACTCAGACCGAAGTGTTATGGAAGAGACTCATTGGGAGGTGCAAGCGTCATGGTATGGGGTGGAATTGGCCTGAACCAGAGAGTGGGTCCTGTGGTGTTCCAGAACCTTGGTCCAAAGAGAGGAGGCGGCATCACAGCGGTGCCCTACATCAACCAAGCTCTCAGACCCCTCGTCATACCATATTTCGCACGTCACCGGAACAACATTTTCCAGCATGATAACGCCCGGGCCCATACTGCCAGAGTTACACGGGACTTCCTGCAGCAGAACGGTGTCAACATTATGCAGTGGCAAGCCCTTAGTCCTGATTTAAACCCAGTTGAACATCTTTGGGATGAAATTCAGAGGAGACTGAATAATGTCATACCAAGGCCGAACACAGCCGATGTCTTGCTCATTTGTGCGGTTCAAAGTGCCAATGGCCTTCATCAGTCGAATAGTGCACTCCATGCATAGACGCTGGTAGTCACACTAGATACTGAAGTCAAGAGTCTGAATGGACTGCAAACGTTCACGTAATGTCTTGAATTGTGCTGAGTGTCAGGATATTGTACACAAAAAATGTTTTTGATCCGCTTATCATGTCCATTTCTGTAATGATTTGATTACAGTGCCCATCTAAGTTTGAATTCGGATTGACGTGTTTTTGCTGCTGAGTATATGAGGATTATAACTATGTGGAGTGTCACCGTTGTGGAGACCACCATGAGGACACTGACTGCCAGAAAGATCCAAAATGTGCGAACTATGGTGGCCCACAACCCGCTTTTTCTAGGTCTTGCCCTGTGTGACAAAGAGAGTCGAAGATCATGAATCACGCCCCAGATCAAAATGTTTACAAAATGGTTTCAATAAATCATTCTTACAAATATGACATGTCACTTAACTTGTTAATTATATGGTGATCTATAGCCCGATCTTACATTGTACTGTTGTCTCTCGTGATATATTTTTATGATAGCGTACTAGTTTTAAATTAAGATATGCCTGCAATATTGCCGATGTGATGTTAAATTTTAACTCACTCACTGTTATTTATATGTGAGCTCTATCAGGAATGTTCCTCCAGTCATTAAGTAGATTGAGGCGGGTGTACCTTGAGCCATTTTAAGATCTGACGGCGCTCCACTGTTTGATAACCGGAGTTTGTACCCAGATGTTAAATTAAGGCATTGTGTCTGGTCAATATTAGATTAATCTACACCATGTACTTGCAGTTTGCAGACTCACAGATGATTGTTCTAACGAATGAACTGACATGAGCTGGCTGTCATTCATTCTTGTTGCAGGTAACCTGTTTCTTATGCTGCTGTTACACGGGAATGCTCCAATCTAAATCTCAGTATATAATTTCTATTAACTGGAACCCTTTTGAGATATTCACAAATTAACTGATATAGAAATATCCTCCAGTAAAGACGAAAATGGTATTCAACCGAGACATGATGTTTGTAGTTATGTAGCAGGTGATATATATTCATTGTTTGTGTAGTGGGTATGCAACAATCGAGGTGCAGGTGGCTGGTTACACGTGTAGAACAAAACTATCAACGAAGACCTCATTTTCTTCCTTAAGTGGCATTTGGAAGCTGGTATGATGAAGTTGAACACCCAAGCCCACCCGAACCATACCATACTTTGGAACAACATCAGCATCCTAGAAGCCAACCGGTCAGATAACAAGATAAGAAAACTCTTAGAGGCAATCAACATCAAACGACTCAACCCGGCAATCAACAGAGATCAAGCTTATTACATCCCCACGGCTTACGATCAACTAATCAAGCCTAATCAAGAATAACTTTGGTTGAAACTTTGTGTGTGATGTAAAAGTCAAAGAAGCACAATGTCAATCATAAGCACATAAACAATGTGAAACATAGATGTCTATGTAATTTTGAACATAATTTTATGTTCCGTGTTTCCTGTTTGTCAGTAAAGAACGGATTCTAATATCTTTGGGGGGGTCGAGTCTCTCTCTCACTCTCTCTCTCTAAATACACATCCAATGGGATCTGTTTGTTATGATCCAGTTTCAGGGGAAAAAAGACCAAAGTTACGTAGAGTTATCTCCCTTAAGAGAATCACCCTTCCTTATCCTCCCATTTCCTCCATTGTTTTATACATTTTCGTTAACAAAACTGGATCATCCCATTGGCGGCCATCTTGGATTTCAAAATGGCCGTCACATACAATATTGTGCAAGTCTTTCTTTGCCTTAAAGTGCTTTTATTTTTGTTATGATTAATGCTTCGTCAGTTTGGGTTTTTGCCTGGAGTGTGCTCGACATGGTCCTCTTAACGACTTAGTGGAATGCTGCTTGAGGTTGGTGAAGAAATTTTGGAATCCATCGAAATCCACAGAAGAATCCACAACAACGAGCTAATCAAGCCATAGCCATTATCTATCTTTTTATTGCAGATTGTGGATTCTTACACCATTATTAAACAAGATAGACAAACAGACAGAGCCACACAAAGATAGATCGATTTTTTTTAAAAAAATGTACGTATATCATCACTATAACATGGTCTTCCAAGGATAATTGGAGCAAATTGGTAAACCGTGTTCTTTCGGGTGCAAAGTTGCATCATGAGAGAATGCCTACTAATTTGGGGTCGCCTGTGTCCAAGTCAAACCTGTTCCCATGGACATGGAAAAACAACAACGAAACTGTGAAACCTCTGTGACAAGTGTAAATTAGAATGGCTCCAGTGGCAGAAAATCAGGTCTTACAAGCCATTTTGCGTTCTGGCCTATCAAATGCTTGGGGAACCCGACTGAGTGCAACTGAAAATGATACTTTCAGGGATCATTTCTATAGTATGCATCGCCATGACTTCAGGTAAAACTGACAGTCTACTAAGTCGAAGAGTGTGGCCTCCCTCTGGTCCTTGATGACCACATCGCGTGACCATATCGCCATTCCTATTTCTTCATCAGCCAGTTATTCTGATTTCGTTACTATGCTCTCGGTACACGTGTATAGACGTTTGATGTTACTGTGACGTTGACAACCGCGTCGTGTACTCTGATTAAGATGCATCATGGCAATAGCTGTAACTACCTATTTTACAGGGTTCATCCATCAGCGGATACTAACACGACTAAGGGACGCAACTGTAATTATCAACAGAGTTTATACATAAACAACAGACATGAAACAATTCTCGTTTACTCAGATGATTTATTGAAAGATTTTAATAAAGTTGTAGATTAGGAACATCACTCTGAGTCATCCTAGAAAGCATCTACAAACGGATGATTTATTGACATTTTTCAATAAACTTGTTGATTGGGATCATTATTCTGAGTCGAAAGCATCAGCAAACTCCTCCTCGAGTACATTTCGCAAATCTCGGTCTGTAAGAAAATAACAGATACTCATTAACATATACATGGACAACTATAGTTCAGTCATACTTCACATCAGAGCTTGCAGTCGCGAGGTCTATAAGACTGGTTAGGGATTCTACCTGATTATGATCTCGGTCTGTCATTCCTGTAATATAACTAGAACACTGTTTACATCAGCGTTATGTACACGGTATGTACAACAACCTACACCAATATCTGCAATGTTCGTTTAATACAAAACCAGTACAAGTGTACTTGTCATGTCCTATTACCTGAATCTATGGTCATGAAGTCATGGATGCTCCTCGAGAACTCCTCCAAACTCACGTTTGAATCATCTGGAATTGTTGAAATCATCAGTTAAATTGTGGTCATTACTTGGGAAATATTTACATGTTCACAATAGAATAACCCGTGATTAATGTGCGAGTTGTAGGGACGGTATACATTAGGGGTGTCGCGATACGCGAATGTATCGATGCATCGATACATTTTTACTGACGATACGATACGCGATACATGCTTGCGTGTATTGATTCCTATTTTAAAACTTTATCGATTCAAATTTTTATGCTATATCCATCTCCTTCAAAGTCTTGATAGTAAAATTATACGAGACCGCTCCGATAAATAGATGTAGCTACCTTTACTTAAAAAATAGGTTGGAAACTAACAGCTTTTGTGATTGGTTAGACTATTTTGATGGTACAAATAAGCGAGCGCGTACGTTCCCGGTAAGGTAATGCTATGAAAAGGCGCGAAAATTATGTATCGCGATACGTATCGTATCGTGACCTTAAAATCGTGATACGTATCGTATCGTGAGATTGGTGTATCGTGACACCCTTAGTATACATAGTGATTATGTGAACGGTGAGTTTACTTTACCGTTTTCATCGGCAAATGAAAGTAGATCCTCGGCTGCCCGTCTTTCCATCAGTTCCTCGGCTTCAGATTGGTCAATATTGCCATCCTTGTTCTTATCAAGGTCGTCAATACTTCTCTTGCCACCCAAGGCTCCTGCAAACAAAGAATATAAATGTCTTAAAGTAATCCTCTTGCAGTATCAAAAGTCACAAAGTAATGGCATCGAAGAAATGCATTGAGATTTTCCCAAAAAACAATTAATGGTTCATTTTGTTTAAATCGACAGTGACATGATTCTCTTTCCTTGATTATTCCAATACTCTATCAAAACGGGTGAAGCTGTACTTCCAAAAGCAGTAATTCATAATTCAGAGTTGAATCCTATATACATGACAAACGGTTTCTCTAACTGAAAGTATTTTCAGAGAAGCATACTCATAACTCATGCGATCACTCAAACACCCAAGAACAGTATTTGATTTGTTTTGTGGAAACCTGACATTTTGCACATCTTCATAAGGTAATACATTTCTTAGTCTCAAAGCATCATATACATATAAAGTTGAATTTGACATTTTCAAATAGTGCCTGCCACTGTGGACAGTTATCTTTACTGGGACGTGCTACCTCTTTTCGCCATACTCATGACATATTTTTAATGCGTCCTTGCTGTGGTTCCATCAGTTTATCAGTTCCTTACTGTACGATCTTCACTATGTTGCCGTTCAAAACAATTGATGATGCTCACATTGAAAATGTAGGAGAATTACATAATGTCGACTCTTTTCGTATTAAAAGGTCAGCACTTACTAAATGGTATAGTGTATTAATAGCGTTCAACACTTTTCAGAAGGATACACAATGTACGTGATCTAGATGTCCAGATGGCCTTTTTGTATAGATCCCGGACGGGACTCAACTCAAGGGCAGAAAATGCATATAGCAAAACTAATGTATACCAAAATATATTAATATGTCAAAACTGTGATTACATTCTTAACGAAGACGAGTACCGTTGTCTTCTGGTGTGCCTTGATTATACACATAGCAGAAATATGTGTCGCCCAAATCATCACCACAGACACCCTTCACGTAACTGAATGGATGTCCTCAACAAATATTGATATACTGAAAGATAATAAGTCTAAGATATTTTTATGGAACATATTCCTGTCCTTACCGACGACTGGGTTGATGATGTGTTTGTATCTCCTGTAAAACCCGTACGCCCGTCCAGCGGCTCGAAGTATTCTCCTGCCGCGGATCCTGATCCTGAATCTTCTCCAGGCGTCCGATTCCGACATCAGCACCACAGCCACAAGCAGGAGGACAAGGAACAGACGCATCCTGATCAGCTGATATTATCTGCTTGACATAAAGATCATGATATTACAAGTACAATCACCAGTGGAAGAAACTACTGACAAGATGTTTTGTTTTGTATCTGCCTTAAAAAGCAGAACACGGCATATTGTTCATCACAACTCTATAAGACAATAATACCTTGAAATAATGAAGTGAAATAAACATTTATGGGTATGTGAGGCATCATTAATATATTCTCTTGTTTTCATTTATAAATGGAACAACTATATGGATAAAGGAAGCAGTTCAAATGACGTTAAAAATATAAGCTCTATGGTATTCTGAAATGTCTCAAATAACAATAACCACCTCTCACATATCTAGCTAACATTTCTAGGTTACACAATGTATTATACTACAATCTGCTTAGAGAGTGTTATGTTTACGGATGGCGCGATGTACACATAACCCATCGTATAAAGAACAGAAGTCAACGCCAATGAAATACTAGTCTAGGGTTTCGTCGAAAGAGACCCTTTTCAAGAGCGACATTTAGTGATGGGATGTTACGGGTGGGTCACTGATCATTAGCGGGGACACCTGGTGTTCTCTAACAGGTAACGTGTCCTGCCCTACCGGGAACTCCCGCCACTCACGGATTTCTGTAAGAAAGAAGTTTGTTTTTTGTTGCCTGATACAGTAGAAGAAACAATCCAGAGGCTAGGTTTACTGTGTACAAATACAGGATTCTTCTGATTACCTATAAACAATAATATCACACAAAAATGTTACTCACCACAACTGACGACGAAAGAGTTTCTGCAGATAGTATGTATAGACCGCTCATATTTATACATATGTTCATCAGAAACTCGTGAAAAGAAACAGGAAAACCAATTTAAAACAAAAAGATAACATCTGACGAAGAATGACATTTGATTGGGGGACATATTGGTTATCTCGACCATCGTGACATGAAACAGCCGGGACAGATGGACTTGAGTGCTGAATATTGATTTAACGACTTTATCTCGATACTGACGTGTTATTTACTTAGTAGGAATTGATACTGTAACACGTTTACCACCAGATGACCAGATAGGCGGGTACCAATCACTCGGATTCTGCTGCTGGTGCTGAACCTCTTTGGCCCCTGCAGTGTGTGATAGCAACAGCGGAACACTTGTTTCTAATCTGGTTCTAATCTAATGGTAGCACACGCCCACCATGGTGCTAATCGTGCCACTTTGGCAACATACATTTTGTTTTAAACCTACATTTCTCTTAATTTTGTGGTTATAATTATTATTATGTAAGGATTTCACCGCTATTTTGTCTCTTTACAACAAACGAAATGTGTTTCAAAATTGAATATTCTTTGCGCTCTATGATCAACTTTTCATTCATTACTTTCTTTTTCACACAATTCTCGCAATAATGATAACAGCACCACGCAGCTAATCGCGCCACAAGCTATGTTTTAAACGGAATTTTCCCTTTATTTCAGTTACTCCGTATCTACTGCGTGCACACTATTACTACAATTGCATTTTCCTGTTTCATATGATTGTTTCGTTATTGCTTCATCCCAAAGCAAAAGAATAATCGATTTTTCGTGTTGCTTCCATAACTTTCCCTTCAAGCTCTGTGGTGTTTCTCTTAACTCTGAATTTACTAGTATTTTGCCGTTACTTCAACTATTTTCTCCTTATTTAATGTTTGTTTCATAAACGTGACGCGTTGAGCATTTTCTCGTCACTGATTTTCAGTGATCCATTCCAATAATGTTCAAAGCTATTCTTCCCTTAACACCAAACGGAGTTTGTTTCTAAAATGAGCCAAGACTGGGTATTCATTCGCACTGACGTTCTGTAATCAATTATTTTCACTTCAAGTTTTGAACAAATTTCCAGATAATCATTTAAATTTCTAACATGGCGATTCAATTAAGAAGAAGCTTTTCCAACTTCCGACTTTGGAAAAGAAACTTGAAATGACGAGAGAGAAGATTGAAATTTCAAAACAACGAAGTTACGATGAAAACCTGAAAATCTACTTCAAATAGCTTGAATAATCAAAGGGACGAGAAAACAGTTAATATTCACAGTTTTGGAAATAACCTTAAAGTAGCGATCAAGTGGTCGCAATTACGAAAATGTAAGTAGAAACATCGAGATAAATTCGAAAACATGTCTAAATGCTTCCAAAGTGCACTCGAACATGCTATATGAAGAGTTTTAGAAACGTCACAAGTTGTTTCATCAAGGTGACATTATTCAAAGCCTTTAAACGCTTTTGAAAGATGGCATGGCAGACATGTCCCATGCATTAACCTGCTGGACAGATGTTCCTGTGTTGTCTCAGATGAACAAATGACTGGTCTTGAACGCCTGGTATCACCACAAGATGAAAGTATAAATGTGATATAGAAGTCGGAATTCTCAGTGTAAGGCATTATGTAGGTGGTTTACATTGAGGGTCAGTGATATATTTCGCAGAGTTGCGGAAGATACTACAATCTTTGTCCATTGGGCCTGTCCAGTGACACAGAAAACATGATACAAAAGTCAGGAATTGTTTAAGGCACATAAGAGCAGTTAATGTTTACCTCTCACCATCACACCACATCGTTACAAGATGACCAACAGTTGCGTGGAGATCATCCTTACCCTGAAAACTGCCCGTTTAGGAAACTTGACGAGTGGTTTAAATAGTTTTTATGTATATATTATCATTTGTCAACACAACTTGTTGGTAAGCATCAACAGTATTAGATTAAAAAGAACATGTAGGAGTATATTGGTGTTCATATTGCTTCTGAATTCAAAGTATAGAGTTGTATAATATGAAAGGACATGTACACTGTATATAAACAGGTATTTGTTTTGG
Organism: Haliotis rubra; assembly: GCF_003918875.1. Lineage (NCBI taxonomy): Eukaryota > Metazoa > Mollusca > Gastropoda > Lepetellida > Haliotidae > Haliotis > Haliotis rubra. The sequence goes on from NW_025766459.1 coordinate 962,551, forward strand.
TTTTGGTTTTTTAGACATAAATACAACATTCACTCACACATTCATACTATAGATGCATTAACCAGAAATAAACTAATTTACATTGTCGATATTTACTCTTGAAAAGGATTTTCATATTTTTTCCATTTGTTATGGCATTCTTGAAACTTTGGTTTGGTATTAAATCTAAAACAAATTCTATCTTACGATAATATTTAAATTCTTTTTGAAATACGGGTAAATGTGGTATTCGAGTTGTAAGTTTACATTTATAGATATGAAGTTTAGCTAGAAATATTATCAAGTCAAATAGAGCATCACTGTGGAAGGATTCTGAAATATCAAATAATACTAGATCACATGTAAGCATTAAAACTTAATCCACTGAGAAAGTTCTTTCCCCCGGAAAATCACTTTTTCTACATCCCCCAAACAGATGGAGTTTTGATTCAGGTTCGGAGTTACAAAATGTACACAGATTGCTATTAACAAGATTCATGTTAACTAGGTATGTATTGACTGGTATAATTCTGTGTAGTAGCCTGTATTGCATCCATATTAACTTTGGATCAGATGTAGATTTAAATGCTTTGATAAATATATTTGACCAGTTCTGTCTTACTAGTATTTCTTCTTCCCATTTTTCTGTTATCCTTAAATTTTCATCAGTCTGTGCCATAACATAATAATACTTTTTCGAACCTCTTTTACAAGAAAGCAACTGAGTAATAGAAATATTCTGTAATCTATCCCCGTCTATAAAGTTACCTTTGTCAAGTTTCAATCTGTTTAAATAAATATTGATTGATCTTAATAATCCTTGAAAAAGCAAAAACTTAATCTTGAAACAATTATCAGAGTGGTGTAAATATTGTCATCTCTGTCTTTAATGCTACACTCACTACTTTTGTAGTATGCCGCCTTTGAATTTGCATTCACACTCTATTTGTACTTTTGTATTAATTTGTACACTTCGTTTTACAGTTTTAGAGTACAATTGTTAATTCTATGACATTGCTTTGCTGCGTGTTTCCTTTACAGACTGATTGCAGCTGTGTTTGTTAAACTGAAGAATCAACACATAACAGTACATGTAAACGTGTACACTTTCCCGTTATGTTGGTAGTTGTCAATTGTAACTTTGAATAAACCTCCTAATTTATAAAAGAATTCATTATAATGAGATGGCGACACTCCGCCCAAGTGACTTCAGCAAACGTGCACTTTCTGCACAACTCCATTTTTTCTTATAATTTTAAAAATATATATTTGAATTACCATCGTAATTTACTGGTCGATATGTAATAAAGCTCGGTAAGGTTTATGGGATACACGAGTAATAGAATGCAAGTCACGTAACTTTCTGGGTTTATACATTTATAGGGTTGCTTGCCACACGCCACATTTCGTCTACCTTGTCTAAAGGTCTCCGATAACACGCCACATTTCGTCTCTCTTCTCTGAAGGTCTCAGATAACATGCAACATTTCGTCTATCTTGTCTGAAGGTCTCCGAAAACACGTCACATTTCGTCTCTCTTCTCTGAAGGTCTCAGATAACACGCAACATTTCGTCTATCTTGTCTGAAGGTCTCCGAAAACATGCCACATTTCGTCTATCTTCTCTGAAGGTCTCCGATAACACGCCACATTTTGTCTGTCTTATCTGAAGGTTGTTATTGTATCGGGCCGGCAGTTTCAGCTATTTGCAGGCCCTTGTGGCCTTCAGTAAATATCTGTCTTTTTTTTCAACTGGAATCCTTCCCATAATCTTTTTCTCGGGAATCATTCACAATCCATCATGTTTCGAATATCAGACAGTTTCACGTCCAGGTATTACAGCACTTTGCTCATAGGAATGTCAACACCAGTCTTTAACAAGTAAATTAAAAAACTTTTCTCTCCGCCATAGGCTTCGCTAATTGATTTTGTAGAAACCGATTGAAAGTGTGTACAGTGTAGTCTATTTGTTTTCATTGGCTTGATTTTAACAAAAGGGCCTGCAGATTTCATTCAGGGCCTGCAGATTTTAAAGCCTGCAGGCCCTGATGGCCAGTGGCAAATTATAGTATTGGAAACACTGGGCGAAGGACGGGATAAGGTAGTCAGACTCGCTAATTTGTATCGTCATGGTTTCCCAACATTGTTTCCCACTCGATTATTTAGAGACCGCCTTCATATAGCTGGAGTATTGTTTGGCGTTAAAAAAATGAATACCTTGTTTCAGACTGTAAAGGATATAATCGCATAGAAGGATGCAGGATCATAAAAAAGACATGGTTAGGTGTAAAACAGATAAACTGTTGAACCTGTGTTGACTGAACATTTGGGGAAATTGATTTTGTTAACACTGAGTATGTTAGCCATTTTTCTGAACACATGATACTGTGATGCCGCATATGCATAAACGAATGAATGCACAATGCACACACACCACACACACACACACACACACACACACGACAAATACATACACAAGACAAATACACACACACACACACACACACACAGAAGACAAATACATACACACATAAACACATAAGTCAAATACATGCAGTTATCTTCAAACTACCGACGGTCTAGTGTCCTGATAAGTTCCGAAGTACAACAACGGCTTCCACATACCGAAACATTGAATACACAATATAACATAACACAACACAACACAACACAACACAATACACACAGTGACCAGGATTCACCTTGAAAGTCTCAGACAACACAGGAACATACGTGCAGTAGTGCAGTGCATGGGACGTATGATTTGTAGAAGTTTGGACTCATTTGAAATGGCCTTCCACCTGTCTGCGATATCACTTTTCACAAGTCTTTGAACAATTTCATCGTGTATGAAACATATTCTGAGGCTCTTTAAAATCTTCATATAGCATTCTGCCTAGCACAAAAGTGTACCGGTGCCACTTTGGTAGAATTTAGAAACTTTGCAAAGTTTTCGTTATTTCAGTTATTTCTTTGTTTCCAATGTTTGAGGGGTTTATTCTCGTTACTTGTACATCAATTTCAGGAACTGGTGCCACTTGTTTTATATTAATTATAATTTTCTTAAGCTTCGATTGTTCTGCATATTGCAATATATTTGCGAAATTTCAATTTGTTTCTCGTTATTTGAAGTTTCTTGACATAACTCGTCACCCAGTGCTAAACGCGTTAAAACATCATTTCCAGCTAACTAGATAACACGTCAGTATCGAGATAAAGTCGTTAAATCAATATTCAGCACTCAAGTCCATCTGTCCCGGCTGTTTCATGTCACGATGGTCGAGATACCCAATATGTCCTCCAATCAAATGTCATTCTTCGTCAGATGTTATCTTTTCGTTTCAGGTGGTTTTCCTGTTTCTTTTCACGAGTTTCTGATGAACATATGTATAAATATGAGCGGTCTACACATACAATCTGCAGGAACTCGTCGTCTGTTTTGGTGAGTAACATTTTTATGATATTGTTGTTTATGCATGAAAACAAGTTCTTTACCCTGAGCAGATAAGCAGCAGACTTTCACTACTTGTACACAGCAGGCCTAATCTGAATTGAAACTTCGTTTTCATTCTTGACAAAATGAAGAAACACGATATTGTCACTGGAGTGTTTCTTCGACTGTAACGCAACTGTGTGTTGAAAACTCGGTTCTTTGCATGCCGAATAATGCTGTGCGGCACCAGGCAAAACTCTGTTTTTTAATAGAAATATTTGAGTGGCGGGAGTTCCCGGTAGGGCAGGACACGTGACCTGATAGAGAACACCAGGTGTCATCGCTAATGATCAGTGACCCACCCGTAACATCCCATCACTAAATGTCGCTCTTGAAAAGGGTCTCTTTCGACGAACCCTAGACTAGTATTTCACTGACGTTGACTTCTGTTCTTTATACGATGGGTTAAGTGTACATCGCGCTACCCGCCAACATAACACTCTCTAAGCAGATTGTAGTATAATGCATTTTGCAAACCCTGAAATGTTAGCCATATATGTGAGAAGTGGTTATTGTTATTTGAGACATTATAATGGTCAATTAAAATGGAGTATTTTCACAATGTGGAATACCAGAGAGCTTATACGTCATTTGAACTGCTTACTTTATCCTTAATATTCGTTCCCGTTGCAAACAAGAGAATGTATTAATGATGATACATATTCCAATAAATGTCTGTCACTTATTTCACTTCATTATCTCAAGGTATTACTGTCTTACAGAGTTGTGATGAACAATATGCAGATTCAAATATAAACATAGAGCAATAGTTTGTTCAACTGGTGATTGTAAACCAAAAGTCAATATATATGTTCTTTATTCTGATTGGTTGAAAAACATGATCGAATGCACCCTCCTACCCAAAGTTTCATGCGGCCAGCCAGCATAGTACCTCTGCCACAGGCCAGAAAGATGACGATTCGTCACATCTTGCACCGTCCATTCAGTTTAATGTACATATTTCTTATCTCTTTTATTTTTGACATGTCTGCACATGTTATTAAACATCTTTGATAGAAAGGTTTAGTTTCATTGAGAACATCCTAAAACATGTAACACTATTTCTATTTATCATCCAAAACTGTGTTCCACAGGAGATATCGCTTGTGTGAGATCAAACGATATCTCCTAGGAGATATCGTTTTGACAGTAGATTTTGTACAATGCCCTGACAATGCTATGACGTCATGTACTTGATGACGTCACAATGCTATGACATCGCTGCACTGAAAGTCGAATGGCAGTACCATGTTCAGAGATGTACATTTTTCATTGAAAATTAATTAAGAGTGATTTTGGATGATAAATAGAATCTCACCCTCATGTCTTCTGATATCAAATATATCAACACTCGTTGATAAAGTAAAAATATCCTCTGCAAGCCTCGGATATTTGTAACTTTATCAACTCATGTTGATATAATTGATATCAGAAGACACTTGGGTGAGATTCTCTATTTGCGTAGCGATCCTTTGTTTACATAGGTTGTACGGCTCCACGTGCTGTCATCGAAGCCGACGGAGAGCAAACGATGCAGCCAGTTTGATATCTAAATATGTATTGTCATAAACCATACTGTCGCAGTTGTGGGAGAATATATATGTAACAATGTAAAACATTATGAAGAGCGCGCCGAAAAGCTTGCGTAAGGCCAGTCTTTTCTTATTATGAATATGTGCGTTTGTTTACAAACAAGAGAAAAGTCCGGTCACGTGATATGCAAATTAGCCTGTGGCAGTGATGTTATGCTAAGTCATCGCTGTGCCGCACTGTGGATCGAATGATAATTGCTGCGTATTGATACGTACGAACATCGCACACACTATTGTATTGTTACGTCGTCAGCAGGGGTGACGTCATTCAAATCATATTTATTGTGACGTAAAGTGCAAATGACGTCACAAATGAGCAGTTCCCGATGCTACCATGGGAGACAGCTGAAACGGCCGGCTGATGACACGTCACTGCTGTACCCGGGCCCGTACTCGATGCCAATGACTGCAGACACAAAAACGCGTGTGGACCTATTGGTTTACTTTTGTGTTTACAATGTCGATAAACATCATGTGTTGGCCAATTTCTGGGTGTTATTGAGTATGTGAAGCACGGGAATATTTCATTTGAAACCTTCGGCTAACGCCGTCGGTTCCAGATGAATTCCCGTGCTTCACATACTCAATAACACCCGGAAATTGGCCAACACACGATTTTTTTTTCCTAATTGTACTTGTAATGTGCAGAATGATCTGTATGTCAAGCAGATAATATCAGCTGATCAGGATGCGTGTGTTCCTTGTCCTCCTGCTTGTGGCTGTGGTGCTGATGTCGGAATCGGACGCCTGGAGAAGATTCAGGATCAGAGTCCGCGGCAGGAGATTACTTCGAGCCGCTGGACGGGCGTTGGGGTTTTACAGGAACATACAAACACTTCATCATCCCAGCCGTCGGTACGTAGAGGAATATGTTCTTCAAACATGTTTAAGCCTTAATACCTCCCAGCATATCAAGATTTGTTGAGGACATCAACTCAGTAACGTAAAGGGCATCTGTGGTGATTATTATTATAGGATAATTATATAGCGCACATATCCATGCAACGAGTACATTGTCAAGGCGCTGGTTTTTCCCTTGATGATTGGAGGACATCGTATTATCAATCTCAACCCCCTGGGGAGTATACAACTCTTGCAGCCACTAGGTGCACCAGGTTAATGTGACTTTCCCATCTTTACCAGGTGGAAATGGTTTGAGCTACACCTAGTTCTGCTATATGTATAATCAAGGCACATCAGAACACAAGGGTACTCTTCATTCAGAATGTAATCACAGTTTTGACATGTTCATATATTTTGGTATACAATAGTTTTGCTATATGCATTTTCTGCCGTACAACGATGCCCTGGATGTACAAAAATGGCCAGCTGGTCATCTAGATTACGTACATTGTGGATCCCTCTGAAAAGTGTCGAACGCTATCAATACACTAAATCATTTTGTAAGTGATGACCTTTCAATACCAAAAGAGTCGGCATTATGGAATTCTCTTACGTTTTCAATGTGAACAACCCGTGAATATCCGGGTTAGAATTGATCTTCAGTAACCCATGCTCGTCGTAAGAGGCGACTAACGGCATCGGGTGGTCGGGCTCGCTGACTGGGTTGACACATGTCATCGGTTCCCAGTTGTGTAGATCGATGTTCATATTGTTGATCCCTAGATTGTCTAGTCCAGATCAGATTACTTACAGACCGCCGCTCTATAGTTGGAATATTGCTGAGTGCAGCGTAAAATTAAACTCACTCACTCACTCAATGTGAACATCGTCAACGGTTTTGAATGGCAACATACTGAAGATTGTACAGTAAGAAACTGATACACCGATAAAATAATAGACATTGCATTAACATGTCATGAGTATGGCGAAAAGAGGTAGCACGTCCCAGTAAAGATAATCGTTAACAGTGGCAGGCACTATCTGAAAATATCAACTTCATCTATATATACTATTCCAAAAAAGAAACGCATAATCCAGAAATCTGTTGCCCAAAAATGTTGTATTTTCAAACATGTATAACTCGTCCACAAATAGACTTTAAGAAATGAATTTTACATCAGTTTAGAAGAAGGTAATGTCTATACCACCAGGAGAACAAGGACGTTGACCGTAATGGTGACCACGTAGCATGGTCCCGATGTTGGGTCTCCTGGCTCTCAGTCCAATCTCTCTCAACCTGTTCCGTACAGTTTGACCGGATATCCTCCGAAGTCCAGGCACCCTGGCTGCTGTGCTCTCACACGTGGCAGTGCGATCACGCAAATGTAGTACCCGGATGTACCGATCTTGGCTGCAGTGGTGACTCGAGGTCTGCCTGTACAGGGACGGTCATTTGTTATACCTGTTTGGTTGTAACGAGCTGCAAGCCGTGATATCGTGCTCAGACTAAAATTCAGACGCCTGGCAACAGAAAATTGGTAATCTCCAGCGTGCATTCTTTTAATGGCGATGTTCCATGTCGCAGCGTCAAGCCTTAGTGTAGTGATTTGACCTTGAAACTCCTTCAAAACGGATGCCGATTTCCGAAAGTAATCTGGTTTTTATAGCCAGACGGTGCATGCTCTTGCTGCACAATTTCAACTGGAAGGTGATTTCTGTTGCGTTGTGGCGATGCCTTTTTAATTCTTCATCAAAATCAACATTTTCAGGTAAAGTCGACTTTTCACTTGTGCAATTGTGTAAAATCATGTTATCATCACTTTTGTTACATACTGTGACGATTTTTTGAACACAATAGGTAATTAATAGATTTTTAAAAGTACAAAACGCCTTTGCATTTCTTTTTTGGGATAGTACATGTATATGGGGCTTTTTGACTAAGAAATGTATTCGCTTTTGAAGATGTGCAAAATGTCAGGTTTCCACAAAACAAATCAAATACTGTTCTTGGGTGTTTGAGTGATCGCATGAGTTATGAGTATGCTTCTCTGAAAACACTTTCAGTTAGAGAAGCCGTTTGTCACGTATATAGGATTCAACTCTGAATTATGAATTACTGCTTTTGGAAGTACTGTTTCATCCGTTGGAACAGAATATTGGAGGAATCAAGGAAAGAGAATCAAGTTACTATCAAATGCAACCATTTGTTTTTTTAGGAAAATCTCAATGTATTTGTTCAATGCCATTACTTTGTGACTTTTGATACTGCAAGAGGATTACTTTAAGACATTTATATTCTTTGTTTGCAGGAGCCGTACTTGGAAAGCGAAGTATTGACGATCTTGATAAAAACAAGGATGGCCATATTGACCAATCTGAAGCCGAGGAACTGATGGAAAGACGAGCAGCCGAGGATCTACTTTCACTTGCTGATGACAACGGTTAAACAAAACTTATATTTAATGACCACCTACACATTATTTACATATGTTAATGTTTCACTAAAACTCTGGTATTAGTTAATTGTTATTATTGTGAAAATGTATATGCTCGTGAATAAGGTCTGACTGATCACTTTAACAATTTCAGGTGATTCGACTGAGTTTGGTTTTACGCCGCTTTTAGCAATATTCCAGCAACATCACGGCGGGGGGCACCAGAAATGGGCTTCACACATTGTGCCCATGTGGGGATTCGAACCCGGGTCTTCGGCGTGACGAGCCAACGCTTTAACCATTAGGCTACCCCACCGCCCCTCAGGTGATTCGAACGTGAGTTTGGAGGAGTTCTCGAGAAGCATCCTTGACTACATGACCATAGATTCAGGTAATAGGACACTACAGGTACCCTTTTACTGGTTTTGTATTATCGAACATTACAGATATAACGGTGTAAGTTTTAACCTGGACTTGAAATGTTCAGATTCAAGTTAGGTCTAAAGTTGATATGAACAGAGTGCCTGTTGTATTACATTCTGGCAAAAACAGGAAACATCACACGTCTGTGAAGCCTGAAGTGCTACAATGAAGACAGACCGAGATCATAATCAGGAAGAATCCCTAACCAGTCTTATAGGCCTCGCGACTGCAAGCTTTGATGTGAAGTATGTCTGAACTATAGTTGTCCATGTATATTTTAACGAGTGTCTGTTATTTCCTTACAGACCGAGATTTGCGAAATGTTCTCGAGGAGGAGTTTGCTGATGCTTTCGACTCAGAATAATGATCCCAATCAACAAGTTTATTGAAAAATGTCAATAAATCATCCGAACAAACGAGTACAACCTCATGTCTGTTATTTATACATAGGGAATTAGAGTTGCGTCCCTTGGTCGTGTTAGAATCCGCTGATGGAAGAACCTTTGACAACCATCAAGGAATTTGGCAGATACACCTATCGAGGGCTTCATTAGAATGCACAGCGGGACTGTGTCTCACAGTAACATCAATAGTCTTTCAATGTGTACCACACACTAGATTTGGATTACACTTTCTCAGTAAAGTACAGATTCTAGTACCCACACTCTCAGAGTCAGGCACCTAATCGCCAGCACACAAAGTCGGCCGCCTAACACCCTCAGCCACGCGCCTTCCACAAAAATGGACAAGAGGTAGTCTAGATCTAGACTTTGTGTACCCCTCTGACAAGGGGACAATTGGCACAGCTCCCACGGCCGAAAGCTATGAATTACACAATGCCATTTAGAAAATGGTCCAATGAAACACGTTATATTTGGGATTACAATTTCTCAATAATGTACAGATGCTAATGGTTTTGTTAGGTTGAGAATTATCCGGGATTCACCCACACACAGTCAGGGACCAATCGCCAGCACACAGTCAGCCACCCAACTCACACACCCAGTGACAACATTGAAATGTTAGCGGACTCAACGAGACACGGCAGATCACTTCCAACTCCTTGGAGCAGAGTAGGTGTTGTGTGGTGAAGACGATGGGCTGACTGATAGTCAGAATGTAGAGAGATAGGTGTTCTATCAGTCGTTCTGTAGCAGTTTATAACTCAGATTCAGAAAGAAATGTTAAATTTGCGACCGACCAATAACTCTTCAAGATGTTTCTATCAAGTTTGTTGTTCTTTATCAAAGGTCTCACAATGGATTCTTTCAAAGAGCCTGGGAAGAATTGCAGTTGATAGGCTTTTGTTCATAATGTCCGTGATAACTTGGAGTAACACTTCCATACATTCCATTGCAAGGTTGCTTTGCATTGTATTGTTTAGGCAGGTTGTCAGTGAACCAAATGCCCTCAAACAAGATATCAGTGAACGGAGTGTCGAGTTTGGTGTATTTCTGATGGAGCTCTCTAATATCAAGAATTTTGTTTTCAAAGAATGAGTTAAAATCAATGGCGAGTTCGGAGAGGTTATCATTTTGAGGAAGAACAATTCCGTTTTTCCTCTCAATGAGAAACTTCATAGAGTTGTGGTGATCTGTCAGTCTACTCGCGCACTGTGTTATTTGTTGAGATATGTCCATTTGACGTTGTATGTGGAGTGAGTTTTGAAAAACAGAATGTCAGACGCTAGATTTCCATCAACTGTTAACGTGTAATTGTGACAAGACCTGTTGTTTCAGCGAATGAGAATTAACATAATGACTACATTCCGTACTTCTGACTTCGCTTTATCCAATAGGGAACATTAGTCTCTAACAACTTAGGCTGGGATCTTGGGTATGTCGAGAACAACACTGGCAAATCATCAGGAAATGGCGGTGGTCAGTATAAACACACAGTTCTGACTGTTGTGTTGAAAGACAAAATGGCAACACCAGTATAGTCAACTAATATGTAGCCGATTTTGAGTTTTTATACCGTTTACAACAAAATCATATGGCATATCATATCATATCATGTCATGGCAACTCCACCAAACCTGCTTCGATTGACATGTTCTGAATAAATGGCAGACGTGATGATGAAATCTGAGACACAGTACGAAGATGCAGTAACAACGTGTGATATGGTCAAGGGAGACCACTCTCACTGAATGAAAACTTTGAATACCGTTAGTAAAAAGGATGCACACGTGCACAAGTGTACCATCAAGAATAGAATGTCACGGAATAGTATGGTAGTGTTTTAGGAACTTTGGCAAGTTTATATTTATCATGCGTATGCAGTTTATGGTGTTAGATTATGACTGTGTGTAGTATCCATAGACAGAAGCGGCAAAACCCTTTGCACATCAACAGGAAATCTTGGCTAAAGGCAGAGTCGTTTGTAGGTCAACCATTGACATTGATATTATGTCATGAGAAAGGCCCCACTCCAGGCACCCGGCATAAACACATGTTAAAGATATCAAGTGTTCACCCGGCAAAGCAACAAGTCAATTGAGGAACTGAGTCGGACATCAGTTTTTTCGCTGATGCGTCAAATTTGGAAGCGTCCACCTTTTCGGAAAAAATAACCGAGATCGCGAATGTTGTATACTTGAACTAACACCGTCATATGACGCTCTTTACTTGAACTAACACCGTCATATGACGCTCTTTCAAATCTTGAAAGAGAGCATGCTCCGAAAGCTGGAGCTGTTGCTGGCGTGAAGGGGAGGTTGACTGCTGGGCATTTGATGTCAGCCCTGTTGCTGGCGTGAAGGGAAGGTTGACTGCTGGGCATTTGATGTCAGCCCTGTTGTGTTACATCCACGTGGAGAGGTTTTTTGTCGCTATGAATCTTTATGAAAGATTCCAGCTATGAAATATGAAGGTTCTCACCTTAGTTCAAGTTCAGATGGTAAGTAAGTGGAAGGAAATGTGAGTTTTATGGTTCTTGAACGATAACAGATTATCGATATACCCGAAGCAGAAAGGACTGTCAGTAATATCGAGCTGTAGGTGAGGCTGGGACAGGCAACATGTCTTTTAGGTACATGTGAATGTTGAAGCCCCAAATACTTATGTTGTGATTCTTGTTGTTGATTGGAAGAAGGAGTTTTGACACCTTCATATGAAGAAATATGTCAGACAATATCTAGAGCTACCTACCCTTGACCTTCCTTCAAATTGTTTTCTAAAACTAAAAAAAAACATAAAAGCGTCCATCCAAACTTGAGTGTTCAAAGCTTCATCAACGAACATTCATTTGTTTTGACCACTGCCATATAGCTAAAGTAAGGCCAGAAATGCTTGGAAAATGCTTTTTTGGCAATTATTTGATAATGGTTGAGATTCAAAACTCATATATAATCATTCATACCACCTCGACCTAATATGGCATATGAGTAATCACGATGTAATGAGTAATCACGATGTACCATTCCTTAATCATAATGATTACTCTAAAATATCGAAAAACTTCCAAGGTAGAAACACGTCTAAGGAACAAACTATACTGTGACCCACCTGGCAGGCAGACAGGGTGACAGCGGCACGGGCACCGCTTGTCAGGGACCGTCTCAAAATATCAAGTGTCAGTATCACTGCTGGTCGAGGACTCTAGCGGAATTACAACAAGTGCAACTCGGCTGACGTTAACGCCGTCCCGCAGACGGTATTCGTCCTCGATTTGAGAAAACGGTCTTCAGCTTTTTGCCACACTTCTGGGGTAATTCTCGCAAAAGAAGCATACACAAGCTCTTTAACGTCTGAAAGCTTGAATGTGGAATGTGCAATAAAATTCTTACTTTTTACCCCAGATCAGCTCGATGGGATTGAGCTCACAGTGCCGTACTGGTGTACGTGAACTATAAAAAAAAGTTTGGCATGAAATGCATGTGGACCCGGTTTTTTGTAAATATCTCACCATCCAATGATCCAATCGATCTCAAACTGTGCAAGTGGATGTTTTGTCAGACAACCTAATCACATTGTAAATCACCGATTTGATGCATTTGTATTAAAGAATCTGTCTATGTAACTGTCAACAAAATAAACAGCAGAACGCAGAAGGCTTGCAGAGGGAAGGGGCCAATGACCTGTAACAGCGGCAGTTTTGGGTCAGAAAGGTAAATGCACGTGTAGTTCATGATAGTTACCTGTGCACTGCACTGTGATAGACCGTTTGGATCATTCACATTGACGACTTCTAGCTGTCATCATGAAAGTTTATTCAGATGATGCTAAACGTTTAATTAGAAATGTGTTGAATTTTTTTTAAAAAGAGAGCAAACGTAGCAAACCGATTTATAAGGTGTCGGATTACATGAAACGTACAACTTTTGCTCTTGGCATGAAAAAGAACATCGTGTTAAAAACTGTGAAAAATAAACCAACGACCAATAAACAAAACCTTGTACAAAAAGGTAGGCATCCAAAGTTAGATTTTTTGACATCAGGGTCATCAGAGATGTCATTCGCCGGCTATTTGCTAGAAATGAACACCTGTCCACAAGAAAGTTATAACACATCCTTGCAGAGGATCACGATTTAATGTTTCTAGGTTTATGCTAAGCAAACTACTGCTCAAATGTGGATACAAGTACAAGAAGGTAGCAAACCAGAAACTTGGAATGTGTGAGAGATCTGATATGGTGAAAATAAGGTGTAACTATCTGAGAGAAATTAAGCAGGCAAGAGAGGATGGGTTCGAACCTATATATCTGGATGAGACCTGGATCAATGCAAACTATACTGCTGCCAGACAGTGGCTACCCACTGATCCCAGTGATGGTAGGAAAATACCAACAGGCAAAGGTGAACGTTTAATCGTTCTTCATGCTGGTTCCCACGGTGGATTCCTACCTGGGTGTGATCTGGTACTTCGGTCATAGAGCACAGATGGTAGGGACTATCATACAGAAATGAACTCAACGGTTTTCACACAGTATGTTGAGGAACAATCGTTGCCAGCTCTGCCTGACAATAGTCTTGTTGTCATGGACAATGCTCCCTATCACAGTGTTCGAGATCCAAACAATAGGTGCCAAACTTCCAATACAAAGAAGTCAGATATGCAGCAATGGCTAACAAATAACAATATACAATTTTCAATTAAGGCCACTAAACCACAGTTGTACTCTTTGATTAAACCTAACAAACCTCCACCCACATATAACATTGACAACATGCTACGCCAACACGGCCATAAGGTCTTGAGATTACCACCGTACCACTGTGATCTCAACCCAATCGAACTTATCTGGGGAGACCTTAAAAGTACAGTGGCCCGGAAAAATCAATCATTCAAGTTGAATGATGTCAAGCACATTGTCAACACTGCTACATGTGACATTGACATTGCACGCTGGCATGCATGTGTTGAACACGTCAAGAAGGTGGAGAAAAAGTACTGGCTCAAAGATGTCTTGAAGGAGCAAACAGTTAATCCAGTTGTCATTCGTCTGGACACTGATGACTCCTCTGTGGAAGAATGGAGTGAACTTGATGAAGTTTAATTCTGTTATTATATTTACAGATAATAATAGTATCCAGCCAGATATGCTCAAAGAAATATAACTTCTTGTAACAATGACAGCACTGACTCCAACGACTTATAGTGTAACATGAAAAACTCATTTCACATAAAATTATCATGAAAATATAAATATTAACTATCTATATGCTTAAAGCTATTAGAAATGCATTGCTTAATTTGGAATGTGAACGACATCAAAACATAACACTTTTGTCTTCATTGTATCTTTTCTTCAATGAGTGTGCATGATTGTGTGTGCTTGTGTCCGAGGGAACGGGGCTTTAACAGTTGTTGAGTTCTAACCATAGGTGGTCCGATTAATGATTTAGTGTAAATATACTTTCTGTGTTCTTTAAATGCATTTCCACTTAGGTACTGCATAAACAAAATATGACATTAACATTACAAATTTAAAGATTTTAACCTACAGAATAATTCTCACTAATGGGTTTTGTGGTTAATGTTGAACAACTCAGAGAAACAAACTCCGTCTGATGGTTAACAGTTGGCACCCACCTTACCCTATTCACGACCTGTGACACCTCTTCATACCTGTCACGTGCATAGCTGACCTACATTGACGAACGTTGACCTTTCTGACCCAACACTGCCGCTGTTACAGGTCATTGGCTCCCTCCCTCTGCAAGCAGTCAATTTTGTTGACAGTTACATAGACAGATTCTTTAATACAAATGCATCAAATCGGTGATTTACAATGTGATTAGGTTGTCTGACAAAACATCCACTTGCACAGTTGGAGATCGATTGGGTCATTAGATGAAGAGATATTTACAAAAAATCGGGTCCACATGCATTTCATGCCAAACTATATGTGGCCTTGTTTTGCAGCTAGTTCGTCAGTGATGTACTGGATTAGCTTTTTGTGCTGCCATGAGCTGGGGCTTTGTTTCTGATTGCCTGTAAGGCACGTTACAGGAAGTGAGAAAATCCTGCAACTGAGCCTTGAGATTGCTCATTGTCGGTGTGATGGTACCAGGGGCACGCATGTTATGGTAACTGGCGTTATCCAAAATGATAACGCTTGGTTCGTCCAGCTACGGTAAAAGCTGATGTTCGTACCAATCCAAAAATACCTGCCCATTCATTTAGCTATGGTAATCACCATCAGATTTCTTGGCCTCAAAAACAAAGTCACAACCCCCAATCAGTCCCTTGCTATGGGTACCAGCATGCAAGATGATCAGGCTTCTACCTTTGCCTGATGGTAACACTGGTGCCTTAGAACAATCTGAAGGAAGCCACATCTGATCGTTTGTGTGATTTTTATTACAACAGCTTTCATCAAGGTATATGATTTGAAACCCCAATTTGCGGTATTCTTCAACTGTTCTCAGATAAGCTGATCGCATGGACAGGATTGAGTACTTTTCTCACAGCTCTGTCATCTCCCCTTTGGTGTACCTGAACCCCATTTCTACCAGAGCTACAATAAGTGTTGTTTTCGAGACATTTATTGTATCTTTGATCTCATCTTGTATGTTACCACACGTCGGTGGGATTTTGCGTTTATAAACTGAACGGCCTATGACACCCTTATCAAAGCTATCCAGTTTGAGTTTCCTACCTGGTTTTGATTTTGACATGACCCCTGTGGTAAACACTGATTTGTTAACAACTTTGTACACCTGACTATATGTCAAATTAAGGGTTTTACACATTCTATAGTAAACCCTGTCATAGCTGACCAGCGTTCCCCCTTTGTTTCTCCAGTTAAGCATGAAATACTGGTATAAATAAAAATTTGACATTAATTGTTCTGCAGAGATATCAAGTCACATGTTGCCAGTTCAGTGCTTATACAGGAAGTGAAACTATGGGTGAACAAGATTATCTATGCAATTTGAATTAACACTTTTTTACCTAATTATTTTGAATATAACTACTACAAGAGTTCCATCTTTTTCACATATAGATGTTAAAAAAAACACAACTTTTTCCAATCATTTATGTAATTTAATTAGTTGAGGCTTTATGAATAATTATAGTCTGTATTTCAAAACTACAGTTTGTACTTAGAAACGTCAAAATGGGTGTGAATATGATAAGCAAGTTAAAGTACAGAAATACATGAAGTCGTGAAAGGGTTGAATAGTGCCTGATTCAGTTCAATGATCACAATCATAGGACACAAGATTCTCTCATGTATGGCATGTACAATCTGTCCAGAATGTGTCTACATTTCCACAGTCAATATCATGTGAAATAAATAGTTACATACCTGTATATGAAATAGGCCTATTAGAACAGCCTTATAAGCATATTAGCATGTATTTGTTTTCAAATTCAAATGATATCATAAATATCACATTTGGATATTTCTTCAAAACTGGTTCAAATTGTAGGCATGTTTTTAAATGTCCTTCCATGTTGTGTTTGAAGAATATCGTGACTTTTACCCATGGACACCACTAATGCCCAAATACTGTGTTCAATCAGAGACTTGTATACAGGACATACATTTACCATCCAATGGAATGTCAAAGAAATATGTACACATCTAAACAAAAACATACACACATGTAGAAATGTATATCCACTGTACACAGAGTTCATCATATGGAGCCAGGACCCACTTCCTGGTGGGGAAGATTACATGGCTAGAAATCATACCAGTGTACCAGACTGAAATATAATATACATACTGAATGATCACACTGTTGCTTGGGCAGTTAAACAAATATTCATGTTCCTCATGAAAACTGGAGATGAAAGAGTGTTTCTCAACAGTTCTTAAAAATAACATTGCTTTGTTATGGCTTGGGTGTGATAAACAGGACACTTGATTTTACAAGGCTCCAGTCCAGCTTCTATGTGGTCCTACTTCATCAATTCTCTATACCAGTCAGCTGGAACGCCCAGGCATATTTACACGGCATCTTGTTGATGGGGATGGCTGGAATCTCGATGTCCATGCCGCCAGTGCTTCGCTCCTTCCAGTTGAACTTCCCAGGATATCCCATCAGGCTCACTGTGGTGGCAACCGTGGTCAAAGGTCGGCCAAGGCTCAGAGTCTCCCCTTTCGGCCAGTCGAGGATGATAGCATACACATTCCGGCCACTGGCCGTCACTTTAGAGGTATACCTGAAACAACACAAGTTACATGATATAATGGAACAATTGGTTCCTGGCAATCTAGGCTTGTCGTAAAATGAGCAAACATTGATTGGATGTTCCGCCTCAGTGACTGAATACACTGGTCAATCTGTCCCTGGTTGTATCGTGGGACACTGCTTGTGATATACACTGGTCAGTCTGTCCCTGGATGTATCGTGGGACACTGCTTGTGATATACACTGGTCAGTCTGTCCCTGGATGTATCGTGGGACACTGCTTGTGATATACACTGGTCAGTCTGTCCCTGGATGTATCGTGGGACACTGCTTGTGATATACAATGGTCAGTCTGTCCCTGGATGTATCGTGGGACACTGCTTGTGATATACACTGGTCAGTCTCTCCCTAGATGTATCGCGGGACACTGCTTGTGATATACACTGGTCAGTCTGTCCCTGGATGTATCGTGGCACACTGCTTGTGATATACACTGGTCAGTCTCTCCCTGGATGTATCGTGGGACACTGCTTGTGATATACACGGGTCAATCTGTCCCTGGATGTATCGTGGGACACTGCTTGTGATATACACTGGTCAGTCTGTCCCTGGATGTATCGTGGGACACTGCTTGTGATATACACTGGTCAGTCTGTCCCTGGATGTATCGTGGGACACTGCTTGTGATATACACTGGTCAGTCCGTCCCTGGATGTATC
Source organism: Haliotis rubra (assembly GCF_003918875.1). NCBI lineage: Eukaryota > Metazoa > Mollusca > Gastropoda > Lepetellida > Haliotidae > Haliotis > Haliotis rubra. The sequence goes on from NW_025766459.1 coordinate 980,625, forward strand.
GTGGGACACTGCTTGTGATATACACTGGTCAGTCTGTCCCTGGATGTATCGTGGGACACTGCTTGTGATATACACAGGTCAATCTGTCCCTGGATGTATCGTGGGACACTGCTTGTGATATACACTGGTCAGTCTGTCCCTGGATGTATCGTGGGACACTGCTTGTGGTATACACTGGTCAATCTGTCCCTGGATGTATCGTGGGACACTGCTTGTGATATACACTGGTCAGTCTGTCCCTGGATGTATCGTGGGACACTGCTTGTGATATACACTGGTCAGTCTCTCCCTGGATGTATCGTGGGAAACTGCTTGTGATATACACTGGTCAATCTGTCCCTGGATGTATCGTGGGACACTGCTTGTGATATACACTGGTCAGTCTCTCCCTGGATGTATCATGGGACACTGCTTGTGATATACACTGGTCAATCTGTCCCTGGATGTATCGTGGGACACTGCTTGTGATATACACTGGTCAATCTCTCCCTGGATGTATCGTGGGACACTGCTTGTGATATACACTGGTCAGTCTGTCCCTGGATGTATCGTTGGACACTGCTTGTGATATACACTGGTCAATCTGTCCCTGGATGTATCGTGGGACACTGCTTGTGATATACATTGGTCAGACTCTCCCTGGATGTATCGTGGGACACTGCTTGTGATATACACTGGTCAGTCTGTCCCTGGATGTATCGTGGGACACTGCTTGTGATATACACTGGTCAGTCTGTCCCTGGATGTATCGTGGGACACTGCTTGTGATATACACTGGTCAATCCGTCCCTGGATGTATCGTGGGACACTGCTTGTGATATACACTGGTCAGTCTCTCCCTGGAAGTATCGTGGGACACTGCTTGTGATATACACTGGTCAATCTGTCCCTGGATGTATCGTGGGACAATGCTTGTGATATACACTGGTCAGTCTCTCCCTGGATGTATCGTGGGACACTGCTTGTGATATACACTGGTCAATCTGTCCCTGGATGTATCGTGGGACACTGCTTGTGATATACACTGGTCAATCTGTCCCTGGATGTATCGTGGGACACTGCTTGTGATATACACTGGTCAATCTGTCCCTGGATGTATCGTGGGACACTGCTTGTGATATACACTGGTCAGTCTGTCCCTGGATGTATCGTGGGACACTGCTTGTGATATACACTGGTCAGTCTCTCCCTGGATGTATCGTGGGAAACTGCTTGTGATATACACTGGTCAATCTGTCCCTGGATGTATCGTGGGAAACTGCTTGTGATATACACTGGTCAATCTGTCCCTGGATGTATCGTGGGACACTGCTTGTGATATACACTGGTCAATCTGTCCCTGGATGTATCGTGGGACACTGCTTGTGATATACACTGGTCAGTCTGTCCCTGGATGTATCGTGGGACACTGCTTGTGATATACACTGGTCAGTCTGTCCCTGGATGTATCGTGGGACACTGCTTGTGATATACACAGGTCAGTCCGTCCCTGGATGTATCGTGGGACACTGCTTGTGATATACACTGATCAGTCTCTCCCTGGATGTATCATGGGACACTGCTTGTGATATACACTGGTCAATCTGTCCCTGGATGTATCGTGGGACACTGCTTGTGATATACACTGGTCAATCTGTCCCTGGATGTATCGTGGGACACTGCTTGTGATATACACTGGTCAATCTGTCCCTGGATGTATCGTGGGACACTGCTTGTGATATACACTGGTCAGTCTGTCCCTGGATGTATCGTGGGACACTGCTTGTGATATACACTGGTCAATCTCTCCCTGGATGTATCGTGGGACACTGCTTGTGATATACACTGGTCAGTCTGTCCCTGGATGTATCGTGGGACACTGCTTGTGATATACACTGGTCAGTCTCTCCCTGGATGTATCGTGGGACACTGCTTGTGATATACACTGGTCAATCTGTCCCTGGATGTATCGTGGGACACTGCTTGTGATATACACTGGTCAGTCTCTCCCTGGATGTATCATGGGACACTGCTTGTGATATACACTGGTCAATCTGTCCCTGGATGTATCGTGGGACACTGCTTGTGATATACACTGGTCAGTCTGTCCCTGGATGTATCGTGGGACACTGCTTGTGATATACACTGGTCAGTCTCTCCCTGGATGTATCATGGGACACTGCTTGTGATATACACTGGTCAGTCTGTCCCTGGATGTATCGTGGGACACTGCTTGTGATATACACTGGTCAGTCTGTCCCTGGATGTATCGTGGGACACTGCTTGTGATATACACTGGTCAATCTGTCCCTGGATGTATCGTGGGACACTGCTTGTGATATACACTGGTCAGTCTGTCCCTGGATGTATCGTGGGACACTGCTTGTGATATACTCTGGTCGATCTGTCCCTGGATGTATCGTTGGACACTGCTTGTTATATACACTGGTCAATCTGTCCCTGGATGTATCGTGGGACACTGCTTGTTATATACACTGGTCAATCTGTCCCTGGATGTATCGTGGGACACTGCTTGTTATATACACTAGTCAATCTGTCCCTGGATGTATCGCGGGACACTGCTTGTGATATACACTGGTCAATCTGTCCCTGGATGTATCGTGGGACACTGCTTGTGATATACACTGGTCAATCTGTCCCTGGATGTATCGTGGGACACTGCTTGTGATATACACTGGTCAGTGCTTTAGAGTTTGACATTGCAAATTTGGAAGTTCTTTGACTCTTGTTTATGTTATACTTCTCCAGCCTACATTGGCATGAAACACTATTTGAGTTTAGTGTTTATAGTCTGTGTGCGCATAATAAAATATTTCAGCCTTTGTTGGCTGCCTCAACTGAGATACAAACACTATCACATCATATGTTGTCATAGACACACTATCATGTAATATGTTGTCATAGAAACACTATCATGTCATATGTTGTCATAGAAACACTATCACGTCATATGTTGTCATAGAAACACTATCATGTCATACAAACACTATCATGTCATATGTTGTCATACAAACACTATCACATAATATGTTGTCATACAAACAGTATCACATTATATGTTGTCATAGAAACACTATCACATTATATGTTGTCATAGAAACACTATCATGTCATATGTTGTCATAGAAACACTATCATGTCATATGTTGTCATAGAAACACTATCACATTATAGTTGTCATAGAAACACTATCACATTATAGTTGTCATAGAAACACTATCACATTATATGCTGTCATAGAAACACTATCACATTATATGTTGTCATAGAAACACTATCACATTATATGTTGGCACAGAAACACTATCACATTATATGTTGTCATAGAAACACTATCACATTATATGCTGTCATAGAAACACTATCACATTATATGTTGTCACAGAAACACTATCACATTATATGTTGGCACAGAAACACTATCACATTATATGTTGTCATAGAAACACTATCACATTATATGTTGTCATAGAAACACTATCACATTATATGTTGTCATAGAAACATTATCACGTACATCATATGTTGGTATAGAAACACTATCACATCATATGTTGGCACAGGAACACAATTCCAGAACAATAACGGCTAGGATCCAATATTTACCATGTATTGTTGGTGAGGGAGTCGTTCTGGAAAGTCCAGGGACGAGTACTGTAGATGGCATCACCATTGACGTTGAGCCACTCGCCCATATTCAGCAGGCGTTCCTGGAACAGGGGTATGATCAGGCCATCTTTGGTGGGTCCAACATTCATCAGCATGTTGCCGCCACAGCTGTGAAGAAACAAACCATAACTGGGTCAGGTGTTTATCCTCAGTACCTTTATATCTGTCTGCATGAAGATGTCACAAACAGGAGGTTCCGGTCAACTCTCAGGAAACTGACCATCCACATTTAATGCAGATGTGAATGAGATGTCAGTTTACTAACATTCAATGCCACCTTGATTCAGAAATTTCAGTCACATCAAAAGGAAAGCCATCAGGAACATCAATAGTTGCTCCATTGTACATACTTGATGTGCGTTTCCAGAAGCTAGGATATATACAAGATGTCTGCCACAATATACCTGTACTGACTGTCAGTCTGTAGGAGAACTACTCAGTTATGTTTATTTACAAGCTAAAAGTCTGTTACCAGGGTTCGAAATACCCCATATATTAGTGTGCCATGGCATAGTAAATATTGAAATGGCATGGCTGAAAAATGTTCTCTGTGCCCTTTTGACACGCCTAATTTTCTAGACACATAACTCACATTCAGTCATTTAATCCCCCAAACAATTTTTTTTTTCCAAACTGAATAATACCATACATATTTGAATGCTCATTTACCCATTTCTTTATTTAACAATAAATTATAAATGATCATCATCATTGTCATTTATTCTAAAAACATGTGGGCATACTTAATTTCTGAAAGGCACACCTAAAATATTTGTCTGGTGCCCTTAGGCACACTTAGAAAAAAAAGTATTTCTATCCCTGGTTACTCTGAATGCTGTGTTTCGGTAATGTCCACTAGTGTTGGGAATTGGTTAAAATCTCATAATTGATGATTTGTTCATTACAACCGATCAATCATCGAAAAAAACTGGTTAGCGTCATTTATGAAATGTTCCTGGTTATTTTTGTTAATGCTCAAATAAGGAAAAAAAACCATGTAGTTCTTGGGGTTTTTTGGTGCAAAATTTCATATCTATTTTTGTTAATGCTCAAATAAGGAAAAAAAACCATGTAGTTCTTGGGGTTTTTTGGTGCAAAATTTCATATCTTTAAAGGATGACAAATATGTAAGGAACATAAATTTCTTAGAGTCTTTAAGATATATTCAATCATGACTTGGAACGAGCTTGTAGTGCTTATGAAATGTAACAGACAAAACCAACCTTGTGAAATATATTGTTAATGAAAACAAGTGTTCCAGAATTGTTTGTGTTCGATTATGAGAAAACATGATTGATTGCTTGGTCGTATATACACTCCGACCAATCAGAGCTCCAGATAAGATTTGATTTATGTGGGTACTGTACCCACTGTATTTTTTTTGAGTGGGTATTATGAATGTTGAGTGGGTATTTCATTTTCCGTTACCCACTGCTTTCAAATATGTGAGTATTCCAGTCATATTACTCACCTAAGTATTACGTCATTGAGTACGTTTACTAAGCAGGTATGTTCTGCCTTATGCCATACCTAATCAAAACCAACTTAAATATAATGGAAATGATTTCATAAAAAATCACTCATCCTATACTGACAGTACAACACTAGTCCTATACTAACAGTACAACTTGATAGCAATCGATGTCTTTTTCATTACGCAAGCGGTTTTTATAAATATATTCCGTACGCATTTGTTTTAACCTTTTTGTGTATTTAACATTTTAAATGCGTAATTGGTACGCAACAATTATTTTTCGATTATTTTTTGACAGGTGGTGTCAAAGAGTGGATAAAAAACTAGGGGAAGCCCTGGCTAAACTGGCTGGTAAGGCCGCAGAAGCCCTGCCCGGCATCCTGGGTAGCATCGTCTCGTGGTTGCTGAGCGCTCTGGCTAAAACTGCCACGTGGCTCAGTCAAAACCTGTGGGCAGCCATCGTCGGTGTGGTGGGTCTCGTGTACGTAGCGGCTAAGGAATTTTTAACCAAATAAGTCCCAAAGCTACCCCACCAACCACCATGGCTGTTTTACGATCAATGTGCTGCTGTGTGTGTGGGGTCACCCCCCACAGGGGGTGTTGGTTGAACCCTAGGCTCCGGGGATGGCGCCACTATACCCGTTTCACCGGTCGTGGGTGATGGGACGTGGGGGACGTTGACATCGAGGTTGACGCCCAACTTTTGGTCCGCCGTGGCTATGACTATTTCGTTGTTGTAGCCCACCACTTTTTTTACTCTCAGTTGCATATCGCTCGGAGCCATGTACAGTCCCACGTCGAACACGTAGTCGACTTTCGACCTGGCGTATTCCAACACGTCTTGGTAGCGTTTAATGGCACTCGGGAGATCAACTGGAGCATTGATAGCATCCTCAACGTTGACAACGAACTGTTTCTGAGCGTCGTAAGCAGTCCCCTTGCCTAGGATATTGGAACGCGTTTGCGTCTGCGCACCCAACAGCGCCCACACGTACGTTCGAATTGAGTCGTTTAACCTGATTACCCCGGCACGAGTGAACCCTTTCGATGTGTCCAGCATGAACTTTTTCCAGTCATCCGCTGCCCCCCTGCTCAAACCTCCAGACTCTGTAATCCTTACTGTTGTCGAAAGCCATGTAACGGTCATCCCACTCGTTGGTTGTGAGGTGATGATACGACTTGTATCCCCATTCCTTCAACTTCTCGCTGGCTTCCACGAGGGGTATGTTGTGAACGATGGGGATACCCAACCCGTGGTTCGGTCCCGGCAAACGCCAATCCGTCTTCGTGTTTAGTTCGAATTCGTTGCAAATACGTTCGTAGGCCCGTCTATCGTACTGGTTGTTTACTGCATTCCATGCCTTTTCCTGTGGGAGCGGGGCGCTGATCTCTTTGAGGATACGCCTGACCTGGTAGTACACGTGAAACGTGAACACAGACTGACTCAGTGGGCCACGCCGTGTGTCGGTCAATGTCACACCACACCCCGTTGTAGCGCACCACACGGCGAAGTTGAGTTGATTCTGCCAGAACTGCATCGGGTTGTTGAACCAAGCGTGAACTACCTTAGCGTTAGTCACCGGAAATTTATACTTGTGGAACACATCTATGAACTGGGTGTTGAAATACAACCCAGGAGCAACCACGATCTTCATGTGGGGGGAAATCTACGTCCTGTTTAGGATAAAACACTCCCGGCTTGTACATTTTAAAACTATTATATAATGAGTTTATATACTCTAACATGTACATAACACTTCCAGGAATAACGAGCGGCGAGGCCGTTCAGCTGACGCACGCGATCGATAACACGTCGGGTCAACTCGAAGTCGCACTGTGCGATATCACCTACCTACCACGATGGACTAACATCAACGCTAGCAACAATAAACTGTTCGTAGGTGGCGCTAGCAACCAGATAATTGACGGTTACTACAGCGTGTGCTCTCTAAGCGACGAGGTCTTCAAACCCCTGGGAGCCGAACTCAAGATGAACGACTCAAACGGTACAGTGGTGTTAATCAACAACGGAAGAAACTCCTTGAGGCTCGGTCGACCATTGGCGAGGACACTCGGTATACAGCCTGACGAGATAAAACCAACGACTACCGCCACAGGCACGAAGTTACCCGACCTAGTACCGTACCGAGAGCTGTGCATTCATCTCAGCCAGGTGAGCACAACGGACAACATTCAAGGGGGCCACCCTTCCACTATACTGAGAGCCGTACCGGTGAAAACGGAGAAATACAACGATTGCAGAACCGAGTCGTTTTCACCGCGGCAGTATAAGAGGTTAACCCAGGGCAACATCCCTGAGCTGATAATATCGGTGTTAGATATAAATCATAATCTCGTGAATATAGGATACCTCAGCATAACCCTGCACATAAAATGACCAGCGCACAAGGTCCCGGAATGAAGTTGAAAAAATGCATCAATGTGGGGATCTCCGACCTCGGGGACACACGCGGATTCGACGACCCCGGAGTAGATGGTAAATTGTACGCCTTGCAACTGAAAAACAGCATTTACAAACGCGTTGAAGTCCCCCTCCAATGGTACAAGCAACCTAAGTGATATAGTAGATACCTCAAGAGCGGTCGTCAACACTAAGTACACCCTTGTCAACACCGGTGATGATAACTGGATAATATACCCATCGTTCGGGGGCAAACTGTTCGACTTAACCGATGTTGAGAGCACTACCGTCGCCCGAAACAAACCATATACGCTCGTCTTCACCGATGAAGACAAGTGGGTGTTATTATCCGATAAAGTCGACTGGTTTCTCAATATTAGGCTCGGCTCCCCCTACGTGTTCACGGATAACAAAGACAACCACCTAAACAAAGTCGTGAACAACGGAACCCTGCTCGTGGCTTACGTCCCGACTCAGAGACGTAGCGTAGTCATCAGCCCACTCGCCAGTATGGCAGCCCACATGCTATCGAGTAAAGCGGGCATGCAAAACGTGGTATTGCAGTTGGTGTCTGAATTCGAAGGCGTGGTCACCATCCTGGAGAGTCTACCGGCGAACTCAACACTGGTCATCCAAGTCTACCTAGGGGAACCATCGCAGGATGATGTTGAAATCGTGAAGGGGGTCAAACTCCGGTGGGGGAAACAACAACAGTATCACGTTTGCAACGTTTACGTGCGGGTGGGTGTCGACTCCAAAACCAGTCTGCAGGGTGTCACCGTGATCGTGGAAGACACGTTATCACTAACCAAGATCTTCCTACCCGACAACATACACTTCATGGGGGTGAAGTGCACCCCTGAACTATTATCAGAAAACCAGTTGGAAATAATATCGTAATAGTATTATAGCAATGTCTTGGCTTCACCCCAACACTACACTTAACGACTTAGGGGACAATCAATCTGGTGAGGAAGACACCTTATACATCCTGCACTTCAAAGACAACGTGTATAGGCGGGTGTCGTTATCAGATTTTAAAGAGCCTGAATGGTTACTCAACTTAACCCTCACCTCACCTTATATCTCCCTGAAACAAAATAATACTATCTCCGAGATTAGGAACAACGGTATGATTATAGGATCGTTCGTTCCGGAATCTAGTGTCCAAGTCGTACCAATACCAGACCACTCGGGCAACATGTTAGCTTCCAGTGGGAAGGTGAAGACAGAGATCATGGTGATACATTGGGGAGACAGGTGTAATAACCAACGTTGTAACATTATTAAGGTGCCGGGACACAGACCTTTAGCAAGCCTTGATGGGGTTCGTCTCCTTAATGGAAGTAGAGCTAAGACCCCGCTTTTTTACACGCACGTTAATCTAAGTGTTATCAGCTTTAAGTACATTAATCGAAGGTTAAATGAAACCAAATTAAAATATATTATAGGATTGAGCTATACCCCTAAACTAATACCAGCAAACTACTAGTTGGAAATTATATCGTAATAGTATTATAGCAATGACCAGTCATCGACCCAACACCACGCTTAACGACCTTTGGGACACGGATGGGTTCGATCAGCCTGGTGAGGGAGGTGGCTCATACGTCCTACACTTGAAAGACAACGTGTATAGGCGGGCGGTAATGACCGATCATCTACCCAAAATCACTCTCGGGGATCTAGGGGGCGTAGAGGGATTCAATCAACCTGGCGAGAATGACACCTCGTACGTCCTACGCTTGAGAGGCAACGTGTATACGCGGATGAAAATAGACCATTGGCTCCTGCAAAAACACTTTAGAGGACCCAAATGGTTGCTCGATATAACCCTCACCACACCTTACGTTTCTTTTCGTAATCATGGATCTAGGGATATCGATGAAATTAAGAACAGCGGTATCTTGCTTGGGGGGTTTAGATCCAGCGGCCCTAAAAAAATTAGACTTTCCCAAATCCCAGATCACCCGGTTTACATGTTAGATGCAACCGGGGGGAATGCACAGTTATCATTTAATATATACTCTAACCTACCACCATTGCCTAGGCTTATGCCTCCAGGCTCCACATTAATCATAACACTCTTTTTAAAAAATACCCGTGGGTCCTCATGGTACCTTTTATCTGGGGTGCTAATAACCCCATCTATTCAGGCCACTAAAGACAGCTATTGTAGTCTCGTTATACGACAGGATGGTGAGGGGTTGCTGCCCCCCTTTTACAGCTCCTGTATATTTAGAAGTTCCCCAGTTTTACCTATTGAACTTTCCTCTATTGAGATACCCGAGAACGTAGGCCTTATAAACTTCAAGTACGTTGATCGGGTATTAACTGATCCCCAATTAAAAAATATTTTATCAGATATATTATAGACACACAGAATGGGGCTATACCCAGGCATAGATGAAGTAGTGAAGACCCTGGAAACCGTAGACGGGTTCCGCTTGAGACAGTTATGTGATGTAAAACGTCAACTAGAACAAGACCGCGACAAGCGGAAAGCACTATATAAGAAGTACCATAGAGCTTTCAATGCCGTGGACGGTGTTGATACCACCCTTATGACAACCAGCATGGGGCTAGGGTAGGGCTTCCACGGGTACTCGAGTACTCGAGGACGAGTCGGGTTTAGCTGGACTCGAGTCCATTTTCAAGGACTCGAGGACTCGAAAAGGGGAGATAACTCGAATTATTGACGTTGACGGACTGTCTGCCATGTGCTAAGCATGAGCGGCCGTTAACGTCTAATATTAAGAAAAAGATATAACTTTATTATCCCGCAGAAAATTCTCATACATCCAAACTGTCTCAAAATGAATATATACACAGTTCACAAAAATATACACAATAATTACATGCTCAAAACGAATGCTATTGACAAATAAAACTGACATGAGATAATTCAATTAACCACATAGGTAAAGAGGCTGAATAATTCTAGTTCTAATCACATGATGGTGATTCAAAATATTTGTTGCATTCACGAATACTTGATGGTATGAAAGACTGTCGAGCTCTGTTTTGAAGGAAGGTAATCGACAGCAGCGTCCAGAAGGAAGTAGTTCAAAATGGTGAGATCAAATATGTCAACTATCAAATCTAATTTTAGCTGCCTTTTTTGACTATACTCGAAATACACTCCAGAACTTGGTATTAGTTGTTACAAGTCTGCAGATGAGTTAATATTATACATCGTTTGAGATTTCACTTCTTAAAATGATTAGGTAACTATCTTGACAATTGATCGTTTGCTTGAAAGGTATGAATTTCGAGTACTCGGGTCCGAGTCGAGTCTCACCCCCTCGAGTACCCGAGTCCAAAAAAATGGACTCGTTGAAGCCCTAGGCTAGGGGTGGCAGGTGTTGGGTTGTTAGCTACCATCGTGGCAGCACCTATAGTGATGGGGCTCGAAATAACAGCTGGGGTGACAGGGGTGTTGGGGGTGGTGCTTAAGCTTGTATCCCGCAGACTACATCGTAAAGCATTGAAGCATGATGAGATCAGGGTTCTAGCTGAAGCAAAGCTTAACACCATAAGCGATCTTATTTCTACCGCACTCACTGACAACAAGATCTCGGAGGAGGAGTTTCGTTTGATCCTCTCTGAACTCACAAAATATGACAAAATGAAACAAGAGATTCGATCCAAGTCTCGTAAGTCTGCTATAAGCGAGGATGAGAAAAAAAAGTACATAGAACAAGGGGTGAAAAAAGCCCAGCAAGCCTTTATTACGAACACCAAAGAGATCATAGGCGATTCACATTAAACTGTTTCATCGAGGTCAACGTGACATAGCGGCACGTGTACATAGATAAAGTGAAAATAAAATCAGACGAACCTACCTTGTACTACTTGATGGGCCAGACAGAGGACTATTGATCCTGTCAACGTGATGCGTGGGTGTGTGATACAATACCCGTTAAACTGACCTACTTCAGCTAAGTCCGCGGTAGCTCAGTCGGTTGAGTGGTGCGACCCCATTATGTATAGTCTGCGCAAGCTGTACATGTGGGGTTCGTATCCCGCCGTCACAACTTGTGTGATGTGATACACAATTCCCCTTGGGAGGAAGCGCAATACATTTCTATTTCTCCCTTGGGGAATTGTGGCTGCCGGGACATTTTACTACTTTTCAAAATAGTAGGGGTAATGGTAGCAAGAGCTAAGGGTCCGACCAAAGCCTTATTTGGGAAATAAGGCTTTGCAGAGGCTTTTGTTGGACTTGGTCCCGGACAATCATTCCCTCTACTACTTGGTGTTTGTTTTGTATCAAGCATTGCCAGAATTAAGTTATATTTTGGATTACTCTTTGTAAATATAGTACAGATTCAAGTAGGGTTTAGGGTTCAGTTCCATCCCGGATAGGCATCAGATCACGGCCACACAAGTTCACCATCTAACCCACGGAGACACCTTGGCTTCCACAAAATGCAACTGACGACTGGTAGTTCAGATCACCTACATTGTGCACCCCTCTGACCAGTGTAAACCGATGGCTCCTATTGCCATTGAATACACAAAGCCATTTAGAAAGTAATAAAAGGAACATAATTTTGTCATATTTTGCTTTGCGTTTTCTGAGAAATTGTAACCCAAAATATGACATCTGTTGCATTCGATCACTTTTTAACGCGTGTATTCCTGTATGGATATATATTTTGATGAGTGGCAATTATTTCTTTTCAGACCCAGAGCTGCAAAATGAACTCGACAAGCAGTTTGCTGATGCATTTGAGGATAACCCAGAATAAAGCTCCCAATCAAACTGTTGACAAAATGATTTCAATAAATCATTCTAGCACCTCTTAATGTCTCCTATACTGTTATTTATATCTAAGCTCTATTAGCATATATACTAAGCAGCAAATGAAACGTCACTTCGGAATTTTCCTTCGCAGAAACGGATAACTGTAAACTCATTTAATGTTTTAATTGTATATTTCTGACAACATCTCCAACTTTACCTGAGCAAAGACATTCCTTCCCAAACTCAGAATGGAAGCCAGGAAATGGTCTCAAAAACGCAACCTGATCTCGGAGATGGTACGGTGTTCTCCATGTTTTTCATGCAACTCAGGCTGCATGTACTGTTCATAAGGACCAGCCCTATAAAGTGCACCCCCCAAACCTGGTTGAAACATTCACAACGTCAGCAGGATGCCCCTTCTCACGACAGCTCAGAGGAACCAGGCGCTAGGTACACTTGAAGCTGGCCACACTGCACAAGCCGTTGCGAATCACTTCCAGGTCAACGTTCGGACCATCTACAGGCTGCAGCAACGTTTCCAGGCCACCAACACCTCAAATGATCGCCCCCGTACTGGCAGACCAAAGGTGACCACAAGACGACAAGACCGCCATATTGTGTGACAGCATATACAGAATCCATTCATGCAGGCACCCGAAACAGCACGCCAGACAGTGGGAACACGCGGAAGACCAATCAGTACTGATACAGTACGCCGACGTCTTAACAGCGGGAACCTCCATTGCCGTAGACCTTACCGTGGACCTATCCTCACCCCTCGTCATCGGCGTAAACGTCTACAGTTTGCCCTACAACACCAAAACTAGCGATACAGGCAATGGAGAAGTGTTCTGTTCACAGATGAGAGTCGGTACTGCGTATCAACTGCAGATGGCAGAACAAGAATATGGCAACGACGTGGCCAGAGTTACTCATACCAATGTGTTATGGAAAGAGACTCATGGGGAGGTGCAAGCGTCATGGTATGGGGTGGAATTGGCCTGAACCAGAGAGTGGGTCCTGTGGAGTTCCAGAACCTTGGTCCAAAGAGAGGAGGCGGCATCACAGCGATGCACTACATCAACCAAGCTCTCAGACCCCTCGTCATACTATATTTCGCACGTCACCGGAACTACATTTTCCAGCATGATAACGCCCGGGTCCATACTGCCAGAGCTACACGGGACTTCCTGCAGCAGAACGGTGTCAACATTATGCAGTGGCCAGCCCTTAGTCCTGATTTAAACCCAGTTGAACATCTTTGGGATGAAATTCAGAGGAGACTGAATATTGTCATACCAAGGCCGAACACAGCCGATTTCTTGCTCATTTGTGCGGTTCAAAGTGCCAATGGCCTTCATCAATCGATTAGTGCACTCCATGCATAGACGCTGGTGATCACACTAGATACTGAAGTCAAGAGTCTGAATGGACTGCAAACGTTTACTTAATGTCTTGAATTGTGCTGAGTGTCAAGATATTGTACACAAAAAAATGTTTTTGATCCGCTTATTATGTCCATTTCTGTAATGATTTGATTACAGTGCCCATCTAAGTTTGAATTCGTATTGACGTGTTTTTGCTGCTGAGTATATTAGGATTATAACTATGTGGAGTGTCACCGTTGTGGATACCACCATGACGATACTGACTCCCAGAAACATCCAAAATGTGCCAACTATGATGGCCCACAAAGAGAGTCGAAGATCATGAATCACGCCCCAGATCAAAATGTTTACAAAATGGTTTCAATAAATCAGTCTTACAAATATTACATGTCACTTAACTTGTTATTTATATGGTGATCTATAGCCCGATCTTATATTGTACTGTTGTCTCTCGTGATATATTTTTATGATAGCGTACTAGTTTTAAATTAAGATATGCCTGCAATATTGCCGATGTGACGTTAAATTTTAACTCACTCACTGTTATTTATATGTGAGCTCTATCAGGAATGTTCCTCCACTGAATGCATCCACAGCCATTAAGTAGTTTGAGGCGGGTGTACCTTGAGCCATTTCAAGATCTGACGGCGCTCCACATTTTGATAACCGTTTCGAGAGTCTGTACCCAGATGTTAAATTAAGGCATTGTGTCTGGTCAATATTAAATTAATCTACACCATGTAATTGCAGTTTGCAGACTCACAGATGATTGTTCTAACGAATGAACTGACATGAGCTGGCTGTCACCTGTTTCTTATGCTGCTGTTACATGGGAATGCTCCCATCTAAATCTCAGAATATAATTTTCTATTAACTGGAACCCTTTTGAGATATTCACAAATTAACTGATATAGAAATATCCTCCAGTAAAGACGAAAATGGTATTCAACTGAGACATGATGTTTGTAGTTACTCATGTCATTCGTAGCAGGTGATATATATTCATTGTTTGTGTAGTGGGTATGCAACAATCGAGGTGCAGGTGGCTGGTTACACGTGTAGAACAAAACTATCAACGAAGACCTCATTTTCTTCCTTCCTGAAGTGGCATTTAGAAGCTGGTATGATGAAGTTGAACACCCAAGCCCACCCGAACCATACCATACTTTGGAACAACATCAGCATCCTAGAAGCCAACCGTCAGATTATAAGATAAGAAAACTCTTAGAGGCAATCAACATCAAACGACTCAACCCGGCAATCAACAGAGATCAAGCTTATTACATCCCCCACGGCTTACGATCAACTAATCAAGCCTAATCAGGAATAACCCACCCTTTGTCTACTGGCTTCAATCATTTCTTATCACAACAAGTCTCATATCAACACACCGTACATCAACCTCTTCTATTGCATAAACCCAATACCCGCCATACACCGTATATATTTCTCCTTGTGCAAATGTTGTGTATCATTTGCTTGATAACGGTGTTAGGATCTACACCGAAACGTCGCAACTACTACTGCAACAAAGAAGTTGTCTATCCATAAAAAGTGTTCCTCTTCGAAGACCTCATTTGTCTTACGGCACCCAAACTGTTGATTCAACGGACCACCCAAAGCATGTAGCAACATTAGGACAAGACATCTTTGGTTGAAACTTTCAATCATCCCATTGGCGGCCATCTTGGATTTCAAAATGGCCGCCACATATAATATTGTGCCAGTCTTTCTTTGCCTTAAATTGCTTTTATTTTTGTTATGATTAATGCTTCGTCAGTTTGGGTTTTGCCTGGAGTGTGGTCGACATGGTCCTCTTAACGACTAAGTGGAATGCTGCTTGAGGTTGGTGAAGAAATTTTGGAATCCATCGAAATCCACAGAAGAATCCACAACAACGAGCTAATCAAGCCATAGCCATTATCTATTACCACCTGGGAGTTTGTTTTTATTGGTTTTCTGCTTAATCCCTCCCCACCTGGCCTCATCCAATTGTATTATTCAGTTACTTTGCTGTTTCTGTTAATCTGATGGTCTTCACATCATACTATCCACATATACTTCTCATGTACATATACTTGACATGATGATACAGCATACGGCGTTAGCAACTATTTTTTATTGCAGATTGTGGATTCTTACACCATTATTAAACAAGATAGACAAAGAGACAGAGCCACACAAAGATAGATCCAATTTTTTCCAAAAGATGCACGTATATCATCACTATAACATGGTCTTCCAAGGACAATAAGAGCAAATTGGTAAACCCTGTTCTTTCGGGTGCAAAGTTGCATCATGAAAGAATGCCTACTAATTTGGGGTCGCTCGTGTCCATGTCAAATCTGTTGCCATGGCCATGGAAAAACAACACCGAAACTGTGAAACCCCTGTGACAAGTGTAAATTAGAATGGTTCCAGTGGCAGAAAGGCAGGTCTTACAAGCCATTTTGCGTTCTGGCCTATCAAATGCTTGGGGAACCCGACTGAGTGCAATTGAAAATGATACTTTCAGGGATCATTTCTATATTATGCATCGCCATGACTTCAGGTAAACTGACAGTCGACCAAGTCGAAGAGTGTGGCCTCCCTCTGGTTCTTGATGACCACATCACGTGACCATATCGCCATTCCTATTTCTTCATCAGCCAGTTATTCTGATTTCGTTACTATGCTCTCGGTACACGTGTATAGACGTTTGATGTTACTGTGACGTTGACAGCCGCGTCGTGTACTCTGATTAAGATGCATCATGGCAATAACTGTAACTACCTTTTTAACAGGGTTCATCCATCAGCGGATACTAACACGACTAAGGGACGCAACTGTAATTATCAACAGAGTTTATACATAAACGACAGACATGAAACAATTCTCGTTTACTGAGATGATTTATTGAAAGATTTTAATACAGTTGTAGATTAGGAGCATCACTCTGAGTCATCCTTGAAAGCATCTACAAACGGATGATTTATTGACATTTTCAATAAACTTGTTGATTGGGATCATTATTCTGAGTCGAAAGCATCAGCAAACTCCTTCTCGAGTACATTTCGCAAATCTGGGTCTGTAAGAAAATAACAGATACTCATTAATATACACATGGACAACTATAGTTCAGTCATACTTCACATCAAAGCTTACAGTCGCGAGGTCTATAAGACTGGTTAGGGATTCTTCCTGATTATGATCTCGGTCTGTCTTCACTGTAATATAACTAGAACACTGTTTACATCAGCGTTATGTACACGGTATGTACAAAAACCTACACCAATATCTGAAATGTTCGTTTAATACAAAACCAGTACAAGTGTACTTGTCATGTCCTATTACCTGAATCTATGGTCATGAAGTCATGGATGCTCCTCGAGAACTCCTCCAAACTCACGTTTGAATCATCTGGAATTGTTGAAATCATCAGTCAAATTGTGGCCATTACTTGGGAAATATTTACATGTTCACAATAGAATAACCCGTGATTAATGTGCGAGTTGTAGGGACAGTATACATAGTGGTTAGGTGAACGGTGAGTTTACTTTACCGTTTTCATCAGCCAATGAAAGTAGATCCTCGGCTGCCCGTCTTTCCATCAGTTCCTCGGCTTCAGATTGGTCAATATTGCCATCCTTGTTCTTATCAAGGTCGTCAATACTTCGCTTTCCAAGTACGGCTCCTGCAACCAAAGAACATAAATGTCTTAAAGTAATCCTCTTGCAGTATACAATGTCACAAAGTAATGGCATTGAACAAATAAATTGACATTTTCCCCAAAAGACAATTAATGGTTCAGTTTGTTTAAATGACAGTGACATGATTCTCTTTCCTTGATTATTCCAATACTCTATCAAAACGGGTGAAGCAGTACTTCCAAAAGCAGTAATTCATAATTCAGAGTTGAATCCCATATACATGACAAAACGCTTCTCTAACTGAAAGAGATTTCAGAGAAGCATACTCATAGCTCATGCGATCACTCAAACACCCAAGAACAGTATTTGATTTGTTTTGTGGAAACCTGACATTTTGCACATCTTCATAAGGTAACACATTTCTTAGTCTCAAAGCATCATAAACATATAAAGTTGAATTTGACATTTTCAAATAGTGCCTACCACTGCTGACAGTTATCTTTACTGGGACGTGCTACCTCATTTCGCCATACTCATGACATATTTTTAATGCGTCCTTGCTGTGGTTCCATCAGTTTATCGGTTTCTTATTGTACAATCTTCACTATGTTGCCGTTCAAAACAATTGATGATGCTCACATTGAAAATGTAGGAGAATTACATAATGTCGACTCTTTTCGTATTAAAAGGTCATCACTTACTAAATGGTATAGTGTATTAATAGCGTTCAACACTTTTCAGAAGGATCCACAATGTACGTGATCTAGATGTCCAGTTGTCCTTTTTGTAGATCCCGCACGGTACTCAACTCAAGGGCAGAAAATGCATATAGCAAAACTAATGTATACCAAAATATATTAACATGTCAAAACTGTGATACATTCTTAACGAAGACGAGTACCGTTGTCTTCTGGTGTGCCTTGATTATACACATAGCAGAAATAAGTGTCGCCCAAATCATCACCACAGACACCCTTCACGTAACTGAATGGATGTCCTCAACAAATATTGATATACTGAAAGGTAATAAGTCTAAGGCGTTTTTATGGAACATATTCCAGTCCTTACCGACGGCTGGGTTGATGATGTGTTTGTATCTCCTGTAAATCCTGTACGCCCGTCCAGCGGCTCGAAGTATTCTCCTGCCGCGGACCCTGATCCTGAATCTTCTCCAGGCGTCCGATTCCGACATCAGCACCACAGCCACAAGCAGTAGGACAAGGAACAGACGCATCCTGATCAGCTGATATTATCTGCTTGACATAAAGATCATTTTGCATATTACAAGTGCAATCACCAGTGGAACAAACTACTGACAATATGTTTTGTTTTGTATCTGCCTTAAAAAGCAGACCACGGCATATTGTTCATCACAAGTCAATAAGACAATAATACCTTGACATAATGAAGTGAAATAAACATTTATGGGTATGTGAGGCATCATTAATCTATTCTCTTGTTTTCATTTATAAATGGAACGACTATATGGATAAAGGAAGCAGTTCAAATGACGTTAAAAATATAAGCTCTATGGTATTCTAAAATGTCTCAAATAACAATAACCACCTCTCACATATATAGCTAACATTTCTAGGTTACACAATGTATTATACTACAATCTGTTTAGAGAGTGTTATGTTTACGGATGGCGCGATGTACACTTCGTATAAAGAACAGAAGTCAACCCCAATGAAATACTAGTCTAGGGTTTCGTCGAAAGAGACCCTTTTCAAGAGTGACATTTAGTGATGGGATGTTACGGGTGGGTCACTGATCATTAGCGGGGACACTTGGTGTTCTCTAACACGTAACGTGTCCTGCCCTACCGGGAACTCCCGCCACTCACGGATGTCTGTAAGAAAGAAGTTTGTTTTTTGTTGCCTGATACAGTAGAAGAAACAACCCAGTGGCTAGGTTTGCTGTGTACAAGTACAGGATTCTGCTGATTACCTATAAACAACAATATCACAAAAAGATGTTACTCACCACAACTGACGACGAAAAGAGTTTCTGCAGATAGTATGTATAGACCGCTCATATTTATACATATGTTCATCAGAAACTCGTGAAAAGAAACAGGAAAACCAATTTAAAACAAAAAGATAACATCTGACGAAGAATGACATTTGATTGGAGGACATATTGGGTATCTCGACCATCGTGACATGAAACAGCCAGGAGAGATGGACTTGAGTGCTGAATATTGATTTAACGACTTTATCTCGATACTGAAGTGTTATTTACTTAGTAGGAATTGATATTGTAACACGTTTACCACCAGATGACCAGATAGGCGGGTACCAATCACTCGGCTGCTGCTGCTGGTGCTGAACTTCTCTGTGATAGTGTGTGATAGCAACAGCGGAACACTTGTTCCTAATCTGGCCATAATGGTAGCACATGCCCACCATGGTGCTAATCGTGCCACTTTGGCAGCAGGTTGTTTTAAACCTACATTTCTCTTAATTTTGTGGTTATAATTATTATTATGTAAGGATTTCACCGCTATTTTGTCTCTTACAACAAACGGAATGTGTTTCAAAACTGAATATTCTTTGCGCTCTATGATCAACTTTTCATTCATTACTTTCTTTTTCACACAATTCTCGCAATAATGATAACAGCACCACGCAGCTAATCGCGCCACAAGCTATGTTTTAAACGGAATTTTCCCTTTATTTCAGTTACTCCGTATCTACTGCGTGCACACTATTACTACAATTGCATTTTCCTGTTTCATATGATTGTTTCGTTATTGCTTCATCCCAAAGCAAAAAAAATCGATTTTTCGTGTTGCTTCCATAACTTTCCCTTCAAGCCCTGTGGTGTTTCTCTTAACTCAATTTACTAGTATTTGCCCGTTATTTCAACTATTTTCTCCTTATTTAATGTTTGTTTCATAAACGTGACGCGTTGAGCATTTTCTCGTCACTGATTTTCATTGATCCATTCCAATAATGTTCAAAGCTATTTTCCCCTTAACACCAAACGGAGTTTGTTTCTAAAATGAGCCAAGACTGGGTATTCATTCGCACTGACGTTCTGTAATCAATTATTTTCACTTCAAGTTTTGAACAAATTTCCAGATAATCATTTAAATTTCTAACATGGCGATGCAAGTAGGAAGAAGCTATTCCAACTTCCGACATTGGAAAAGAAACTTGAAATGACGAGAGAGAAGATTGAAATTACAAAACAACGAAGTTACGATGAAAACCTGAAAATCTACTTAAAATAGCTTGAATAATCAAAGGTATGAGAAAACAGTTAATATTCACAGTTTTGGAAATTACCTTAAAGTAGCGATCAAGTGGTCGCAATTACGAAAATGTAAGTAGAAACATCGAGATAAATTCGAAAACATTTCTAAATGCTACCAAAGTGCACTCGAGCATGCTATATGAAGATTTTTAGAAACGTCACAAGTTGTTTCATCAAGGTGACATTATTCAAAGCCTTTAAACGCTTTTGAAAGATGGCATGGCAGACATGTCCCATGCATTAACCTGCTGGACAGATGTTCCTCTGTTGTCTCAGATGAACAAATGACTTGTCTTGAACGCCTGGTATCACCACAAGATGAAAGTATAAATGTGATATAGAAGTCAGAATTGTGCTTTGTCAGCAGAGACTGTTAAGTTGGAATCCCACTCACTGTATGTTGCGTTGCGTTGTGTTGTGTTGTGGTGCGTTGTGTTATGGAATGTGTATTAAATGTTATTATCTGTTTGTTCATAACTGGATGAAAACTTTATGCAATTCTCATTTTGTCTGCAATTACCCGTGACAACTAATGTTTCGGCATTGTTATGTGGCTGTGGTGTTCGTTGTGTAACAATGTTCTCAGTGTAAGGCATTATGTAGGTGGTTTACATTGAGGGTCAGTGATATATTTCGCAGAGTTGCAGAAGGTACTACAATCTCTGTCCATTGGGCCTGTCCAGTGACACAGAAAACATGATGCAAAAGACAGGAATTGTTTAAGGCACATAAGAGCAGTTAATGTTTACCTCTCACCATCACACTTGACGAGTGGTTTAAATAGTTGTTATGTGTATATTATCATTTGTAAACATAACTTGTTGGTAAGCATCAACAGTATTAGATTAAAAAGAACATGTAGGAATACATGGTGTTTCTTTTGTAAAAAGGCATGTACACTGTATATAAACAGGTATTTGTTTTGGTTTTGGTTTTTTGCACATAAATACAACATTCACTCACACATTCATACCATAGATGAATTAAGCAGAAATAAACTAATTTACATTGTCGATATTTACTCTTGAAAAGGATTTTCATATTTTTTTCCGTTTGTTATGGTATTCTTGAAACTTTGCTTTGGTATTAAATCTAAAAAAAAAAATCAATCTTACGGTAATATTTAAATTCTTTTTGAAATACGGGTAAATGTGGTATTCGATTTGTAAGTTTACATTTATAGATATGAAGTTTAGCTAGAAAAATTACATCACTGTGGAAGGATTCTGAAATACCAAATGATACTAGATGACATGTGAACATTTCAACTTAATCCACTGAGAAAGTTCTTTCCCCAAAAAAATCACTTTTTCTACATCCCCAAAACAGATGGAGTTTTGATTCCGGTTCGGATTTACAAAATGTACATAGATTGCTATTAACAAGATTCAAGTTAACTAGATATGTATTGACTGGTATAATTCTGTGTAGTAGCCTGTATTGCATCCATCTTAACTTTGGATCAGATGTAGTTTTGAATGCTTTGATAAATATATTTGACCAGTTCTGTCTTACTAGTATTTCTTCTTCCCATTTTTCTGTTATCCTTAAATTTTCATCAGTCTGTGCCATTACATAATAATACTTTTTCGAACCTCTTTTACAAGAAAGCAACTGAGTAATAGAAATATTCTGTAATCTATCCCCGTCTATAAAGTTACCTTTGTCAAGTTTCAATCTGTTTAAATAAATATTGATTGATCTTAATTATCCTTGAAAAAGCTAAAACTTAATCTTGAAAAAATTATCAGAGTGGTGTTAATATTGTCATCTCTATCTTTAATGCTACACTCACTACTTTTGTAGTATACCGCCTTTGAATTTGCATTCACACTCTATTTGTATTTTTGTATTAATTTGTACACTTCGTTTTACAGTTTTAGAATACAATTGTTAATTATATGACATTGCTTTGCTGCTTGTTTCCTTTACAGACTGATTGCAGCTGTGTTTGTTAAACTGGAGAATCAACACATAACAGTACATGTAAACGTGTACACTTTCCCGTCATGTTGGTAGTTGTCAATGGTAACTTTAAATATACCTCCTAATATATAAAGTAATTAATTATAATGGGATGGCGACACTCCGCCCAAATGACTTCAGCAAACGTGCACTTTCTGCAAAACTCCATTTTTTTCTTATGATTTTAAAAATATATATTTGAATTACCATCGTAATTTACTGGTCGATATGTAATAAAGCTCGGTAAGGTTTATGGGATACACGAGTAATGGAATGAAAGTCACGTAAGTTTCTGGGTTTATACATTGATAGGGTTGCTTGCCACACGCCACTTTTCGTCTCCGATAACACGCCACATTTCGTCTATCTTGTCTGAAGGTCTCCGATAACACGCCACCTTTCGTCTATCTTGTCTGAAAGTCTCCGATAACACGCCACACACATTTCGTCTATCTTGTCTGAACGTCTCCGATAACACGCAACATTTCGTCTATCTTATCTGAAAGTCTCCGATAACACGCCACATTTCGTCTATCTTATCTGAAGGTCTCCGATAACATGCCACATTTCGTCTATCTTCTCTGAACGTCTCCGATAACATGACACATTTCGTCTATCTTGTCTGAAGGTCTCAGATAACACGCAACATTTCGTCTATCTTATCTCAAGGTCTCCGATAACATGCCACATTTCGTCTATCTTGTCTGAAGGTCTCCGATAACAAGCAACATTTCGTCTGTCTTATCTGAAGGTCTCCGATAACACGCCACATTTCGTCTATCTTGTCTGAAGGTCTCCAATAACATGCCACATTTCGTCTATCTCATCTGAAGGTCTCCGATAACATGACACATTTCGTCTGTCTTGTCTGAAGGTCTCAGATAACATGCCACATTTCATCTATCTTATCTGAAGCTATCCGATAACACGCCACATTTCGTCTGTCTTGTCTGAAGGTCTTAGATAACACGCAACATTTCGTCTATCTTGTCTGAAGGTCTCCGATAACATGCCACATTTCGTCTATCTTGTCTGAAGGTCTCCGATAACATGCCACATTTCGTCTATCTTATCTGAAGGTCTCCGATAACACGCCACATTTCGTCTGTCTTGTCTGAAGGTCTCAGATAACACGCCACATTTCGTCTATCTTGTCTGAACGTCTCCGATAACACGCCACATATCGTCTATCTTATCTGAAGGTCTCCGATAACTCGTCACATTTCGTCTATCTTGTCTGAAGGTCTCCGATAACACGCAACATTTCGTCTGTCTTATCTGAAGGTCTCCGATAACACGCAACATTTCATCTATCTTATCTGAAAGTCTCCAATAACACGCAACATTTCGTCTATCTTATCTGAAGGTCTCCGATAACACGCAACATTTCATCTATCTGATCTGAAGGTCTCCGATAACACACAACATTTCATCTATCTGATCTGAAGGTCTCCGATAACACGCTACACTTCGTCTATCTTATCTGAAGGTCTCTGATAACACGCCACATTTCGTCTGTTTTGTCTGAAGGTCTCAAATAACACGCCACATTTCGTCTATCTTGTCTGAGGGTTTCAGATAACACGCCACATTTCGTCTATTTTCTCTCAAGGTCTCCGATAACACGCAACATTTCGTCTATCTTATCTGAAGGTCTCCGATAACACGCAACATTTCATCTATCTGATCTGAAGGTCTCCGATAACACACAACATTTCATCTATCTTATCTGAAGGTCTCCGATAACACGCAACATTTCATTTATCTTATCAGAAGGTCTCCGATAACAAGCCACATTTCGTCTGTTTTGTCTGAAGGTCTCAAATAACACGCCACATTTCGTCTATCTTGTCTGAGGGTTTTAGATAACACGCCACATTTCGTCTATTTTCTCTCAAGGTCTCCGATAACACGCAACATTTCGTCTATTTTCTCTCAAGGTCTCCGATAACACGCCACATTTCGTCTATCTTATCTGAAGCTATCCGATAACACGCCACATTTCGTCTGTCTTGTCTGAAGGTCTTAGATAACACGCAACATTTCGTCTATCTTGTCTGAAGGTCTCCGATAACATGCCACATTTCGTCTATCTTGTCTGAAGGTCTCCGATAACATGCCACATTTCGTCTATCTTATCTGAAGGTCTCCGATAACACGCCACATTTCGTCTGTCTTGTCTGAAGGTCTCAGATAACACGCCACATTTCGTCTATCTTGTCTGAACGTCTCCGATAACACGCCACATATCGTCTATCTTATCTGAAGGTCTCCGATAACTCGTCACATTTCGTCTATCTTGTCTGAAGGTCTCCGATAACACGCAACATTTCGTCTGTCTTATCTGAAGGTCTCCGATAACACGCAACATTTCATCTATCTTATCTGAAAGTCTCCAATAACACGCAACATTTCGTCTATCTTATCTGAAGGTCTCCGATAACACGCAACATTTCATCTATCTGATCTGAAGGTCTCCGATAACACACAACATTTCATCTATCTGATCTGAAGGTCTCCGATAACACGCTACATTTCGTCTATCTTATCTGAAGGTCTCTGATAACACGCCACATTTCGTCTGTTTTGTCTGAAGGTCTCAAATAACACGCCACATTTCGTCTATCTTGTCTGAGGGTTTCAGATAACACGCCACATTTCGTCTATTTTCTCTCAAGGTCTCCGATAACACGCAACATTTCGTCTATCTTATCTGAAGGTCTCCGATAACACGCAACATTTCATCTATCTGATCTGAAGGTCTCCGATAACACACAACATTTCATCTATCTTATCTGAAGGTCTCCGATAACGCATAACATTTCATTTATCTTATCAGAAGGTCTCCGATAACAAGCCACATTTCGTCTGTTTTGTCTGAAGGTCTCAAATAACACGCCACATTTCGTCTATCTTGTCTGAGGGTTTTAGATAACACGCCACATTTCGTCTATTTTCTCTCAAGGTCTCCGATAACACGCAACATTTCGTCTATTTTCTCTCAAGGTCTCCGATAACACGCCACATTTCGTCTATCTTATCTGAAGGTCTCCGATAACAAGCCACATTTCGTCTATCTTGTCTGAAGGTCTCAGATGACACGCCACATTTCGTCTATCTTGTCTGAACGTCTCCGATAACATGACACATTTCGTCTATCTTGTCTGAAGGTCTCCGATAACACGCCACATTTCGTCTATCTTATCTCAAGGTCTCCGATAACATGCCACATTTCGTCTATCTTGTCTGAAGGTCTCAGATAACACGCCAGATTTCGTCTATCTTGTCTGAGGGTTTCAGATAACACGCCACATTTCGTCTATCTTCTCTCAAGGTCTCCGATAACACGCAACATTTCGTCTATCTTATATGAAGGTCTCAGATAACACGCAACATTTCGTCTATCTTGTCTGAATGTCTCCGATAACATGCCACATTTCGTCTATCTTATCTCAAGGTCTCAGATAACACGCCACATTTTGTCTATCTTATCTGAAGGTCTCCGATAACCACCACATTTCGTCGATCTTCTCTCAAGGTCTCAGATAACACGCCACATTTCGTCTATCTTGTCTGAACGTCTCCGATAACATACCACATATCGTCTATCTTATCTGAAGGTCTCCGATAACTCGTCACATTTCGTCTATCTTATCTGAAGGTCTCCGATAACACGCAACATTTCGTCTGTCTTGTCTGAAGGTCTCCGATAACACGCAACATTTCATCTATCTTATCTGAAAGTCTCCAATAACACGCAACATTTCGTCTATCTTATCTGAAGGTCTCCGATAACACGCAACATTTCATCTATCTGATCTGAAGGTCTCCGATAACACGCCACATTTCGTCTATCTTATCTGAAGGTCTCTGATAACACGCCACATTTCGTCTGTTTTGTCTGAAGGTCTCAAATAACACGCCACATTTCGTCTATCTTGTCTGAGGGTTTCAGATAACACGCCACATTTCGTCTATTTTCTCTCAAGGTCTCCGATAACACGCAACATTTCGTCTATCTTATCTGAAGGTCTCCGATAACACGCAACATTTCATCTATCTGATCTGAAGGTCTCCGATAACACGCAACATTTCATCTATCTTATCTGAAGGTCTCCGATAACACGCAACATTTCATTTATCTTATCAGAAGGTCTCCGATAACAAGCCACATTTCGTCTGTTTTGTCTGAAGGTCTCAAATAACACGCCACATTTCGTCTATCTTGTCTGAGGGTTTTAGATAACACGCCACATTTCGTCTATTTTCTCTCAAGGTCTCCGATAACTCGTCACATTTCGTCTATCTTGTCTGAAGGTCTCCGATAACACGCAACATTTCGTCTGTCTTGTCTGAAGGTCTCCGATAACACGCAACATTTCATCTATCTTATCTGAAAGTCTCCAATAACACGCAACATTTCGTCTATCTTATCTGAAGGTCTCCGATAACACGCAACATTTCATCTATCTGATCTGAAGGTCTCCGATAACACGCAACATTTCATCTATCTGATCTGAAGGTCTCCGATAACACGCTACATTTCGTCTATCTTATCTGAAGGTCTCTGATAACACGCCACATTTCGTCTGTTTTGTCTGAAGGTCTCAAATAACACGCCACATTTCGTCTATCTTGTCTGAGGGTTTCAGATAACACGCCACATTTCGTCTATTTTCTCTCAAGGTCTCCGATAACACGCAACATTTCGTCTATCTTATCTGAAGGTCTCCGATAACACGCCACATTTCGTCTATCTTGTCTGAACGTCTCCGATAACATGACACATTTCGTCTATCTTGTCTGAAGGTCTCCGATAACATGCCACATTTCGTCTATCTTGTCTGAAGGTCTCCGATAACATGCCACATTTCGTCTATCTTATCTGAAGGTCTCCGATAACACGCCACATTTCGTCTGTCTTGTCTGAAGGTCTCAGATAACACGCCACATTTCGTCTATCTTGTCTGAACGTCTCCGATAACACGCCACATATCGTCTATCTTATCTGAAGGTCTCCGATAACTCGTCACATTTCGTCTATCTTGTCTGAAGGTCTCCGATAACACGCAACATTTCGTCTGTCTTGTCTGAAGGTCTCCGATAACACGCAACATTTCATCTATCTTATCTGAAAGTCTCCAATAACACGCAACATTTCGTCTATCTTATCTGAAGGTCTCCGATAACACACAACATTTCATCTATCTGATCTGAAGGTCTCCGATAACACACAACATTTCATCTATCTGATCTGAAGGTCTCCGATAACACGCTACATTTCGTCTATCTTATCTGAAGGTCTCTGATAACACGCCACATTTCGTCTGTTTTGTCTGAAGGTCTCAAATAACACGCCACATTTCGTCTATCTTGTCTGAGGGTTTCAGATAACACGCCACATTTCGTCTATTTTCTCTCAAGGTCTCCGATAACACGCAACATTTCGTCTATCTTATCTGAAGGTCTCCGATAACATGCAACATTTCATCTATCTGATCTGAAGGTCTCCGATAACACGCTACATTTCGTCTATCTTATCTGAAGGTCTCCGATAACACACAACATTTCATCTATCTGATCTGAAGGTCTCCGATAACACGCTACATTTCGTCTATCTTATCTGAAGGTCTCTGATAACACGCCACATTTCGTCTGTTTTGTCTGAAGGTCTCAAATAACACGCCACATTTCGTCTATCTTGTCTGAGGGTTTCAGATAACACGCCACATTTCGTCTATTTTCTCTCAAGGTCTCCGATAACACGCAACATTTCGTCTATCTTATCTGAAGGTCTCCGATAACATGCAACATTTCATCTATCTGATCTGAAGGTCTCCGATAACACGCAACATTTCATTTATCTTATCAGAAGGTCTCCGATAACAAGCCACATTTCGTCTGTTTTGTCTGAAGGTCTCAAATAACACGCCACATTTCGTCTATCTTGTCTGAGGGTTTTAGATAACACGCCACATTTCGTCTTTTTTCTCTCAAGGTCTCCGATAACACGCCACATTTCGTCTATTTTCTCTCAAGGTCTCCGATAACACGCCACATTTCGTCTATCTTATCTGAAGGTCTCCGATAACAAGCCACATTTCGTCTATCTTGTCTGAAGGTCTCAGATGACACGCCACATTTCGTCTATCTTGTCTGAACGTCTCCGATAACATGACACATTTCGTCTATCTTGTCTGAAGGTCTCCGATAACACGCCACATTTCGTCTATCTTATCTCAAGGTCTCCGATAACATGCCACATTTCGTCTATCTTGTCTGAAGGTCTCAGATAGCACGCCAGATTTCGTCTATCTTGTCTGAGGGTTTCAGATAACACGCAACATTTCGTCTATCTTCTCTCAAGGTCTCCGATAACACGCAACATTTCGTCTATCTTATATGAAGGTCTCAGATAACACGCAACATTTCGTCTATCTTATCTGAATGTCTCCGATAACATGACACATTTCGTCTATCTTGTCTGAAGGTCTCAGATAACACGCCACATTTCGTCTATCTTATCTGAAGGCCTCCGATAACACGCCACATTTCGTCGATCTTCTCTCAAGGTCTCAGATAACACGCCACATTTCGTCTATCTTGTCTGAAGGTCTCCGATAACATGCCACATTTCGTCTATCTTGTCTGAAGGTCTCCGATAACACGCAACATTTCATCTATCTGATCTGAAGGTCTCCGATAACACGCAACATTTCATCTATCTTATCTGAAGGTCTCTGATAACACGCCACATTTCGTCTGTTTTGTCTGAAGGTCTCAAATAACACGCCACATTTCGTCTATCTTGTCTGAGGGTTTCAGATAACACGCCACATTTCGTCTATTTTCTCTCAAGGTCTCCGATAACACGCAACATTTCGTCTATCTTATCTGAAGGTCTCCGATAACACGCAACATTTCATCTATCTGATCTGAAGGTCTCCGATAACACGCAACATTTCATCTATCTTATCTGAAGGTCTCCGATAACACGCAACATTTCATTTATCTTATCAGAAGGTCTCCGATAACAAGCCACATTTCGTCTGTTTTGTCTGAAGGTCTCAAATAACACGCAACATTTCGTCTATTTTGTCTGAGGGTTTTAGATAACACGCCACATTTCGTCTATTTTCTCTCAAGGTCTCCGATAACACGCAACATTTCGTCTATTTTCTCTCAAGGTCTCCGATAACACGCCACATTTTGTCTATCTTATCTGAAGGTCTCCGATAACAAGCCACATTTCGTCTATCTTGTCTGAAGGTCTCAGATGACACGCCACATTTCGTCTATCTTGTCTGAACGTCTCCGATAACATGACACATTTCGTCTATCTTGTCTGAAGGTCTCCGATAACACGCCACATTTCGTCTATCTTATCTCAAGGTCTCCGATAACATGCCACATTTCGTCTATCTTGTCTGAAGGTCTCAGATAACACGCCACATTTCGTCTATCTTGTCTGAGGGTTTCAGATAACACGCCACATTTCGTCTATCTTCTCTCAAGGTCTCCGATAACACGCAACATTTCGTCTATCTTATATGAAGGTCTCAGATAACACGCCACATTTCGTCTATCTTATCTGAAGGTCTCCGATAACATGCCACCTTTCGTCTATCTTATCTGAAGGTCTCAGATAACACGCCACATTTCGTCTATCTTATCTGAAGGTCTCCGATAACACGCCACATTTCGTCTATCTTGTCTGAACGTCTCCGATAACAAGCAACATTTCGTCTATCTTGTCTGAAGGTCTCCGATAACAAGCAACATTTCGTCTGTCTTGTCTGAAGGTCTCCAATAACACGCAACATTTCGTCTATCTGATCCGAAGGTCTCTGATCACACGCCACATTTCGTCTATCTTATCTGAAGGTCTCCGAAAACACGCCACATTTCGTCTATCTTATCTGAAGGTCTCCGAAAACACGCCACATTTCGTCTATCTTATCTGAAGGTCTCCGATAACATGTTACTTGTTCACCTATATCTTTTATATAATGAAATGGATTGCATTACAGTTTGTGCAAATACGTGCAGTTCTTCACAAGAAACTGTGAAGATAACCCGTTACAAATTGGGTTTTAACTGTTTTTCAGTAACCCATGCCATGCTTGTGACAAGAGGCGACAGCAGCGTTCGACATAATCGCCGGCCCGGAGGCCCTGCGCCGGTTGTTATTGTATCGGGCCGGCAGTTTCAGATATTTGCAGGCCCTTGTGGCTTTCAGTAAATATCTGTCTTTTTTTCAACTGGAATCCTTCCCATAATCTTTTTTCTTTATTAACATTCGGGAATCATTCATGATCCATCATGTTTCGAATATCAGACAGTTTCACGTCCAGGTATTTCAGCACTTTGCCATAGGAATGTCAACACCAGTCTTTAACAAGTAAATTAAAAACTTTTCTCTCCGCCATAAGCTTCGCTAATTGAGTTTGTAGAAACCGATTGAAACTGTGTACAGTGTAGTCTATTTTGTTTTTATTGGTTTGATTTTAACAAAAGGGCCTGCAGATTTTAAAGCCTGATGGCCAGTGGCAAATTAATGTATTGCAAACACTGGGCGAAGGACGGGATAGGGTGGTCAGACTCGCTAATTTGTATCGTCATGGTTTCCCAACTGCGGAGATCGATGCTCATGATGTCAATCACTGGGTTGTCCGACTCGATTATTTAGAGACCGCCTTCATATAGCTGGAATATTGTTGAGTTTGGCGTTAAAAAAATTAAATACCTTGTTTCAGACTGTAAAGGATATAATCGCATAGAAGGATGCAGGATCACAAAAAAATGTATGTAGGTGTAAAACAGATAAACTGTTGAACCTGTGTTGACTGAACATTTGGGGAAATTGATTTTTTTAACACTGAGTATGTTTTTCTGAACACATGATACTGTGATGCCGCATATGCATAAACGAATGAATGCACAATGCACACACACGCACACGCACACACACACACACATACACACGACAAATACATACACACATAAGTCAAATACATGCAGTTATCTTCAAACTACCGACGGTCTAGTGTCCTGATAAGTTCCGAAGTACAACAACGGCTTCCACATACCGAAACATTGAATACACAATATAACATAACACAACAGAACACAACACAACACAATACAACACAATACACACAGTGACCAGGATTCACCTTGAAAGTCTCAGACAACACAGGAACATACGTGCAGTAGTGCAGTGCATGGGGCGTATGTTTTGTAGAAGTTTGGACTAATTTGAAATGGCCTTCCACCTGTCTGCCATATCACTTTTCACAAGTCTTTGAACAATTTCATCTTGTATGAAACATATTCTGAGGCTCTTTGGAATCTTCATATAGCATTCTGCCCAGCACAAAAGTGTACTGGTGCCACTTTGGTAGAATTTAGAAACTTTGCAAAGTTTTCGTTATTTCAGTTATTTCTTTGTTTCCAATGTTTGAGGGGTTTATTCTCGTTACTTGTACATCAATTTCAGGAATTGGTGCCACTTGTTTTATATTGAAAGGTTATTCCGAAAACTGGGAATCGTAATAATTTTCTTAAGCTTCGATTGTTCTGCATATTGCAATATATTTGCGAAATTTCAATTTGTTTCTCGTTATTTCAAGTTTCTTGACATAACTCGTCACCTAGTGCTAAACGCGTTAAAAAATCATTTCCAGCTAACTAGATAACACGTCAGTATCGAGATAAAGTCGTTAAATCAATATTCCGCACTCTAGTCCATCTCTCCCGGCTGTTTCTTGTCACGATGGTCGAGATACCCAATATGTCCTCCAATCAAATGTCATTCTTCGTCAGATGTTATCTTTTCGTTTCAGGTGGTTTTCCTGTTTCTTTTCACGAGTTTCTGATGAACATATGTATAAATATGAGCGGTCTACACATACAATCTGCAGAAACTCTTTTCGTCGTCAGTTGTGGTGAGTAACATTTTTTTGGTGATATTGTTGTTTATAGGTAATCAGCAGAATCCTGTATTTGTACACAGCAAACCTAGCCACTGGGTTGTTTCTCCTACTGTATCAGGCAACAAAAAACAAACTTCTTTCTTACAGACATCCGTGAGTGGCGGGAGTTCCCGGTAGGGCAGGACACGTTACCTGTTAGAGAACACCATGTGTCCCCGCTAATGATCAGTGACCCACCCGTAACATCCCATCACTAAATGTCGCTCTTGAAAAGGGTCTCTTTCGACGAAACCCTAGACTAGTATTTCATTGGCGTTGACTTCTGTTCTTTATACGATGGGTTATGTGTTCATAGAGCCACCCGTAAACATAACACTCTCTAAGCAGATTGTAGTATAATACATTGTGTAACCTAGAAATGTTAGCTATATATGTGAGAGGTGGTTATTGTTATTTGGGACATTTTAGAATACCATAGAGCTTATATTTGTAACGTCACTTGAACTGCTTCCTTTATCCATATAGTCGTTCCATTTATAAATGAAAACAAGAGAATATATTAATGATGCCTCACATACCCATAAATGTTTATTTCACTTCATTATGTCAAGGTATTATTGTCTTATAGAGTTGTGATGAACAATATGCCGTGTTCTTCTTTTTAAGGCAGACACAAAACAAAACATATTGTCAGTAGTTTGTTCCACTGGTGATTGTACTTGTAATATGCAGAATGATCTTTATGTCAGGAAGATAATATCAGCTGATCAGGATGCGTCTGTTCCTTGTCCTCCTGCTTGTGGCTGTGGTGCTGATGTCGGAATCGGACGCCTGGAGAAGATTCAGGATCAGGGTCCGCGGCAGGAGAATACTTCGAGCCGCTGGACGGGCGTACAGGATTTACAGGAGATACAAACACATCATCAACCCAGCCGTCGGTAAGGACAAGAATATATTCCATAAAAATGTCTTAGACTTTCAGTACATCAATATTTGTTGAGGACATCTATTCAGTAACGTAAAGGGCATCTGTGGTGATGATTTGGGCTACAGTTATTTCTGCTATGTGTATAATCAAGGCACACCAGAAGACAACGGTACTCGTCTTCGTTAAGAATGTAATCACAGTTTTGACATGTTAATATATTTTGGTATACATTAGTTTTGCTATATGCATTTTCTGCCCTTGAGTTGAGTCCCGTCCGGGATCTGCAAAAAGGCCAACTGGACATCTAGATCACGTACATTGTGGATCCTTCTGAAAAGTGTTGAACGCTATTAATACACTATACCATTTAGTAAGTGCTGACCTTTTAATACGAAAAGAGTCGACATTATGTAATTCTCCTACATTTTCAATATGAGCATCATCAATTGTTTTGAATGGCAACATAGTGAAGATTGTACAGTAAGGAACTGATAAACTGATGGAACCACAGCAAGGACGCATTAAAAAATATGTCATGAGTATGGCGAAAAGAGGTAGCACGTCCCAGTAAAGATAACTGTCAACAGTGGCAGGCACTATTTGAAAATGTCAAATTCAACTTTATATGTTTATGATGCTTTGAGACTAAGAAATGTGTTACCTTATGAAGATGTTCAAAATGTCAGGTTTCCACAAAACAAATCAAATACTGTTCTTGGGTGTTTGAGTGATCGCATGAGTTATGAGTATGCTTCTCTGAAATCTCTTTCAGTTAGAGAAGCGTTTTGTCATGTATATGGGATTCAACTCTGAATTATGAATTACTGCTTTTGGAAGTACTGCTTCACCCGTTTTGATAGAGTATTGGAATAATCAAGGAAAGAGAATCATGTCACTGTCATTTAAACAAACTGAACCATTAATTGTCTTTTGGGGAAAATGTCAATTTATTTGTTCAATGCCATTACTTTGTGACAATGTATACTGCAAGAGGATTACTTTAAGACATTTATGTTCTTTGGTTGCAGGAGCCGTACTTGGAAAGCGAAGTATTGACGACCTTGATAAGAACAAGGATGGCAATATTGACCAATCTGAAGCCGAGGAACTGATGGAAAGACGGGCAGCCGAGGATCTACTTTCATTTGCCGATGAAAACGGTAAAGTAAACTCACCGTTCACATAATCACTATGCATACCGTCCCTACAACTCGCACATTATTCACGGGTTATTCTATTGTGAACATGTAAATATTTCCCAAGTAATGACCACAATTTGACTGATGATTTCAACAATTCCAGATGATTCAAACGTGAGTTTGGAGGAGTTCTCGAGGAGCATCCATGACTTCATGACCATAGATTCAGGTAATAGGACATGACAAGTACACTTATACTGGTTTTGTATTAAACGAACATTGCAGATATTGGTCTAGGTTTTTGTACATACCGTGTACATAAAGCTGATGTAAACAGTGTTCTAGTTATATTACAGTGAAGACAGACCGAGATCATAATCAGGAAGAATCCCTAACCAGTCTTATAGACCTCGCGACTGTAAGCTTTGATTTGAAGTATGACTGAACTATAGTTGTCCATGTATATGTTAATGAGTATCTGTTATTTTCTTACAGACCCAGATTTGCGAAATGTACTCGAGGAGGAGTTTGCTGATGCTTTCAACTCAGAATAATGATCCCAATTAACAAGTTTATTGAAAAATGTCAATAAATCATCCGTTTGTAGATGCTTTCTAGGATGACTCAGAGTGATGCTCCTAATCTACAACTTTATTAAAATCTTTCAATAAATCATCTGAGTAAACGAGAATTGTTTCATGTCTGTTGTTTATGTATAAACTCTGTTGATAATTACAGTTGCGTCCCTTGGTCGTGTTAGTATCCGCTGATGGATTAACCCTGTAAAAAAGGTAGTTACAGCTATTGCCATGATGCATCTTAATCAGAGTACACGACGCGGCTGTCAACGTCACAGTAACATCAAACGTCTATACACGTGTACCGAGAGCATAGTAACGAAATCAGAATAACTGTCTGATGAAAAAATAGGAATGGCGATATGGTCACGTGATGTGGTCATCAAGGACCAGAGGGAGGCCACACTCTTCGACTTGGTCGACTGTCAGTTTTACCTGAAGTCATGGCGATGCATACTATAGAAATGATCCCTGAAAGTATCATTTTCAATTGCACTCAGTCGGGTTCCCGAAGCATTTGATAGGCCAGGACACACAATGGCTTGTAAGACCTGACTTTCTGCCACTGGAGCCATTCTATCTTACACTTGTCACAGGGGTTTCACAGTTTCGGTGTTGTTTTTCCATGTCCATGGCAACAGGTTTGACTTAGACACGGGCGATCCCAAATTAGTAGGCATTCCCTCATGATGCAACTTTGCACCCGAAAGAACAGGGTTTGACAATTTGTTCTTATTGTCCTTGGAAGACCATGTTATAGTGATGATATACATACATCTTTTGGAAAAAATTGGATCTGTCTTTGTGTGGCTCTGTCTCTTTGTCTATCTTGTTTAATAATGGTGTAAGAATCCACAATCTGCAATAAAAAACAGTTGCTAACGCCGTATGCTGTATCATCATGTCAAGTATATGTACATGAGAAGTATATGTGGATAGTATGATGTGAAGACCATCAGATTAACAGAAACAGCAAAGTAACTGAATAATACAATTGGATGGGGCCAGGCGGGGAGGGATTAAGCAGAAAACCAATAAAAACAAACTCCTAGTTAGTAATAGATAATGGCTATGGCTTGATTAGCTCGTTGTTGTGGATTCTTCTGAGGATTTCGATGGCTCCCAAAATTTCTTCACCAACCTCAAGCAGCATTCCACTAAGTCGTTAAGAGGACCATGTCGACCACACTCTGGGCAAAACCTAAACTGACGAAGCATTAATCATAACAAAAATAAAGGCACTTTACAGCAAAGAGAGACTAGCACAATACTGTATGTGGTGGCCATTTTGAAATCCAAGATGGCCGCCAATGGGATGATTGAAAAAATGGCTTTGAGTGTAGCGAGTGGTATGGAAATATGGCGCTAATCTCCAGTTTTGTTTACGATAATGTATAAAACAATGCAGGAAATGGAAGGATAAGGAAGGGTGATTCTCTTAAGGGAGATAACTCTACGCAACTTTGGTCTTTTTTCCCCTGAAACTGAGAGAGAGAGAGAGAGAGAGAGAGAGAGAGAGAGAGAGAGAGAGAGAGAGAGAGAGAGAGAGAGAGAGAGAGAGAGACTCAACCCCCCAAAGGTATTAGAATCCGTTCTTTACTGACAAACAGGAAACCCGGAACATAAAATTATGTTCAAAATTACATAGACATCTGTGTTTCACATTGTTTATGTGCTTATGATTGACATTGTGCTTCTTTGACTTTTACATGACACACAAAGTTTCAACCAAAGATGTCTTGTCCTAATGTTGCTACATGCTTTGGGTGGTCTGGTGAATCAACAGTTTGGGTGCCGTAAGACAAATGAGGTCTTCGAAGTGGAACACTTTTTATGGATAGACAACTTCTTTGTTGCAGTAGTAGTTGCGACGTTTCGGTGTAGATCCTAACGCCGTTATCAAGCAAATGATACACAACATTTGCACAAGGAGAAATATATACGGTGTATGGCGGGTATTGGGTTTATGCAATAGAAGAGGTTGATGTACGGTGTGTTGACATGAGACTTGTTGTGATAAGAAATGATTGAAGCCAGTAGACAAAGGGTGGGTTATTCTTGATTAGGTTTGATTAGTTGATCGTAAGCCGTGGGGGATGTAATAAGCTTGATCTCTGTTGATTGCCAGGGTGAGTCGTTTGATGTTGATTGCCTCTAAGAGTTTTCTTATCTTGTAATCTGACCGGTTGGCTTCTAGGATGCTGATGTTGTTCCAAAGTATGGTATGGTTCGGGTGGGCTTGGGTGTTCAACTTCATCATACCAGCTTCCAAATGCCGCTTAAGGAAGAAAATGAGGTCTTCGTTGATTGTTGTGTTCTACACGTGTAACCAGCCACCTGTACCTCGATTGTTGCATACCCACTACACAAACAATGAATATATATCACCTGCTACGAATTACATGGGTAACTACAAACATCATGTCTCAGTTGAATACCATTTCGTCTTTACTGGAGGATATTTCTATATCAGTTAATTTGTGAATATCTCAAAAGGGTTCCAGTTAATAGAAAATTATATACTGAGATTTAGATTGGAGCATTCCCGTGTAACAGCAGCATAAGAAACAGGCTACCTGCAACAAGAATTAATGACAGCCAGCTCATGTCAGTTCATTCGTTAGAACAATCATCTGTGAGTCTGCAAACTGCAATTACATGGTGTAGATTAATCTAATATTGACCAGGCACAATGCCTTAGTTTAACATCTGGTTACAAACTCCGGTTATCAAACTGTGGAGCGCCGTCAGATCTTGAGATGGGTCAAGGTACACCCGCCTCAATCTAATTAACGATTGGAGGAACATTCTCATATAGTTCACATATAAATAACAGTGAGTGAGTTAAAATTTAACGTCATATCGGCAATATTACACGCATATCTTAATTTAAAATTAGTACGCTATCATAAAAATATATCACGAGAGACAACAGTACAATATAAGATCGGGCTATAGATCACCATATAAATAACAAGTTAAGTGACATGTAATATTTGTAAGACTGATTTATTGAAACCATTTTGTAAACATTTTGATCTGAGGCGTGATTCATGATCTTCGACTCTCTTTGTGGGCCATCATAGTTCTCACATTTTGGATGTTTCTGGGAGTCAGTATCGTCATGGTGGTATCCACAACGGTGACACTCCACATAGTTATAATCCTAATATACTCAGCAGAAAAGAAAACTCCAATACGAATTCAAACTTAGATAGGCACTGTAATCAAATCATTACAGAAATGGACATGATAAGCGGATCAAAAACATTTTTTGTGTACAATATCTTGACACTCCGCACAATTTAAGACATTACGTGAACGTTTGCAGTTCATTCAGACTCTTGACTTCAGTATCTAGTGTGACCACCAAGAGCGGCAATAGCTGAAGCACAATGTCTATGCATTGAGTGCACCGATCGAATGATGAAGGCCATTGGCACTTAAAAAACACACTGAGAAAGGCCTGGCGCAAGAAATCGGCTGTGTTCGGCCTTGGTATGACATTATTCAGTCTCCTCTGAATTTCATCCCAAAGATGTTGAACTGGGTTTAAATCAGGTCTAAAGGCTGGCCACTGCATAATGTTGACACCGTTCTGCTGCAGGAAGTCCCGTGTAGCTCTGGCAGTATGGGCCCGGGCGTTATCATGCTAGAAAATGTTGTTCCGGTGACGTGTGAAATATGGTATGACGAGGGGTCTGAGAGCTTGACTGATGTAGTGCAGCGCTGTTATGCTGCCTCCTCTCTTTGGACCAAGGGTCTGGAACACAACAGGGCCCACTCTCTGGTTCAGGCCTATTTCATCCCATACCATGACGCTTGCACCTCCCAATGAGTCTCTTTCCATAACACATTGGTCTGAGTAACCCTGGCCACGTCGTTGCCATATTCTTGTTCTGCCATCTGCAGCTGATACGCAGTACCGACTCTCATCTGCGAACAGATCAGTTCTCCATTGCCTGTATCGCCAGTTTTGGTGTTGTAGGGCAAACTGTAGACTGTAGTCGAT
The DNA here is from genome assembly GCF_003918875.1 of Haliotis rubra. Classification (NCBI taxonomy): domain Eukaryota; kingdom Metazoa; phylum Mollusca; class Gastropoda; order Lepetellida; family Haliotidae; genus Haliotis; species Haliotis rubra. Next base: position 1,019,775 of record NW_025766459.1, read on the forward strand.
GACGAGGGGTGAGGATAGGTCCACGGTAAGGTCTACGGCAATGGAGGTTCCTGCTGTTAAGACGTCGGCGTACTGTATCAGTACTGATTGGTCTTCCGTGTGTTCCCACTGTCTGGCGTGCTGTTCGGATGACTGCATGAAGGATTTCTGTATGTGCTCTTGCACAACATGGCGGTCTTGTCGTCTTGTGGTCACCCTTGGTCTGCCAGTACGGAGGCGATCATTTGTGGTGTTGGTGGCCCGGAAACGTTGCTGCAGCCTGTAGATGGAAGTGATTGGCAACGGCTTGTGCAGTGTGGCCAGTTTCAAGTGTACCTAGCGCCTGGTTCCTCTGAGCTGTCGTGAGTCGCGGCATCCTGCTGACGTTGTAATGTGAATGTTTCAACCAGGTTTGGGGGTGCATTTTATAGGGCTGGTCCTTTTGAACAGCACATGCAGCATGAGTTGCATGAAAAACATGGAGAACACCGTACCATCTCCGAGATCAGGTTGCGTCTTTGAGACCATATCCTGGGTTCCAGCCTGAGTTTGGGAAGGAATGTCTCTGCACAGGTAAAGTTGGAGATGTTCTCAGAAATATACAATCAAAGCATTAAATGCGTTTACAGTTATCCGTTTCTGAGAAGGAAAATTCCGAAGTGACGTTTCATTTGCTGCTTAGGATATATCCTAATAGAGCTTAGATATAAATAACAGGATACAAGACATTTAAGAGTTGCTAGAATGATTTATTGAAATCATTTTGTCAACAGTTTGATTGGGAGCTTTATTCTGAGTCATCCTCAAATGCATCAGCAAACTCCTTCTCGAGTTCATTTTGCAGGTCTGGGTATGAAAAGAAATAATTGACACTTATTAAAATATATATCCATACAGGAATACACGCGTTATAAAGTGATCGAATGCAACAGATGTCATATTTTGGGTTACAATTTCTCAGAAAATGCAAAGCAAAAGATGACAAAATTATGTTCCTTTTTACCACTTTCGAAATGGCTTTGTGTATTCAATGCCAATAGGAGCCATCGGCTTCAACTGGTCAGAGGGGTGCACAATGTAGGTGATCTGAACCACCAGTCGTCAGTTGCATTTTGTGGAAGCCAAGATGTCTCCGTGGGTTAGATGGTGAACTTGTGTGGCCGTGATCTGATGCCTATCCGGGATGGAACTGAACCCTAAACCCTACATGATTTTTTCTATATTAACAAAGAGTAATCCAAAATATAACTTAATTCTGGCAATGCTTGATACAAAACAAACACCAACTTCATCACATATAATATCCCATTACCTGAATCTATGGTCATGAAGTCATGGATGCTCCTCGGGAACTCCTCCAAACTCACGTTCGAATCACTTGAAATTGTTAAAGTGATCAGTCAGACCTTATTCACAAGCATACACATTTTCACAATAATAAGAATTAACTAATACCAGAGTTTCATTGAAACATTAACATATGGAAATAATGTGTTGGTGGTCATTAGATGTAGGTTTGTTTAACCGTTTTCATCAGCAACTGAAAGTAGATCCTTGACTGCCCGTCTTTCCATCAGTTCTTCAGCTTCTGATTGGTCAATATTGCCATCCTTTTTCTTATCAAGCTCGTCAACACTTCGCTTGCCTATGGTTCCTGCAAACCAAATCCTAATTCCATCAAAGCAATCATTTCTCTAATAACAAATAGTAATTTCATCGAACCATAATTTGGAGGCTTTTAGAGCAATTCGTTACAGTTTGTACACACTGATTGTACCTGCATAGTCCTTCTTTGATTCATTCATTATTGCATCCTCCTTAAACAGAATGGACAAATTTCTCGCATCACATGACAAATTGTAGTGTCATCAGACAAATACTTAGAGTTTTTTTCTGGAAGAAAATAGGAACACTTTGTTAACCCCTGCTTCTTGAAATATTTGAACACATTGGATACAGCAGATGTGCAGAGTCATCACATTTTCAGCATCCACCGATACCAAACCTTAATAAAGACAATAATATAGAAATAATGTTCATAGCTGCGCTACCGCAAGTCATTCACTCACTCAGTCATTGTGTCGACACCAAGACGATATGTCAATGTCACACACTGCTGATTTCTTTGAAACATGACATGTTCTGGATCTAAATATCATGACATGTTTGTCATGCTAACTCCAGGTTCACAATTAGCTCACAAACTATACGACCCAGTTGATCGCCTTCTGTGCTTGGTGTTTAACATAACATATCAGTTCACGACATCCTACCAATGAACTATCCTGCGTTTAGAAAGCACTCAAAGAATGCATGTATGTGGTTATACCTTTTTGTCATATTTTTTTTGTTTTTTTTAGTGATTTTTAAAAAAAAAGCATAGCCCTCCTGACCGACTATTGGCTTGATGATGTGGGAGTACCGTCTGTACACCCCGTACGCCCGCTGTACACCTCGAACTATTCCACGGAACCTGAACCACCTTCGTCGTCTCCTTCTTCTTCTTCTCCAGGCGTCCGATTCCGACATCAGCACCACAGCCACAAGCAGGATTACAAGGAACAGACGCATCCTGATCAGCTGATATTATCTGCCTGACATAAAGATCATTCTGCATATTACAAGTACAATCACCAGTGGAACAAACTACATACTATATCATATTGTTCATACCTTATTCAAATAACATATATCTTGAATATTTACTTTATTACATTATTCGCATAAATGCATGTCATTGACTGAACAACAGCTGAGAAAAATTATCCAAGTTTGGCCTCTTTTTCAACCACACTCGTCTTCTGATGAAAATGTGACAATGACGAATGCCAGTCTTACTAGATTGATACCGAGAAAGTATCAAATATTTCATGGAAGAATACGTAATAGATAGAATGAATAGAATGTTTACAATGCTCTATGACTTCAGTCAACAGTTTTGTGACAGTGGTGTAACGATCCAGTAACTCATTAGCCTATTGGCGATTTTGTTGAAATTTTAAATGACAAATTTGTTTCGGATTATATAACCTGCACACAAGTGCAGAAATTCTGCTGCGTACAATGGCAGGTGAAACAGTAGGTAATGACTTTCCATGAATCAAAATTCAAGAGTATAATGGAAACGTTACTCACCAAGGAAGACGTCTAGAAGAGTTTCTGCAGGTTGTATGAATACACTGCTTACATTTATACAGATTGAAACGAGTATCCCGTGAAAAGAAACAGGAAAAAACATTTAAAAAAGATATTATCTGATCTCGAGCATTGTGTGATTGGTGGACACATTGTGTATCTCTGAGATCATGTCATGAAACAGGTTGGAGAGCATTACGTTATCACGACATAGGTGTGATTTGCACTTTGCTGGAAATGATATTTTAACACGTTTAACATAAGATGAGCAGATAGGAAGTAATCTTTCCCTTTGATCATGCTTGAGGTGTGAACCCTGTGTGATACCAGGGATACTCGATGGCAACATGTCTAACAACCAGACAGGTATAATTGCTCATTGTTTTTCTGAGGTCCATCAATAGTACAACCCCTAACGTGTAGAGGACGTCATGGAAACTCACGATTTTAAAATTCCATGGAATTGCTCCATAATCAGCCTCAGACGTATCAAAGCAAACAGACCTGACCTTGTCCGTTTTGATGAAACGAATGAAGTTATTTCTACCATTGAATTCCCTGATATTTTTCCTTATGACAAAAGCAGGTGACGACCCTTTTATTAGAAGTGGGATATTTCAGGGTGAATTTGTTTGTCCTTTCCGTCTCTGTTCGTCCAAAAACCCTTCACTGTTTTTGCTTAACAAATAAGAGAATTATCATGATTGACCTCTTTAGCTCAGGTGTCCAACACCTCAGTCTTCAGTATGTAAGTGATGACCTTTCAATACCAAAAGAGTCGGCATTATGGAATTCTCTTACGTTTTCAATGTGAACAATCCGTGAATATCCGTGTTAGAATTGATTTTCAGTAACCCATGCTTTCGTAAGAGGCGACTAACGGCATCGGGTGGTAAGGCTCGCTGACTGGGTTGACACGTCATCGGTTCCCAATTGTGTAGATCGATGTTCATGTTGTTGATCACTGGATTGTCTAGTCCAGATCCGACTATTTACAGACCGCCGCTCTACAGTTGGAATATTGCTGAGTGCAGCGTAAAATTAAACTCACTCACTCACTTACTCAATGTGAACATCATCAACGGTTTTGAATGGCAACATACTGAAGATTGTACAGTAAGAAACTGATACACCTATAAAATAATAGACATTGCATTAACATATGTCATGAGTATGGCGAAAAGAGGTAGCACGTCCCAGTAAAGATAATCGTTAACAGTGGCAGGCACTATTTGAAAATATCAACTTCATCTTTATATACTATTCCAAAAAAGAAACGCATAATCCAGAAATTTGTTGCCACAAAATGCTGTATTTTCAAACATGTATAACTCGTCCACAAATAGACTTTAAGAAATTAATTTTACATCAGTTTAAAAGAAGGTAATGTCTATACAACCAGGTGGATAATTTTAGAGAACAGAGACGTTGAGCGCGATGGTGACCACGTAGCATGGTCCCGATGTCGGGTCTCCTGGCTCTCAGTCCAATCTCTCTCAACCTGTTCCGTACAGTTTGACCGGATATCTTCCGAAGTCCAGGCACCCTGGCTGCTGTGCTCTCACACGTGGCAGTGCGAACACGCAAATGTAGTACCCGGATGTACCGATCTTGGCTGCAGTGGTGACTCGAGGTCTGCCTGTACAGGGACGGTCATTTGTTATACCTGTTTGGTTGTAACGAGCTGCAAGCCGTGATATCGTGCTCAGACTAAAATTCAGACGCCTGGCAACAGAAAATTGGTAATCTCCAGCATGCATTCTTTCAATGGCATAGTTCCATGTCGCAGCGTCAAGCCTTAGTGTATTGATTTGACCTTGAAACTCCTTCAAAACGGATGCCGATTTCCGAAAGTAATCTGGCTTTTATAGCCAGACGGTGCATGCTCTTTGCTGCACAATTTCAACTGAAAGATGATTTCAATTGCGTTGTGGCGATGCCTTTTTAATTCTTCATCAAAATCAACATTTTCAGGTAAAGTCGACTTTTCACTTGTGCAATTGTGTAAAATCATCACTTTTGTTACATACTGTGACGATTGTTTAAACACAATAGGTAATTAATAGATTTTTAAAAGTACAAAACGCCTATGCGTTTCTTTTTTGGGATAGCACATGTATATGGTGCTTTGTGACTAAGAAATGTATTCGCTTTTGAAGATGTGCAAAATGTCAGGTTTCCACAAAACAAATCAAATTCTGTTCTTGGGTGTTTGAGTGATCGCATGAGTTATGAGTATGCTTCTCTGAAAAGAATTTCAGTTAGAGAAACCGAGTGTCATGTATATAGGATTCAACTCTGAATTATGAATTACTGCTTTTGGAAGTACTGTTTCATCCGTTGGAACAGAATATTGGAGGAATCAAGGAAAGAGAATCAAGTTACTATCAAATGCAACCATTTGGTTTTTTTGGGGAAAAATCTCAATTTATTTGTTCAATGCCATTACTTTGTGACATTGTATACTGCAAGAGGATTACTTTAAGACTTTTATATTCTTTGTTTGCAGGAGCCGTACTTGGAAAGCGAAGTATTGACGACCTTGATAAGAACAAGGATGGCAATATTGACCAATCTGAAGCCGAGAAACTGATGGAAAGACGGGCAGCCGATGATCTACTTTCATTTGCTGATGAAAACGGTTAAACAAAACTTATATTAAATGACCACCTACACATTATTTACACATGTTAATGTTTCACTAAAACTCTGGTATTAGTTAATTGTTATTATTGTGAAAATGTATATGCTCGTGAATAAGGTCTGACTGATCACTTTAACAATTTCAGGTGATTCGACTGAGTTTGGTTTTACGCCGCCTTTAGCAATATTCCAGCAACATCACGGCGAGGGACACCAGAAATGGGCTTCACACATTGTGCCCATGTGGGGATTCGAACCCGGGTCTTCGGCGTGACGAGCCAACGCTTTAACCATTAGGCTACCCCACCGCCCCTCAGGTGATTCGAACGTGAGTTTGGAGTTCTCGAGAAGCATCCATGACTTCATGACCATAGATTCAGGTAATAGGACACTACAGGTGCCCTTGTACTGGTTTTGTATAATCGAACATTACAGATATAACGGTGTAAGTTTTAACCTGGACTTGAAATGTTCAGATTCAAGTTAGGTCTAAAGTTGAACAGAGTGCCTGTTGTATTACATTCTAGCAAAAACAGGAAACATCACACGTCTGTGAAGCCTGAAGTGCTACAATGAAGACAGACCGAGATCATAATCAGGAAGAATCCCTAACCAGTCTTATAGACCTCGCGACTGTAAGCTTTGATTTGAAGTATGACTGAACTATAGTTGTCCATGTATATGTTAATGAGTATCTGTTATTTTCTTACAGACCCAGATTTGCGAAATGTACTCGAGGAGGAGTTTGCTGATGCTTTCAACTCAGAATAATGATCCCAATTAACAAGTTTATTGAAAAATGTCAATAAATCATCCGAACAAACGAGTACAACCTCATGTCTGTTATTTATACATAGGGAATTAGAGTTGCGTCCCTTGGTCGTGTTAGAATCCGATGATGGAAGAACCTTTGACAACCATCAAGGAATTTGGCAGATACACCTATAGAGGGCTTCATTAGAATGCACAGCGGGACTGTGTCTCACAGTAACATCAATAGTCTTTCAAAGTTGAACTTATTTCGCAGATATACTTGTAAGAAAAATCTGCAAAAATATGTGGAAGCTAGAAATAAATTTAAATCAACATGTGCTAAGAAAAAGGAAAATCTAGGAAAACAGTTGGCAGATGACTTGTGCCAGGCTGCTAGATCTGGTGATTGCAAGAAATTTTGGAACATTTTAAAACGCTCTTTTCGAAGAAAAAACGAACATTTTCCAATATCAGCTGATGTTTTTATTGACTATTTTAAATCACTTTTAAATCCTAATAATCCTAAAGAAGATGAAGCATTTGATTCCCACGTTAATAATTTCATAGCTGAACATTCTTGTGATGACTGTGTATCCTCTAGTGGCATAGATCAGTTACTGTCTGATCCTATCTCTGATCTAGAAATTACTGAGGCTATCAAGAAGTTGAAAATTGGAAAATCTCCCGGAGATGACGGAATTCCTCCTGAATTCTTCAAGTTAGGACACTCATCATTGTTGTGTTTTCTAAATCCATTGTTTAACTCAATATTGAGTACTGGCATATTTCCTGAATCTTGGAATACTGCAATAATTATACCATTATTTAAATCAGGACCTACAGCTGATCCCAACAATTATAGGGGTATATCGCTTTTAAATGTATCAGGAAAAATATTCACATCCATCCTAGATAAACGTCTTCGTGCATGGACTGATCTGAATGATATATTAACAGAAGCTCAAGCTGGCTTCAGACCCGGCTATTCCACAGTGGACAATATATTTACTCTGCAAACTCTTTGTTCTAAATACCTCTCAAGACCAAAGGGACGATTTTTCTGTGCCTTTGTTGATTTTAGAAAGGCTTTCGATTATGTAGATCGTTCAAAACTTTTTATATATGTTGTTAAAATCAGGTTGCCATGGAAAAATTTACAATCTTCTGCATAATATGTATTCATCCGTTAGATCCTGTGTAAAAATTGGAAATTGCAAAACTGATATGTTTTTCACTAGTTCAGGTGTACGGCAAGGATGCATTTTAAGTCCGCTTCTTTTTATTCTTTTCATTAACGAACTTGCCGCAGAAATTCATAATAAATGTAAACATGGTGTTTTTATATCTCCAGATATTGAGGATATTATGATGTTATTATTTGCAGATGATATTAATATGTTCTCTTACACAATCATTGGTCTCCAGCAACAGTTAAATGTTCTTCATGAATTTTGCACGAGATGGGGTTTAAGTGTGAATTTAGAAAAACAAATGTTATTGTCTTTAGAAATGGCGGTGTTTTTAAAAAAGGAAGAAAAATGGTACTATGGAAATGTAAAACTTAATTGTGTTTCATATTATAAATATCTTGGATTGATATTTTCCTCAAGGTTGAATTGGGCAACAGCGTGTAAAAGTTTGGCAACACAAGCATCTAAGGCAGCCTACTCTGTTTATGATTTATTCAAAACTAACTCTTTTATCTCTTTCCAAAATGCTTGTACCATCTTTGATTGTAAAATAATGCCTATTCTTTTATATGGATCAGAAATTTGGGGTATGGCGTATTTTCACTGTATAGAAAAGGTACAAACTACATTTTTAAAACAATTTCTAAATCTAGGTAAATTTGCTTCTAATAAGGCTATATATGGAGAAACTGGTAGATGTAATATGTTTGTGTTCAGCAGAATAAGAGCAGTTAAATATTGGTTAAAGTTGGTAAAATGCATTATTTAAGGTATCCTAAACAGTGTTATCTTTTTTTGAAATTACAAGATGATATTGGTAAAGTTAATTGGGTGTCTAACGTTAGATTATTACTCTTTTCTACTGGATTTTCCTATGTATGGCTTGCCCAAGGGGTTGGCAATGAAGACTGTTTTATATCTCTTTTCAAACAGCGCCTATGTGATATTTTCATTCAAGAGTGGTCTATGTCCATTAGTACTTCTAGATATTTAGAATATTATGCCTCTCATAAGTCTTTGCTAGAACCAGAATTGTATATTTTAAATTTTCATGATAAATCTTTGATAAGAGCATTATGTAAATTAAGAATTGGTTTTCATGATTTCTGTGTAAATGGGGCACGTAAACATGGTATTTCTACAGAATGTAAAAGTGATTTGATCTGTTCTAATTGTAATACAGGCGCTATAGAGGATGAGTTTCATGTCATGTTTGTATGCACCCAGTATCTAAGTTTGCGAAAAAAGTATATGCCATTTCTTTCACACACTGTAATAGATAAACATTCACTGTCAAATTTGTTAAATTCTAAGAATATTATGACCATTAAGTCTGTAGCAATGTATCTCAAACATGTTTTTACTGTGCGTAGCCATAAATGTAACCATGTATGAAACCATATGTTCACGTGACCTGCAAAGTATTCTGGAACAACAATAATTGTAATGTAGGCCTTAAGGCCAGAATTACTGAATAAACTGAACTGAACTGAACAATGTGTACCACACACTAGATTTGGATTACACTTTCTCAGTAAAGTACAGATTCTAGTACCCACACTCTCAGAGTCAGGCACCTAATCGCCAGCACACAAAGTCAGCCGGTCCAATGAAACACGTTATGTTTGGGATTACACTTTCTCAATAATGTACAGATTCTAATGGTTTTGTTAGGTTGAGAATTATCCGGGATTCCCCCCCACACAGTCAGGGACCAATCGCCAGCACACAGTCAGCCACCCAACTCACACACCCAGCGACAACATTGAAATGTTACCGGACCCAACGAGACACAACAAATCACTTCCAACTCCTTGGAGCAGAGAAGGTGTTGTGTGGTGAAGATGATGGGCTGACTGATAGTCAGAATGTAGAAAGATAGGTGTTCTATCAGTCGTTCTGTAGCAGCTTTTAACTCAGATTCAGAAAGAAATGTTAAATTTGCGACCGACAGATAACTCTTCAAGATGTTTCTATCAAGTTTGTTGTTCTTTATGAAAGGTCTCACAATGGATTCTTTCAAAGAGCCTGGGAAGACTTGAGGTGATGGTTTTTGTTCATAATGTCTGTGATAACTTGGAGTAAAACTTCCATACATTCCATTACAAGGTTGCTTTGCATTGTATTGTTTAGGCAGGTTGCCAGTGAACCAAATGTCCTCAAACAAGATATCAGTGAACGGAGTGTCGAGTTTGGTGTATTTCTGATGGAGCTCTCTAATATCAAGAATTTTATTTTCAAAGAATGAGTTAAAATCAATGGCGAGTTGGAGAGGTTATCATTATGAGGAAGAACAACTTCGTTTTTCCTCCCAGTGAGAAACTTCATAGAGTTGTGGTGATCTGTCAGTCTACTCGCGCACTGTGTAATTTGTTGAGATTTGTCCATTTGACGTATGTGGAGTGAGGTTTGAATAACAGAATGTCAGACGCTAGATGTCCATCAACTGTTAACGTGTTGTGACAAGACCTGTTGTTTCAGCGAATGAGAATTAACATAATGACTTCATTCCGTACTTCTGACTTACCTTTATCCAAATAGGGAACATTCGTCTCTAACAACTTAGGCTGGGATCTTGGGTATGTCGAGAACAACACTGGCAAATCATCAGGAAATGGCGGTGGTCAGTATAAACACAGTTCTGACTGTTGTGTTGAAAATGGCAACACCAGTATAGTCAAATAACATGTAGCTGACTCTGAGTTTTTATACCGTTTACAACAAAAGAGTCTGTGCATATCATGGCAACTCCACCAACCCTGCATATAGTTGTTCGATTGACGAAATCATGACATGTTCTGAATAATTGGGAGACGTGATGATGAAATCTGAGACACAGTACGAAGATGCAGTAACAACGTGTGATATGGTCAAGGGAGACCACTCTCACTGAATGAAAACTTTGAATACCGTTAGTAAAAAGGATGCGGGGGTCCAGATGTGTACCATCAAGAAAAGAATGTCACGGGATAGTATGGTAATGTTTAAGGAACTTTGGCAAGTTTATATTTTATCATGCGTATGCAGTTTATGGTGTTAGATTATGACTGTGAGTAGTATCCATAGACAGAAGCGGCAAAACCCTTTGTACATCCACAGGAAATCTTGGCTAAAGGCAGAGTCGTTTGTAGGTCAACCATTGACATTGATATTATGTCATGTGAAAGGCCCCACTCCAGGCACCCGGCATAAACACATGTAAAAGCTATCAAGTGTTCACCCGGCAAAGCAACAAACGTATGGTACAAGTCAATTGAGGAACTGCATCGGACATCAGTTTTTTCGCTGATGCGTCAAATTTGGAAGCGTCCCCCTTTTCGGAAAAAATAACTGAGATCGCGAATGTTGTATACTTGAACTAACACCGTCATATGACGCTCTTTACTTGAACTAACACCGTCATATGACGCTCTTTCAAATCTTGACAAAGAGCATGCTCCAGAAGCTGGAGCTTTAACTGGCGTGAAGGGGACGTTGACTGCTGGGCATTTGATGTCAGCCCTGTTGTGTTACATCCATGTGGAGAGGTTTCTGTCCCTATGAATATTTATGAAAGATTCCAGCTATGAAATATGAAGGTTCTCACCTTAGTTCAAGTTCAGATGGTAAGAAAGTGGAAGGAAATGTGAGTTTTATGGTAATTGAACGATAACAGATTATCGATATACCTGAAGCAGAAAGGACTGTCAGTAATATCGAGCTGTAGGTGAGCCTGGGACAGGCAAAATGTCTTTTAGGTACATGTGAATGTTGAAGCCACGAATCCTTATGTCAGTGTAGGAAAGATAGCCCGTCCCAACGTCCGAGACGGGTGAATTTTGTGGAGGACGGGTTAAAAAAATATCTAGTCCGTCCTCATGTCGGGTCAATTTTAGCAAACCAATAACATATATATAATGATTATAACCTTTTTGAATATTTACTGCCGAAGGTGTTTTATTTATATTTGGAGGACAGGCTAGATTTTGGCAGGACTGGTAAAAAATTTGACCTGCCAGTCCTGTGGACAGGATAGATTTTCTCCATCTTTCCTACACTGCTTATGTTGTGATTCTTGTTGTTGATTGGAAGAAGGAGTTTTGACACCTTCATATGAAGAAATATGTCAGACAATATCTAGAGCTCCCTACCCTTGACCTTTCTTCAAATTGTTTTCTAAAACTAAAAAAACATAAAAGCGTCCATCCAAACTTGAGTGTTCAAAGCTTCATCAACGAACATTCATTTGTTTTGACCACTGCCATATAGCTAAAGTAAGGCCAGAAATGCTTGGAAAATGCTTTTTGGCAATTATTTGATAATGGTTGATATTTCAGATTCAAAACTCATATATAATCATTCATACCACCTCGACCTAATGTGGCATATGAGTAATCACGATGTACCATTCATTAATCATAATGATTACTCGTAAAATATCGAAAACCTTCCATGATAGAAACATGTCTAAGAAACAAACTATACTGTGACCCACCTGGCAGGCAGACAGGGTGACAGCGGCACCGGCACCGCTTGTCAGGGACCGTCTCAAAATATCAAGTGTCAGTATAACTGCTGGTCGAGGACTCTAGCGGAATTACAACAAGTGCAACTCGGCTGGCGTTAACGCCGTCTCGCAGACGGTATTCGGCCTCGATTTTGAGAACACGGTCTTCAGCCTTTTGCCACACATCTGGGGTAATTCTCGCAAAAGAAGCATACACAAGCTCTTTAACGTCTGAAAGCTTGAATGTGGTATTATTGGGAGCAATAAAATTCTTACAGTTACCCCAGATCAGCTCGATGGGATTGAGCTCACAGTGCCGTACCGGTGTACGCAGAACTTTGTGGCCTTGTTTTGCAGCTAGTTCGTCAGTGATGTACTGGATTGGCTTTTTGTGCTTCCATGAGCTGGGGCTTTCTTTCTGACTGCCTGTAAGGCACGTTACAGGAAGTGAGAAAATCCTGCAACTGAGCCTTGAGATTGCTCATGGTGGGTGTGATGGTACCAGGGACACGCAGGTTATGGTAACTGGCGTTATCCAAAATGATAACGCTTGGTTCGTCCAGCTACGGTAAAAGCTGATGTTCGTACCAATCCAAAAATACCTGCCCATTCATTTCGCTATGGTAATCACCATCAGATTTCTTGGCCTCAAAAACAAAGTCACAACCCCCAATCAGTCCCTTGCTACGGGTACCAGCATGCAAGATGATCAGGCTTCTACCTTTGCCTGATGGTAACACTGGTGCCTTAGAACAATCTGAAGGAAGCCACATCTGATCGGTTGAGTGATTTTTATTACACCAGGTTTCATCAAGGTATATGATTTGAAACCCCAATTTGCGGTATTCTTCAACTGTTCTGAGATAAGCTGATCGCATGGACAGGATTGAGTACTTTTCTCTAAACACATGCTCTGTCATCTCCCCTTTGGTGTACCTGAACCCCATTTCTACCAGAGCTACAATAAGTGTTGTTTTCGCCAACATCTTGTATGTTAGCACACGTCGGTGTGATTTTGCGTTTATAAACTGCACGGCGTATGACACCCTTATCCAAGCTATCCATTATGAGTTTCCTTCCTGGTTTTGATTTTGACACGATCCCTGTGGTAAACACTGATTTGTTTACAACTTTGTACACCTGACTATATGTCAAATTAAGGGTTTTATACATTCTATAGTAAACCCTGTCCAGGGCTACAGGTAAGGGCCGTATCGGCGTATATACGGATAAAAATACACACGATACGGTAGGAAATAATTTAGAAAACGTAGCAGATACGCACCACAGCAATTGTGTACGGTCTTAGAATCATTTACAGACATATTTATCTGAAAAGTATTGTTTAATTGTTTATTGACCGTTTACACCAGAGTAACAATGCTGTCATACATATATGAAACAAAGCACAAGTTTAATTATACACCATTAATATCCATTCAGTACTCTAAATGTACTCTTATTGTTTTCCAGTACTCATATACTGAAAAAATAAGGAGTACGTACTCCTGATGTTGAAAAATGATCTGGAGCCCTGTCTGTCACAGCTGACCAGAGGTTCCCCCTTTGTTTCTCCAGTGTGAAATAATGGTATAAATAAAAATTTGAAATTAATTGTTCTGCAGAGATATCAAGTCACATGTTGCCAGTTCAGTGCTACACAGGAAGTGAAACTTTTATGGGTGAACAAGATTATCTATGCAATTTGAATTAACACTTTTTTACCTAATTATTTTGAATATAACTACTACAAGAGTTCCATCTTTTTCACATATAGATGTTAAAAAAACACACGTTTTCCAATCATTTATGTAATTTAATTAGTTGAGGCTATATGAATAATTATAGTCTGTATTTCAAAACTACAGTTTGTACTTAGAAACGTCAAAATGGGTGTGAATATGATAAGCAAGTTTAAGTACAGAAATACATGAAGTCGTGAAAGGGTTGAATAGTGCCTGATTCAGTTCAACGATCACAATCATAGGACACAAGATTCTCTCATGTATGGCATGTACAATCTGTCCAGAATGTGTCTACATTTCCACAGTCAATATCATGTGAAATAAATAGTTACATACCTGTATATGAAATAGGCCTATTAGAACAGCCTTATAAGCATATTAGCATGTATTTGTTTTCAAATTCAAATGATATTATAAATATCACATTTGGATATTTCTTCAAAACTGGTTCAAATTGTAGGCATGTTTATAAATGTCCTTCCATGTTGTGTTTGAAGAATATCGTGACTTTTACCCATGGACACCACTAATGCCCAAATACTGTGTTCAATCAGAGACTTGTATACAGGACATACATTTACCATCCAATGGAATGTCAAAGAAATATGTACACATCTAAACAAAAACATACACACATGTAGAAATGTATATCCACTGTACACAGAGTTCATCATATGGAGCCAGGACCCACTTCCTGGTGGGGAAGATTACATGGCTAGAAATCCTATCAGACTACCTTGTGGGTGAAATATAATATACCTACTGAATGATCACACTGTTGCTTGGGCAGTTAAACAAATATTCATGTTTCTCATGAAAACTGGAGATGAAAGAGTGTTTCTCAACAGTTCTTAAAAATAACATTGCTTTGTTATGGCTTGGGTGTGAGAAACAGGACACTTGATTTTACAAGGCTCCAGTCCAGCTTCTATGTGGTCCTACTTCATCAATTCCCTATACCAGTCAGCTGGAACGCCCAGGCATATTTACACGGCATCTTGTTGATGGGGATGGCTGGAATCTCGATGTCCATGCCGCCAGTGCTTCTCTCCTTCCAGTTGAACTTCCCAGGATATCCCATCAGGCTCACTGTGGTGGCAACCGTGGTCAAAGGTCGGCCAAGGCTCAGAGTCTCCCCTTTCGGCCAGTCGAGGATGATAGCATACACATTCCGGCCACTGGCCGTCACTTTAGAGGTATACCTGAAACAACACAAGTTACATGATATAATGGAACAATTGGTTCCTGGCAATCCAGGCTTGTCGTAAAATGAGCAAACATTGATTGGATGTGCAGCCTCAGTGACTGAATACACTGGTCAATCTGTCCCTGTATGTATCGTAGGACACTGCTTGTGATATACACTGGTCAGTCTGTCCCTGGATGTATCGCGGGACACTGCTTGTGATATACACTGGTCAGTCGGTCCCTGGATGTATCGTGGGACACTGCTTGTGATATACACTGGTCAATCTGTCCCTGGATGTATCGTGGGACACTGCTTGTGATATACACTGGTCAGTCTGTCCCTGGATGTATCGTGGGACACTGCTTGTGATATACACTGGTCAGTCTGTCCCTGGATGTATCGTGGGACACTGCTTGTGATATACACTGGTCAGTCTGTCCCTGGATGTATCGTGGGACACTGCTTGTGATATACACTGGTCAGTCTGTCCCTGGATGTATCGTGGGACACTGCTTGTGATATACACTGGTCAGTGCTTTAGGGTTTGACATTTCAAATTTGGAAGTTCTTTGACTCTTGTTTATGTTATACTTCTCCAGCCTACATTGGCATGAAACACTATTTGAGTTTAGTGTTTATAGTCTGTGTGAGCATAATAAAATATTTCAGCCTTTGTTGGCTGCCTCAACTGAGATACAAACACTATCACATCATATGTTGTCATAGAAACACTATCATGTAATATGTTGTCATAGAAACACTATCATGTCATATGTTGTCATAGAAACACTATCACATCATATGTTGTCATAGAAACACTATCATGTCATACAAACACTATCACGTCATATGTTGTCATACAAACACTATCACATTATATGTTGTCATAGAAACACTATCATGTCATATGTTGTCATAGAAACACTATCATGTCATATGTTGTCATACAAACACTATCACATTATAGTTGTCATAGAAACACTATCACATTATAGTTGTCACAGAAACACTATCACATAATATGTTGTCATAGAAACACTATCACATTATATGTTGGCACAGAAACACTATCACATTATATGTTGTCATAGAAACACTATCACATTATATGTTGTCATAGAAACATTATCACGTACATCATATGTTGGTATAGAAACACTATCACATCATATGTTGGCACAGGAACACAATTCCACAATGATGGCTAGGATCCAATATTTACCATGTATTGTTGGTGAGGGAGTCGTTCTGGAAAGTCCAGGGGCGAGTACTGTAGATGGCATCACCGTTGACGTTGAGCCACTCGCCCATATTCAGCAGGCGTTCCTGGAACAGGGGTATGATCAGGCCATCTTTGGTGGGTCCAACATTCATCAGCATGTTGCCGCCACAGCTGTGAAGAAACAAACCATAACTGGGTCAGGTGTTTATCCTCAGTACCTTTATATCTGTCTGCATGAAGATGT
Organism: Haliotis rubra; assembly: GCF_003918875.1. NCBI lineage: Eukaryota > Metazoa > Mollusca > Gastropoda > Lepetellida > Haliotidae > Haliotis > Haliotis rubra. The sequence goes on from NW_025766459.1 coordinate 1,036,361, forward strand.
CACAAACAGGAGGTTCCGGTCAACTCTCAGGAAACTGACCATCCACATTTAATACTGATGTGAATGAGATGTCAGTTTACTAACATTCAATGCCACCTTGATTCAGAAATTTCAGTCACATCAAAAGGAAGGCCATCAGGAACATCAATAGTTGCTCCATTGTACATACTTGGTGTGTGTTTCCAGGAGCTAGGATATAACAAAGTGTACAATATTTCGGCCACAACATACCTGTACTGACTGTCAGTTTGTAGAACTACTCAGTTATGTTTATGTACAAGCAAAAAGTCTGTTACTCGGAATGCTGTGTTTAGGTAATGTCCACTAGTGTTGGGAATTGGTTAAAATCTCATAATTGATGATTGGTTCATTACAGCTGATCAATCATTGAAAATAATTGGTTAGCGTCATTTATGAAATGTTCCTGGTTATTTTTGTTAATGCTCAAATAAGGAAAAAAAACATGTAGTCCTTTTGGGTTTTTTGGTGCAAAATTTCATATCTTTAAAGGATGACAAGTATGTAAGGGACATAAATTTCTTAGAGTCTTTAAGATATATTCAATCATGACTTGGAACGAGCTTGTAGTGCTTATGAAATGTAACAGACAAAACCAATTGTGAAATATATTGTTAATGAAAACCAGTGTTCCAGAATTGTTTGTGTTCAATTATGAGAAAACATGATCGATTGCTTGGTCGTATATTCACTGCGACCAATCTTCGATTATTTCAATTAATCGGACCACCACAAATGTCCACGCCACCATGGTAATTGCCTGATGACACAACAATCCCTGTTGGCTTTCAAATCTTCTCACAGAGATGAACTGTATTGGTGTGTAAGACATGGCGATATTGTGATTTTGTACACTACAGGAACACCCATGAAACACACATTACAGACAGGATAGACTTGGGCACATTACAGACAGGAATCACTTGGGCAAATTACGAGACAGAGACAGACGTGGGCACATTACAGACAGGAATAGACGCACATTACAGACACAGGCGTGGGCACATTACAGACAGGATAAACTTGACCATATTACAAACCCGGATATATTTGGGCACATTACAGGACAGCATTAGACTTGGGCACATTACACAGGATAGACTTGGTTACATTACAGACAGGGAATTACATTACAGAAAGGATAGACTTGGTTACATTACAGACAGGATAGACTTGGTTACATTACACACAGGATAGACTTGGTTACATTACACACAGGATAGACTTGGTTACATTACACACAGGATAGACTTGGTTACATTACACACAGGATAGACTTGGTCACATTACACACAGGATAGACTTGGTTACATTACACACAGGATAGACTTGGTTACATTACACACAGGATAGACTTGGTTACATTACACACAGGATAGACTTGGTTACATTTACATTACACACAGGATAGACTTGGTTACATTACACACAGGATAGGACTTGGTTACATTAGACTTGGTTACATTACACACAGGATAGACTTGGTTACATTACACACAGGATAGACTTGGTTACATTACTCACAGGATAGACTTGGTTACATTACACACAGGATAGACTTGGGCACATTACACACAGGATAGACTTGGGCACATTACAGACAGGATAGACTTGGTCACATTACAGACAGGATAGACTTGGGCACATTACAGACAGGATAGACTTGGACACATTACAGACAGGATAGACTTGGGAACATTACAGACAGGATAGACTTGGACACATTACATTACAGACAGGATAGACTTGGACACATTACAGACAGGATAGACTTGGACACATTACAGACAGGATAGACTTGGACACATTACACACATTACAGACAGGATAGACTTGGAGGATAGACACATTACAGACAGGATAGACTTGGGCACATTACAGACAGGATAGACTTGGACACATTACACACAGGATAGACTTGGGCACATTACAGACAGGATAGACTTGGGCACATTACAGACAGGATAGACTTGGACACATTACAGACAGGATAGACTTGGGCACATTACAGACAGGATAGACTTGGACACATTACACACATTACAGACAGGATAGACTTGGACACATTACAGACAGGATAGACTTGGGCACATTACAGACAGGATAGACTTGGACACATTACAGGATAGACTTGGACACATTACAGACAGGATAGACTTGGTCACATTATAGACAGGACAGACTTGGGCACATTACAAGACAGACTTGGGCACATTACAGACAGGATAGACTTAGGGAGATTACAAGACAGACTTGGGCACATTACAGACAGGATAGACTTAGGGAGATTACAGGACAGACTTGGGCACACTACAGACAGGATAGATTTAGGGAGATAACAGGACAGACTTGGGCACACTACAGACAGGATAGACTTAGGGAGATTACAAGACAGAGTTGGGCACATTACAGACAGGATAGACTTAGGGAGATTACAAGACAGACTTGGGCACACTACAGACAGGATAGGCTTAGACTGACTGACTGAGTATGGTTTTACGCTGCTTTTAGCAATATTCCAGCAACACCACAGTGGCGGGGACACCAGAAATGGGCTTCACACATTGTACCCATGTGGGGAATCGAACCAAGTTCTTCGGAGTGACGAGCCAGCGCTTTAACCACTAGGCTACCCACCGCCCCAAGGATAGACCTAGACACATTATAGACAGGATAGACTTGGACACTTTATACATGATTTTTGTCTTATGAAGCTCACATATCTCCTCACCCTGTGCATGTGTTCATATGTTTATTTTCTATGTGTCTATATAGTTGACTACATTATCGACATACATTAAATAATAGATTACTAAAGAGTTCAGTTGATTGTTTAAAGGTGTATTAACTACATGTGTGCAGATACTGTGACCAGAATGTTTTGTACATCAATGTTATCACCAACTGTAGCACCGTACCTGACAGTCTGGATGAAAGTCGCCAATAGGTCCTTGGTGCTCAGGAAGTCAGTGATCCTCGCATTACGTCGGTATCCCCAGGAATATTTATCAATCGTCATGGCATTCTCAAATTTTCTCTTTTGAAGGACCCCTGCATGACAGAATGTATATCATGCATACATATTGTATATCTTGGGTTCTCAGCAAGCCTGTTGTTATAGTGAACAAGTCGCCCAACACTCCTCATTATACCATCAAGAAGCATATGAATGTGTACATATTTCTTAAATTATAATAAACTGAAATTATCGTGATTATCTCTTAGCTGTACCAGATTATGAAACAACATTCACATCAGCATGTCGAAATTCTTGAATGACGAGCACAGTGGACAACTAGTGATTAAACTGTTCTCACCTGGATTATACCTGTCGCTACAGGTGAGGAAGCCACCATGGTGACAAGCGATACCTTTTCCCCATCTGTCATTAGTGACTACAGTATCTTTTACAGGACTGGAATAGAGAGAAGAAAGTAGCAGTTTCCAGCAGTTGATCAGTTGGATGTGACAGCAGCAATCATATTGTACATACCATGTGTACAGTACATACATCAATACACCTGAACTTGCTGGACAAAATATGACATCTGTATCCGAGATTTAGCAATAAGTGAGTGAGTGGGGTGGGTGAGTGAGTGAGTGGAGAGGAGCAAATTGATCAGCTTTTGTCACGTTTTTTTGTTAACAAAAAAGTTAACAATCTATCAGCAATGGTTCAAGAACAAAATACAGTTAAAAGTAAATGTACCCTAATACAAATACAGTTCTGTTTAAATTCAACAATTCTAAAACGTTTCAAACCTTGAAAACCTAGCTATCTCTTCAAGAGCAGCTATTATTAACAACTCTTCAAACCCACAATGTATATTTGGGTGTACATTATCCCCTGATTATATTGTAGCACCATGTGCATGCATGTGTGTGTGGATACAGACGGGCTAAATATGTCCATTATTAGTTATTATCAAATCAATGAAGCATTCACCAAGTGTTGACGGATAGGTAGTGAATCATGGTAAAAGATCTAGATAGAGGACCATGTCCATCTATACAAGTGTTGGCGGATAGGTAGTGAATCACGGTAAAAGATCTAGATAGAGGACCATGTCCATCTATACAAGTGTTGGCAGATAGGTAGTGAATCACGGTAAAAGATCTAGATAGAGGACCATGTCCATCTATACAAGTGTTGGCGGATAGGTAGTGAATCACGGTAAAAGATCTAGATAGATGATCATGTCCATCTATACAAGTGTTGACAGATAGGTAGTGAATCACGGTAAAAGATCTAGATAGAGGACCATGTCCATCTATACAAGTGTTGACAGATAGGTAGTGAATCACGGTAAAAGATCTAGATAGAGGACCATGTCCATCTATACAAGTGTTGACAGATAGGTAGTGAATCACGGTAAAAGATCTAGATAGGGAATCATGTCCGTCTATGCAAGTGTTGACAGATAGGTAGTGAATCACGGGTAAAGATCTAGATAGAGGACCATGTCCATCTATATAAGTGTTGACAGATAGGTAGTGAATCACGGTAAAGATCTAGATAGAGGACCATGTCCATCTATACAAGTGTTGACAGATAGGTAGTCAATCACGGTAAAAGATCTAGATAGAGGACCATGTCCATCTATACAAGTGTTGACAGATAGGTAGTGAATCACGGTAAAAGATCTAGATAGAGGACCATGTCCATCTATATAAGTGTTGACAGATAGGTAGTGAATCACGGTAAAAGATCTAGATAGAGGACCATGTCCATCTATACAAGTGTTGACAGATAGGTAGTGAATCACGGTAAAAGATCTAGATAGAGGACCATGTCCATCTATACAAGTGTTGGCGGATAGGTAGTGAATCACGGTAAAAGATCTAGATAGAGGACCATGTCCATCTATACAAGTGTTGGCAGATAGGTAGTGAATCACGGTAAAAGATCTAGATAGAGGACCATGTCCATCTATACAAGTGTTGGCGGATAGGTAGTGAATCACGGTAAAAGATCTAGATAGAGGACCATGTCCATCTATACAAGTGTTGACAGATAGGTAGTGAATCACGGTAAAAGATCTAGATAGAGGACCATGTCCATCTATACAAGTGTTGACAGATAGGTAGTGAATCACGGTAAAAGATCTAGATAGAGGACCATGTCCATCTATACAAGTGTTGACAGATAGGTAGTGAATCACGGTAAAAGATCTAGATAGGGGATCATGTCCGTCTATGCAAGTGTTGACAGATAGGTAGTGAATCACGGTAAAAGATCTAGATAGAGGACCATGTCCATCTATATAAGTGTTGACAGATAGGTAGTGAATCACGGTAAAAGATCTAGATAGAGGACCATGTCCATCTATACAAGTGTTGACAGATAGGTAGTCAATCACGGTAAAAGATCTAGATAGAGGACCATGTCCATCTATACAAGTGTTGACAGATAGGTAGTGAATCACGGTAAAAGATCTAGATAGAGGACCATGTCCATCTATACAAGTGTTGACAGATAGGTAGTGAATCATGGTAAAAGATCTAGATAGAGGACCATGTGCATCTATGCAAGTGTTGACAGATAGGTAGTGAACCACGGTAAAAGATCTAGATAGAGGACCATGTCCATCTATACAAGTGTTGACAGATAGGTAGTGAATCACGGTAAAAGATCTAGATAGATGATCATGTCCATCTATACAAGTGTTGACAGATAGGTAGTGAATCACGGTAAAAGATCTAGATAGAGGACCATGTCCATCTATACAAGTGTTGACAGATAGGTAGTGAATCATGGTAAAAGATCTAGATAGAGGACCATGTCCATCTATACAAGTGTTGACAGATAGGTAGTGAATCGTGGTAAAAGATCTAGATAGAGGACCATGTCCGTCTATGCAAGTGTTGACAGATAGGTAGTGAATCACGGTAAAAGATCTAGATAGGGCATCACGTCCGTCTATGCAAGTGTTGACAGATAGGTAGTGAATCACGGTAAAAGATCTAGATAGAGGACCATGTCCATCTATATAAGTGTTGACAGATAGGTAGTGAATCACGGTAAAAGATCTAGATAGAGGACCATGTCCATCTATACAAGTGTTGACAGATAGGTAGTGAATCACGGTAAAGATCTAGATAGAGGACCATGTCCATCTATACAAGTGTTGACAGATAGGTAGTGAATCACGGTAAAGATCTAGATAGAGGACCATGTCCATCTATACAAGTGTTGACAGATAGGTAGTGAATCACGGTAAAAGATCTAGATAGAGGACCATGTCCATCTATACAAGTGTTGACAGATAGGTAGTGAATCACGGTAAAAGATCTAGATAGAAGACCATGTCCATCTATACAAGTGTTGACAGATTGGTAGTGAATCACGGTAAAGATCTAGATAGAGGACCATGTCCATCTATACAAGTGTTGACAGATAGGTAGTGAATCACGGTAAAAGATCTAGATAGAGGACCATGTCCATCTATACAATTGTTGACAGATAGGTAGTGAATCATGGTAAAGATCTAGATAGAGGACCATGTCCATCTATACAAGTGTTGACAGATAGGTAGTGAATCACGGTAAAAGATCTAGATAGAGGACCATGTCCATCTATACAAGTGTTGACAGATAGGTAGTGAATCACGGTAAAGATCTAGATAGAGGACCATGTCCATCTATACAAGTGTTGACAGATAGGTAGTGAATCACGGTAAAGATCTAGATAGAGGACCATGTCCATCTATACAAGTGTTGACAGATAGGTAGTGAATCACGGTAAAAGATCTAGATAGAGGACCATGTCCATCTATACAAGTGTTGACAGATAGGTAGTGAATCACGGTAAAAGATCTAGATAGAAGACCATGTCCATCTATACAAGTGTTGACAGATTGGTAGTGAATCACGGTAAAAGATCTAGATAGAGGACCATGTCCATCTATACAAGTGTTGACAGATAGGTAGTGAATCACGGTAAAAGATCTAGATAGAGGACCATGTCCATCTATGCAATTGTTGACAGATAGGTAGTGAATCACGGTAAAAGATCTAGATAGAGGACCATGTCCATCTATACAAGTGTTGACAGATAGGTAGTGAATCACGGTAAAAGATCTAGATAGAGGACCATGTCCATCTATACAAGTGTTGACAGATAGGTAGTGAATCACGGTAAAGATCTAGATAGAGGACCATGTCCATCTATACAAGTGTTGACAGATAGGTAGTGAATCACGGTAAAAGATCTAGATAGAGGACCATGTGCATCTATGCAAGTGTTGACAGATAGGTAGTGAATCACGGTAAAAGATCTAGATAGGGGATCATGTCCGTCTATGCAAGTGTTGACAGATAGGTAGTGAATCACGGTAAAAGATCTAGATAGAGGACCATGTCCGTCTATGCAAGTGTTGACAGATAGGTAGTGAATCACGGTAAAAGATCTAGATAGGGCATCACGTCCGTCTATGCAAGTGTTGACAGATAGGTAGTGAATCACGGTAAAAGATCTAGATAGAGGACCATGTCCATCTATATAAGTGTTGACAGATAGGTAGTCAATCACGGTAAAAGATCTAGATAGAGGACCATGTCCATCTATACAAGTGTTGACAGATAGGTAGTGAATCACGGTAAAAGATCTAGATAGGGGATCATGTCCATCTATACAAGTGTTGACAGATAGGTAGTGAATCACGGTAAAAGATCTAGATAGAGGACCATGTCCATCTATATACAAGTGTTGACAGATAGGTAGTGAATCACGGTAAAAGATCTAGATAGAGGACCATGTCCATCTATACAAGTGTTGACAGATAGGTAGTGAATCACGGTAAAAGATCTAGATAGAGGACCATGTCCATCTATACAAGTGTTGACAGATAGGTAGTGAATCACGGTAAAAGATCTAGATAGAGGACCATGTCCATCTATACAAGTGTTGACAGATAGGTAGTGAATCATGGTAAAAGATCTAGATAGAGGACCATGTGCATCTATGCAAGTGTTGACAGATAGGTAGTGAATCACGGTAAAAGATCTAGATAGAGGACCATGTCCATCTATACAAGTGTTGACAGATAGGTAGTGAATCACGGTAAAAGATCTAGATAGATGATCATGTCCATCTATACAAGTGTTGACAGATAGGTAGTGAATCACGGTAAAAGATCTAGATAGAGGACCATGTCCATCTATACAAGTGTTGACAGATAGGTAGTGAATCATGGTAAAGATCTAGATAGAGGACCATGTCCATCTATACAAGTGTTGACAGATAGGTAGTGAATCGTGGTAAAAGATCTAGATAGAGGACCATGTCCGTCTATGCAAGTGTTGACAGATAGGTAGTGAATCACGGTAAAAGATCTAGATAGGGCATCACGTCCGTCTATGCAAGTGTTGACAGATAGGTAGTGAATCACGGTAAAAGATCTAGATAGAGGACCATGTCCGTCTATGCAAGTGTTGACAGATAGGTAGTGAATCACGGTAAAAGATCTAGATAGGGATCATCGTCCATCTATGCAAGTGTTGACAGATAGGTAGTGAATCACGGTAAAAGATCTAGATAGAGGACCATGTCCATCTATATAAGTGTTGACAGATAGGTAGTGAATCACGGTAAAAGATCTAGATAGAGGACCATGTCCATCTATACAAGTGTTGACAGATAGGTAGTGAATCACGGTAAAAGATCTAGATAGAGGACCATGTCCATCTATACAAGTGTTGACAGATAGGTAGTGAATCACGGTAAAAGATCTAGATAGAGGACCATGTCCATCTATACAAGTGTTGACAGATAGGTAGTGAATCACGGTAAAAGATCTAGATAGAGGACCATGTCCATCTATACAAGTGTTGACAGATAGGTAGTGAATCACGGTAAAAGATCTAGATAGAGGACCATGTCCATCTATACAAGTGTTGACAGATAGGTAGTGAATCACGGTAAAGATCTAGATAGAGGACCATGTCCATCTATACAAGTGTTGACAGATAGGTAGTGAATCACGGTAAAAGATCTAGATAGAGGACCATGTCCATCTATACAAGTGTTGACAGATAGGTAGTGAATCATGGTAAAAGATCTAGATAGAGGACCATGTCCATCTATACAAGTGTTGACAGATAGGTAGTGAATCACGGTAAAAGATCTAGATAGAGGACCATGTCCATCTATACAAGTGTTGACAGATAGGTAGTGAATCACGGTAAAAGATCTAGATAGAGGACCATGTCCATCTATACAAGTGTTGACAGATAGGTAGTGAATCACGGTAAAAGATCTAGATAGAGGACCATGTCCATCTATACAAGTGTTGACAGATAGGTAGTGAATCACGGTAAAAGATCTAGATAGAGGACCATGTCCATCTATACAAGTGTTGACAGATAGGTAGTGAATCACGGTAAAAGATCTAGATAGAAGACCATGTCCATCTATACAAGTGTTGACAGATAGGTAGTGAATCACGGTAAAAGATCTAGATAGAGGACCATGTCCATCTATACAAGTGTTGACAGATAGGTAGTGAATCACGGTAAAAGATCTAGATAGAGGACCATGTCCATCTATACAAGTGTTGACAGATAGGTAGTGAATCATGGTAAAAGATCTAGATAGAGGACCATGTCCATCTATACAAGTGTTGACAGATAGGTAGTGAATCACGGTAAAAGATCTAGATAGAGGACCATGTCCATCTATACAAGTGTTGACAGATAGGTAGTGAATCACGGTAAAAGATCTAGATAGAGGACCATGTCCATCTATACAAGTGTTGACAGATAGGTAGTGAATCACGGTAAAAGATCTAGATAGAGGACCATGTGCATCTATGCAAGTGTTGACAGATAGGTAGTGAATCACGGTAAAAGATCTAGATAGGGGATCATGTCCGTCTATGCAAGTGTTGACAGATAGGTAGTGAATCACGGTAAAAGATCTAGATAGAGGACCATGTCCGTCTATGCAAGTGTTGACAGATAGGTAGTGAATCACGGTAAAAGATCTAGATAGGGCATCACGTCCGTCTATGCAAGTGTTGACAGATAGGTAGTGAATCACGGTAAAAGATCTAGATAGAGGACCATGTCCATCTATATAAGTGTTGACAGATAGGTAGTCAATCACGGTAAAAGATCTAGATAGAGGACCATGTCCATCTATACAAGTGTTGACAGATAGGTAGTGAATCACGGTAAAAGATCTAGATAGGGGATCATGTCCGTCTATGCAAGTGTTGACAGATAGGTAGTGAATCACGGTAAAAGATCTAGATAGAGGACCATGTCCATCTATATAAGTGTTGACAGATAGGTAGTGAATCACGGTAAAAGATCTAGATAGAGGACCATGTCCATCTATACAAGTGTTGACAGATAGGTAGTCAATCACGGTAAAAGATCTAGATAGAGGACCATGTCCATCTATACAAGTGTTGACAGATAGGTAGTGAATCACGGTAAAAGATCTAGATAGAGGACCATGTCCATCTATACAAGTGTTGACAGATAGGTAGTGAATCATGGTAAAAGATCTAGATAGAGGACCATGTGCATCTATGCAAGTGTTGACAGATAGGTAGTGAACCACGGTAAAGATCTAGATAGAGGACCATGTCCATCTATACAAGTGTTGACAGATAGGTAGTGAATCACGGTAAAAGATCTAGATAGATGATCATGTCCATCTATACAAGTGTTGACAGATAGGTAGTGAATCACGGTAAAGATCTAGATAGAGGACCATGTCCATCTATACAAGTGTTGACAGATAGGTAGTGAATCATGGTAAAAGATCTAGATAGAGGACCATGTCCATCTATACAAGTGTTGACAGATAGGTAGTGAATCGTGGTAAAAGATCTAGATAGAGGACCATGTCCGTCTATGCAAGTGTTGACAGATAGGTAGTGAATCACGGTAAAAGATCTAGATAGGGCATCACGTCCGTCTATGCAAGTGTTGACAGATAGGTAGTGAATCACGGTAAAAGATCTAGATAGAGGACCATGTCCATCTATATAAGTGTTGACAGATAGGTAGTGAATCACGGTAAAAGATCTAGATAGAGGACCATGTCCATCTATACAAGTGTTGACAGATAGGTAGTGAATCACGGTAAAAGATCTAGATAGAGGACCATGTCCATCTATACAAGTGTTGACAGATAGGTAGTGAATCACGGTAAAAGATCTAGATAGAGGACCATGTCCATCTATACAAGTGTTGACAGATAGGTAGTGAATCACGGTAAAGATCTAGATAGAGGACCATGTCCATCTATACAAGTGTTGACAGATAGGTAGTGAATCACGGTAAAAGATCTAGATAGAAGACCATGTCCATCTATACAAGTGTTGACAGATTGGTAGTGAATCACGGTAAAAGATCTAGATAGAGGACCATGTCCATCTATACAAGTGTTGACAGATAGGTAGTGAATCACGGTAAAAGATCTAGATAGAGGACCATGTCCATCTATACAATTGTTGACAGATAGGTAGTGAATCATGGTAAAAGATCTAGATAGAGGACCATGTCCATCTATACAAGTGTTGACAGATAGGTAGTGAATCACGGTAAAAGATCTAGATAGAGGACCATGTCCATCTATACAAGTGTTGACAGATAGGTAGTGAATCACGGTAAAAGATCTAGATAGAGGACCATGTCCATCTATACAAGTGTTGACAGATAGGTAGTGAATCACGGTAAAAGATCTAGATAGAGGACCATGTGCATCTATGCAAGTGTTGACAGATAGGTAGTGAATCACGGTAAAAGATCTAGATAGGGGATCATGTCCGTCTATGCAAGTGTTGACAGATAGGTAGTGAATCACGGTAAAAGATCTAGATAGAGGACCATGTGCATCTATGCAAGTGTTGACAGATAGGTAGTGAACCACGGTAAAAGATCTAGATAGAGGACCATGTCCATCTATACAAGTGTTGACAGATAGGTAGTGAATCACGGTAAAAGATCTAGATAGAGGACCATGTCCATCTATACAAGTGTTGACAGATAGGTAGTGAATCACGGTAAAAGATCTAGATAGAGGACCATGTCCATCTATACAAGTGTTGACAGATAGGTAGTGAATCACGGTAAAAGATCTAGATAGGGGATCATGTCCGTCTATACAAGTGTTGACAGATAGGTAGTGAATCACGGTAAAAGATCTAGATAGAGGACCATGTCCATCTATACAAGTGTTGACAGATAGGTAGTGAATCACGGTAAAAGATCTAGATAGAGGACCATGTCCATCTATACAAGTGTTGACAGATAGGTAGTGAATCACGGTAAAAGATCTAGATAGAGGACCATGTCCATCTATACAAGTGTTGACAGATAGGTAGTGAATCACGGTAAAAGATCTAGATAGGGGATCATGTCCGTCTATGCAAGTGTTGACAGATAGGTAGTCAATCACGGTAAAAGATCTAGATAGAGGACCATGTCCATCTATACAAGTGTTGACAGATAGGTAGTCAATCACGGTAAAAGATCTAGATAGAGGACCATGTCCATCTATACAAGTGTTGACAGATAGGTAGTGAATCACGGTAAAAGATCTAGATAGAGGACCATGTCCATCTATACAAGTGTTGACAGATAGGTAGTGAATCATGGTAAAAGATCTAGATAGAGGACCATGTGCATCTATGCAAGTGTTGACAGATAGGTAGTGAACCACGGTAAAAGATCTAGATAGAGGACCATGTCCATCTATACAAGTGTTGACAGATAGGTAGTGAATCACGGTAAAGATCTAGATAGATGATCATGTCCATCTATACAAGTGTTGACAGATAGGTAGTGAATCACGGTAAAAGATCTAGATAGAGGACCATGTCCATCTATACAAGTGTTGACAGATAGGTAGTGAATCATGGTAAAAGATCTAGATAGAGGACCATGTCCATCTATACAAGTGTTGACAGATAGGTAGTGAATCGTGGTAAAAGATCTAGATAGAGGACCATGTCCGTCTATGCAAGTGTTGACAGATAGGTAGTGAATCACGGTAAAGATCTAGATAGGGCATCCGTCCGTCTATGCAAGTGTTGACAAATAGGTAGTGAATCACGGTAAAGATCTAGATAGAGGACCATGTCCATCTATATAAGTGTTGACAGATAGGTAGTGAATCACGGTAAAAGATCTAGATAGAGGACCATGTCCATCTATACAAGTGTTGACAGATAGGTAGTGAATCACGGTAAAAGATCTAGATAGAGGACCATGTCCATCTATACAAGTGTTGACAGATAGGTAGTGAATCACGGTAAAGATCTAGATAGAGGACCATGTCCATCTATACAAGTGTTGACAGATAGGTAGTGAATCACGGTAAAAGATCTAGATAGAGGACCATGTCCATCTATACAAGTGTTGACAGATAGGTAGTGAATCACGGTAAAAGATCTAGATAGAAGACCATGTCCATCTATACAAGTGTTGACAGATTGGTAGTGAATCACGGTAAAAGATCTAGATAGAGGACCATGTCCATCTATACAAGTGTTGACAGATAGGTAGTGAATCACGGTAAAAGATCTAGATAGAGGACCATGTCCATCTATACAATTGTTGACAGATAGGTAGTGAATCATGGTAAAGATCTAGATAGAGGACCATGTCCATCTATACAAGTGTTGACAGATAGGTAGTGAATCACGGTAAAGATCTAGATAGAGGACCATGTCCATCTATATAAGTGTTGACAGATAGGTAGTGAATCACGGTAAAGATCTAGATAGAGGACCATGTCCATCTATACAAGTGTTGACAGATAGGTAGTCAATCACGGTAAAGATCTAGATAGAGGACCATGTCCATCTATACAAGTGTTGACAGATAGGTAGTGAATCACGGTAAAAGATCTAGATAGAGGACCATGTCCATCTATACAAGTGTTGACAGATAGGTAGTGAATCATGGTAAAAGATCTAGATAGAGGACCATGTGCATCTATGCAAGTGTTGACAGATAGGTAGTGAACCACGGTAAAAGATCTAGATAGAGGACCATGTCCATCTATACAAGTGTTGACAGATAGGTAGTGAATGACGGTAAAAGATCTAGATAGATGATCATGTCCATCTATACAAGTGTTGACAGATAGGTAGTGAATCACGGTAAAAGATCTAGATAGAGGACCATGTCCATCTATACAAGTGTTGACAGATAGGTAGTGAATCATGGTAAAAGATCTAGATAGAGGACCATGTCCATCTATACAAGTGTTGACAGATAGGTAGTGAATCGTGGTAAAAGATCTAGATAGAGGACCATGTCCGTCTATGCAAGTGTTGACAGATAGGTAGTGAATCACGGTAAAAGATCTAGATAGGGCATCACGTCCGTCTATGCAAGTGTTGACAGATAGGTAGTGAATCACGGTAAAAGATCTAGATAGAGGACCATGTCCATCTATACAAGTGTTGACAGATAGGTAGTGAATCACGGTAAAAGATCTAGATAGAGGACCATGTCCATCTATACAAGTGTTGACAGATAGGTAGTGAATCACGGTAAAAGATCTAGATAGAGGACCATGTCCATCTATACAAGTGTTGACAGATAGGTAGTGAATCACGGTAAAGATCTAGATAGAGGACCATGTCCATCTATACAAGTGTTGACAGATAGGTAGTGAATCACGGTAAAAGATCTAGATAGAGGACCATGTCCATCTATACAAGTGTTGACAGATAGGTAGTGAATCACGGTAAAAGATCTAGATAGAAGACCATGTCCATCTATACAAGTGTTGACAGATTGGTAGTGAATCACGGTAAAAGATCTAGATAGAGGACCATGTCCATCTATACAAGTGTTGACAGATAGGTAGTGAATCACGGTAAAAGATCTAGATAGAGGACCATGTCCATCTATACAATTGTTGACAGATAGGTAGTGAATCATGGTAAAGATCTAGATAGAGGACCATGTCCATCTATACAAGTGTTGACAGATAGGTAGTGAATCACGGTAAAAGATCTAGATAGAGGACCATGTCCATCTATACAAGTGTTGACAGATAGGTAGTGAATCACGGTAAAAGATCTAGATAGAGGACCATGTCCATCTATACAAGTGTTGACAGATAGGTAGTGAATCACGGTAAAAGATCTAGATAGAGGACCATGTGCATCTATGCAAGTGTTGACAGATAGGTAGTGAATCACGTTAAAAGATCTAGATAGGGGATCATGTCCGTCTATGCAAGTGTTGACAGATAGGTAGTGAATCACGGTAAAAGATCTAGATAGAGGACCATGTGCATCTATGCAAGTGTTGACAGATAGGTAGTGAACCACGTAAAAGATCTAGATAGAGGACCATGTCCATCTATACAAGTGTTGACAGATAGGTAGTGAATCACGGTAAAAGATCTAGATAGAGGACCATGTCCATCTATACAAGTGTTGACAGATAGGTAGTGAATCACGGTAAAAGATCTAGATAGAGAGGACCATGTCCATCTATACAAGTGTTGACAGATAGGTAGTCAATCACGGTAAAAGATCTAGATAGGGGATCATGTCCGTCTATACAATTGTTGACAGATAGGTAGTGAATCACGGTAAAAGATCTAGATAGAGGACCATGTCCATCTATACAAGTGTTGACAGATAGGTAGTGAATCACGGTAAAAGATCTAGATAGAGGACCATGTCCATCTATACAAGTGTTGACAGATAGGTAGTGAATCACGGTAAAAGATCTAGATAGAGGACCATGTCCATCTATACAAGTGTTGACAGATAGGTAGTGAATCACGGTAAAAGATCTAGATAGAGGACCATGTCCATCTATACAAGTGTTGACAGATAGGTAGTGAATCACGGTAAAAAGATCTAGATAGGGGATCATGTCCGCTTCTATGCAAGTGTTGACAGATAGGTAGTGAATCACGGTAAAAGATCTAGATAGAGGACCATGTCCATCTATACAAGTGTTGACAGATAGGTAGTCAATCACGGTAAAGATCTAGATAGAGGACCATGTCCATCTATACAAGTGTTGACAGATAGGTAGTGAATCACGGTAAAAGATCTAGATAGAGGACCATGTCCATCTATACAAGTGTTGACAGATAGGTAGTGAATCATGGTAAAAGATCTAGATAGAGGACCATGTGCATCTATGCAAGTGTTGACAGATAGGTAGTGAACCACGGTAAAAGATCTAGATAGAGGACCATGTCCATCTATACAAGTGTTGACAGATAGGTAGTGAATCACGGTAAAAGATCTAGATACATGATCATGTCCATCTATACAAGTGTTGACAGATAGGTAGTGAATCACGGTAAAAGATCTAGATAGAGGACCATGTCCATCTATACAAGTGTTGACAGATAGGTAGTGAATCACGGTAAAAGATCTAGATAGAGGACCATGTCCATCTATACAATTGTTGACAGATAGGTAGTGAATCACGGTAAAAGATCTAGATAGAGGACCATGTCCGTCTATGCAAGTGTTGACAGATAGGTAGTGAATCACGGTAAAAGATCTAGATAGAGGACCATGTCCATCTATACAAGTGTTGACAGATAGGTAGTGAATCATGGTAAAAGATCTAGATAGAGGACCATGTGCATCTATGCAAGTGTTGACAGATAGGTAGTGAACCACGGTAAAAGATCTAGATAGAGGACCATGTCCATCTATACAAGTGTTGACAGATAGGTAGTGAATCACGGTAAAAGATCTAGATAGATGATCATGTCCATCTATACAAGTGTTGACAGATAGGTAGTGAATCACGGTAAAAGATCTAGATAGAGGACCATGTCCATCTATACAAGTGTTGACAGATAGGTAGTGAATCACGGTAAAAGATCTAGATAGAGGACCATGTCCATCTATACAATTGTTGACAGATAGGTAGTGAATCACGGTAAAAGATCTAGATAGAGGACCATGTCCGTCTATGCAAGTGTTGACAGATAGGTAGTGAATCACGGTAAAAGATCTAGATAGGGCATCACGTCCGTCTATGCAAGTGTTGACAGATAGGTAGTGAATCACGGTAAAAGATCTAGATAGGGGATCATGTCCGTCTATGCAAGTGTTGACAGATAGGTAGTGAATCACGGTAAAAGATCTAGATAGAGGACCATGTGCATCTATGCAAGTGTTGACAGATAGGTAGTGAACCACGGTAAAAGATCTAGATAGAGGACCATGTCCATCTATACAAGTGTTGACAGATAGGTAGTGAATCACGGTAAAAGATCTAGATAGAGGACCATGTCCATCTATACAAGTGTTGACAGATAGGTAGTGAATCACGGTAAAAGATCTAGATAGAGGACCATGTCCATCTATATAAGTAAGTGTTGACAGATAGGTAGTGAATCACGGTAAAAGATCTAGATAGAGGACCATGTCCATCTATACAAGTGTTGACAGATAGGTAGTCAATCACGGTAAAAGATCTAGATAGAGGACCATGTCCATCTATACAAGTGTTGACAGATAGGTAGTGAATCACGGTAAAAGATCTAGATAGAGGACCATGTCCATCTATACAAGTGTTGACAGATAGGTAGTGAATCATGGTAAAAGATCTAGATAGAGGACCATGTCCATCTATGCAAGTGTTGACAGATAGGTAGTGAACCACGGTAAAAGATCTAGATAGAGGACCATGTCCATCTATACAAGTGTTGACAGATAGGTAGTGAATGACGGTAAAAGATCTAGATAGATGATCATGTCCATCTATACAAGTGTTGACAGATAGGTAGTGAATCACGGTAAAAGATCTAGATAGAGGACCATGTCCATCTATACAAGTGTTGACAGATAGGTAGTGAATCATGGTAAAAGATCTAGATAGAGGACCATGTCCATCTATACAAGTGTTGACAGATAGGTAGTGAATCGTGGTAAAAGATCTAGATAGAGGACCATGTCCGTCTATGCAAGTGTTGACAGATAGGTAGTGAATCACGGTAAAAGATCTAGATAGGGCATCCGTCCGTCTATGCAAGTGTTGACAGATAGGTAGTGAATCACGGTAAAAGATCTAGATAGAGGACCATGTCCATCTATATAAGTGTTGACAGATAGGTAGTGAATCACGGTAAAGATCTAGATAGAGGACCATGTCCATCTATACAAGTGTTGACAGATAGGTAGTGAATCACGGTAAAAGATCTAGATAGAGGACCATGTCCATCTATACAAGTGTTGACAGATAGGTAGTGAATCACGGTAAAAGATCTAGATAGAAGGACCATGTCCATCTATACAAGTGTTGACAGATAGGTAGTGAATCACGGTAAAAGATCTAGATAGAGGACCATGTCCATCTATACAAGTGTTGACAGATAGGTAGTGAATCACGGTAAAAGATCTAGATAGAAGACCATGTCCATCTATACAAGTGTTGACAGATTGGTAGTGAATCACGGTAAAGATCTAGATAGAGGACCATGTCCATCTATACAAGTGTTGACAGATAGGTAGTGAATCACGGTAAAAGATCTAGATAGAGGACCATGTCCATCTATACAATTGTTGACAGATAGGTAGTGAATCATGGTAAAAGATCTAGATAGAGGACCATGTCCATCTATACAAGTGTTGACAGATAGGTAGTGAATCACGGTAAAAGATCTAGATAGAGGACCATGTCCATCTATACAAGTGTTGACAGATAGGTAGTGAATCACGGTAAAAGATCTAGATAGAGGACCATGTCCATCTATACAAGTGTTGACAGATAGGTAGTGAATCACGGTAAAGATCTAGATAGAGGACCATGTGCATCTATGCAAGTGTTGACAGATAGGTAGTGAATCAATTAAAAAGATCTAGATAGGGGATCATGTCCGTCTATGCAAGTGTTGACAGATAGGTAGTGAATCACGGTAAAAGATCTAGATAGAGGACCATGTGCATCTATGCAAGTGTTGACAGATAGGTAGTGAACCACGGTAAAAGATCTAGATAGAGGACCATGTCCATCTATACAAGTGTTGACAGATAGGTAGTGAATCACGGTAAAAGATCTAGATAGAGGGACCATGTCCATCTATACAAGTGTTGACAGATAGGTAGTGAATCACGGTAAAAGATCTAGATAGAGGACCATGTCCATCTATACAAGTGTTGACAGATAGGTAGTGAATCACGGTAAAAGATCTAGATAGGGGATCATGTCCGTCTATACAATTGTTGACAGATAGGTAGTGAATCACGGTAAAAGATCTAGATAGAGGACCATGTCCATCTATACAAGTGTTGACAGATAGGTAGTGAATCACGGTAAAGATCTAGATAGAGGACCATGTCCATCTATACAAGTGTTGACAGATAGGTAGTGAATCACGGTAAAAGATCTAGATAGGGGATCATGTCCATCTATACAAGTGTTGACAGATAGGTAGTGAATCACGGTAAAAGATCTAGATAGAGGACCATGTCCATCTATACAAGTGTTGACAGATAGGTAGTGAATCACGGTAAAGATCTAGATAGAGGACCATGTCCATCTATACAAGTGTTGACAGATAGGTAGTGAATCACGGTAAAAGATCTAGATAGAGGACCATGTCCATCTATACAAGTGTTGACAGATAGGTAGTGAATCACGGTAAAGATCTAGATAGAGGACCATGTCCATCTATACAAGTGTTGACAGATAGGTAGTGAATCACGGTAAAAAGATCTAGATAGAGGACCATGTCCATCTATACAAGTGTTGACAGATAGGTAGTGAATCACGGTAAAAGATCTAGATAGAGGACCATGTCCATCTATACAAGTGTTGACAGATAGGTAGTGAATCACGGTAAAAGATCTAGATAGAGGACCATGTCCATCTATACAAGTGTTGACAGATGGGTAGTGAATCACGGTAAAAGATCTAGATAGGGGATCATGTCCGTCTATGCAGAGTGTTGACAGATAGGTAGTGAATCACGGTAAAAGATCTAGATAGAGGACCATGTGCATCTATGCAAGTGTTGACAGATAGGTAGTGAATCACGGTAAAAGATCTAGATAGAGGACCATGTCCATCTATACAAGTGTTGACAGATAGGTAGTGAATCACGGTAAAAAGATCTAGATAGAGGACCATGTCCGTCTATACAAGAATGTTGACAGATAGGTAGTGAATCACGGTAAAAGATCTAGATAGAGGACCATGTCCATCTATACAAGTGTTGACAGATAGGTAGTGAATCACGGTAAAAGATCTAGATAGAGGACCATGTCCATCTATACAAGTGTTGGCGGATAGGTAGTGAATCACGGTAAAAGATCTAGATAGAGGACCATGTCCATCTATACAAGTGTTGACAGATAGGTAGTGAATCACGGTAAAAGATCTAGATAGAGGACCATGTCCATCTATATAAGTGTTGACAGATAGGTAGTGAATCACGGTAAAAGATCTAGATAGGGGATCATGTCCGTCTATGCAAGTGTTGACAGATAGGTAGTGAATCACGGTAAAAGATCTAGATAGGGGATCATGTCCGTCTATACAAGTGTTAGCGGGTCGCCCACCTCTCATTGTACAGCCAGGCCAGGAACTGGGTGGAGTTCCAGTAGACATCGGGAGCCTCCCAGTCTCCGTCCGACCAGATGACGTCCGGCTGGTACGTGTTGATCAGCTCGTACAGCTCCGGCATGGTCTTGTCCTGAAACATTCACGCACTGTAGCTCCTACTGTCAACATTTACTGTTTAACACTGCACTCAGCAATATTACAGGTATTTCACAATAGTTTGTACACAATCAACTCCAGACCAGACAATCCACCAATCAGCAATATTACAGGTATTTCACAATAGTTTGTACACAATCAACTCAAGACCAGGCCATCCACCAATCAGCAATATTACAGGTATTTCACAATAGTTTGTACACAATCAACTCCAGACCAGGCCATCCACCAATCAGCAATATTACAGGTATTTCACAATAGTTGGTACACAATCAACTCCAGACCAGGCCATCCACCAATCAGCAATATTACAGGTATTTCACAATAGTTTGTACACAATCAACTCCAGACCAGACAATCCACCAATCAGCAATATTACAGGTATTTCACAATAGTTTGTACACAATCAACTCCAGACCAGGCCATCCACCAATCAGCAATATTACAGGTATTTCACAATAGTTTGTACACAATCAACTCCAGACCAGACAATCCACCAATCAGCAATATTACAGGTATTTCACAATAGTTTGTACACAATCAACTCCAGACCAGACAATCCACCAATCAGCAATATTACAGGTATTTCACAATAGTTTGTACACAATCAACTCCAGACCAGGCCATCCACCAAATCAGCCATCTGACCATATGATCCTGTTAGTCACATATTGTGACAAGCGTGGGTTACTGAACAGCTTATTGGAATATGAAAGTCATAATCAATCATATTTTAACAAACCTATTGGCCATTATTGAGTTGTACTTACAAACAACATTATTGTGTCATGGACTCACATGGTACAATCTGTACTTTACTGACAACTGTAATCCCAGATATAAAACATGTTGCATTATTGAGTTGTACTTACAAACAACATTATTGTGTCATGGACTCACATGATACAATCTGTACTTTACTGACAACTGTAATCCCAGATATAAAACATGTTGCATTATTGAGTTGTACTTACAAACAACATTATTGTGTCATGGACTCACATGGTACAAATTCTGTACTTTACTGACAACTGTGATCCCAGATATAAAACATGTTGCATTATTGAGTTGTACTTACAAACATCCTTTGACTGTTTACTGATTGTCTGATGTTAAGTTTCCATTTAATTGTTGAGATGAGATGTGTTGGTTTCAAATATATCAAAGTTGTATGATGTTACAAATTGTTACAGTTAGTAGAGTAACACATTATTGTAAGATTTCAATAATACCAATAATAATAATGCTTGACAACGACACAAGAATCTGTATCGAAACGTCACATCACCTCAATAAAGAAGTTGTTCATCCTTAAAATTTGTCCTTATCAGATTCACCAACTTCTAAAAATGCCACTCAAAGATGTCACCTGATATACTCAATTCAGGGAATTTACAGAACATAACATTGCTGCCTTGCACTTGTGGTGGAAAATATTACCTGGGTGCATGGTGACAGCAGACATTCCCAGCACTAGCAATATTTCACCACACTGAATGAAGTATATGCACAATTAAGTTGGACACTGATGATTGGGCAACAGTTGGTAAAGGGAAATAACTCTTTCAGCACTATGAGGACTGACTGACTGAGTTTGGTTTTACGCCACTTTTAGCAACATTCCAGCAACATCACGGCGGGGGACACCAGAAATGGCTTCACACATGCACTGTGAAGAAAGGTCAAAGCCCACAGCTTCAAACATGACCCTGTCATGATTTTCCCATCAAATAATAACAACAGTTTTGCAGCAGTGTGTTATTTCTATGAGGTGAGAAAGTAGTAGGGGTGAAACGGTACGATCTTACCACGGTACGGTACGTATTGCGGTACAAGACCTTTGGTTCGGTTCAGTTCGGTTCGGTATATGAGAAATGATCATAATGCAGAAAATTGACATATGGCAAAGAATTGATAGATTTTGACAAAACGATTCGAGTTTTAGACAGTTTTTACCGGGTATACCGAACCGTAGGCAAAATACCACAGTTCTACTAATACAGCGGTAATACAGCGGTATACCGAACCATAGGCAAAATACCACAGTTCTACTAATACAGCGGTAATACAGCGGTATTCCGAACCATAGGCAAAATACCACAGTTCTACTAATACAGCGGTAATACAGCGATATACCGAACCATAGGCAAAATACCACAGTTCTACTAATACAGTGGTAATACAGCGGTATTCGAACCATAGGCAAAATACCACAGTTCTACTAATACAGCGGTAATACAGCGGTATACCGAACCATAGGCAAAATACCACAGTGCTACTAATACAGCGGTAATACAGCGGTATACCGAACCATAGGCAAAATACCACAGTGCTACTAATACAGCAGTAATACAGCGGTATAGCGAACCATAGGCAAAATACCACAGTTCTACTAATACAGCGGTAATACAGCGGTATACCGAACCGTAGGCAAAATACCACAGTTCTACTAATACAGCGGTAATACAGCGGTATACCGTTTCACCCCTAGAAAGTAGTTGCTGAAGCTTACCTTAACAAAGTCCTGTGTGGTGAAGTTGTTTGCCTTGTCGCTGAGGTAGAGGGGGTGAAACCATTCAAACATGGAGTGGTACAGACCAAAGTGCAGCTTGGTCTTGTTTCGGATGGCTGTTGCAAGTTCACCTGGATACACAAATATCAGTCTTACAATGTTCTAAATGACACAAATTTACACAGTCCATAACAGGGAGTAACACTGCATCAAATCTTCAGAAAACGTGGTCCACTGACTACGTACATTACTATATCAGTACTCAGTGACTGAAATGGTAGAAGGTCCCTCGTGAGCTTGAGGTTATTTTATTTTAATACAGACCGCTCAATATCTCCTCATCTCCAATACACTGCCAACAAGCTATGTGAATGGACCGATATTTCAGACTTCAAATGTATGATGATAATAATTGGATATGAAATAGGTAAGAATTTTCTCCTAGTTTATTCCACATATTTTACAAGTTCAGCCACACTGATCACTATGTCAACAATGAATAAGCTGCAAGGTTACCTTTCTGGAAATCAAATAACAGTTCCCAAAATATCTGATGCATTGTTCACCATGAAAACATCCCATTCAACAACATAATTTGACAATGTTTGACTATATTTGTTTGTGAAATTCAATCCATTTCCCACTTGACATGTCTTCAACAGTGACTGTTTCTTTCTAATAATGTAGTGAATTTGATTACTGACTGTTTGGTTGGCCATGTACACAGACCATGTTTGATGGCATATACACTACTGCTAACAAAGCAACCACACAAAACCTCAAGTTTGTTGCATGTTGATGTTCAGTCTAAATACATACCAACAATATCTCTCTTGGGGCCAACATCCATAGAGTTCCAGTTAAATGATGCCTTTGAAGGCCAGTTACAGAAGCCTTCATGATGCTTGCTTGTAAATACTATGTACCTGAAATGGAACAGTGATTGTGCGTCATGCTCACAATTCATTTTAGTACAACAGTACTCAGTCAAAGTGCATGTTATCATAGATGAAAATGCTTATCATGAACAAAACACAAATATACTAGAAATGGTGTGGTACAAAAAACTGGTTTGGTATTGAGATCACACAGACCATGAGAGTAGAGAGACCTTTAGCTTCCAATTTTACTTTATGCGGTTAACTTACTTTTTCTCAAAAAATATTTCCAAGGCATTATTTACTGAGTAAGCCATATTACAGATGTATTCTAACACTGCATTCAACAGATTCAATAATTAAATATTAAGTCCTCAACTCTTGTTCTCTGTTATATAATCTGCTGTTTTAGACGTGGGGGTCAGTACACGTCAAATCAACCTATCATCAGATTCTATGGCAACAAGGAAATTTGAAACCCACTACTTTCATATCCATTGTGATATATCGTAACCTGGTAGTTTTGTATCCTTGATGTTACCTGGATCATCTAATTTCCCTTAATCCCTTCATCACAAAACAATAAATGGACTGGACTCCATTTTGTACAAAAAGCTATTTTCAGCAGCGTTCAAGGACAGGAATTTCAATTAGCCCATGGCACTGGTTGATCTAGTTCTTTACAGTTCTAGTTCTTTCAAGAATATATAAAGTGGTTCACATAAAGGCGACATTAGACACTAGTTATCATGCCTGTCAAATGTATATCTCTCAGTAACATATTTCAAGACTGAACAGGGATTCAATTTTAAAATATTCATGCATCAGTTTCATGTATCTGCCATATCGGTTTTAAAACAATAAAATAAGAAAAACATTTCTGACATGTGTTTTGATAAACTCAGCAAAGAGAAACATATCTATCAGGACGTATTGGAGTGCATGTATATAATCATCCCTAATTCACTACACTAGAGTCACGTTCTGTTGTGTCAAAATTGAATGGACCTTGAGGCTGAGTTATCCAAAGTCTGACGGAACCAACAAATCCATAAATAAAGGAAGAATACAAAGGGACCAAGCTTTTAATTTAAAACAAACATAAGTTTGATGCATCAAATTTTGACACACAGGTGCTTTGATAACAAAGGTTTTAATTAACCCTACGTTTAGACAGAGCTTCTCACAAATTATCATGTCTGTTGTGGTCAGTTAACTTAGACAAGTTCAGCAAACAGTTATGACACAACAGAAGCAACAATCACGGTGATTACACCATGATGGTACACCATGTACACCCAGCAAATTTATGCTGAAATGTTCTTGTCAAACATTTGAAGTTAAAGGACCACTGATCCAGAGCAATTTCCGTGGACTGGTTGTTGCTTTTGTTTTGTTATTCTCCAGTGAGTACCCGGATGATATCCCAGAATTCATGACTGGTTTGTTACCTCTGCTGCGCCACCCTCATGCGTAATTGATAGTATAAGTATAGACGGATCAACAAAGATGAAATATTTTTACTCGATGATCTTATGTTGATTTTGTTGTAAAATTATGTAGACTTTGATGAATAATTTGGTTTCTTATAAAAAAAATATTCACTTTGATAAAAATGCTGATTTTGATGGAATGTTGACTTTATAAAAATATTAACGTTGTTTTTACAAAGAGACATTACGACAGGATGTATTCAGTATAGATTAGTAAATCTACATACATAAACACTACCTTTTGACAAATCCACTGTGCAGGATAAAAGCAATTAATCAATCAGCGTGTTATCGGTTAATCCTTTGATCGATGTTTGTTTTGTAACTCAGCTGATAATTCCTCTTACTGCACTTCCATGCGCATATTACCGTACATAAGATGCAATACATTTGCCACATCAGATAAGTACATGTGTATATACTCCAGACACAAGAAATGCCAAATGGGAACCTTTGTCGGGTAATCTGAGTGGTGTTATCACTAATTATACCTGTTATAAATTCATTAACTGACAATCAAGTGAATGATGACAACATGTGTAGGTTTACCACCAAACAAGGGTTACAGCAAGAGAATAGTAATCGCTGTATTGCATGCAAGTTTGATTGCCTGGAAAAAAACCTTATGGTCCGACACTGTTTTGAGGATACAAACGGATCTCCATTGTTACATAAGAAATATATATATAAGCATTTGCTGTGTACTTAGTCAAAAACTGTATATACCTATGTACCTAAGTAAAACTTCAGATTTTTTTGCAATGGCAAAGTGGGGTTGTTTAGTTTATGGATTCAAATATATCAAATGTGTGTTTTTGATATCATAGACATAATATTTTTACATGATAAAATATCGAGGTAAAAAACACAGAAATAGGATCAAATTGGATCAATCACTATACCATCCAAACATTTGAAAATCTGAAAAAGCCTATACTGCTGGGATACTTTATTACAATCAGACAACAACTACCGGGGATATTTTAAAAAAACGTCATCTGATGGGCATCCACATTTCCTAATGTCCCACTGACTAGGTGGAAGAAATTCTGCCAAGGTGGACAGTAGCCCAGTCTCCGTGTCCGTCACGGTCGAGGGAGCAGGGACTGACCAGTTTGCAGCTAGGTTTCATAATTAGACTGTTGGCTGGAAACATTAATCGCTCTGGATCAGAGGCCCTAAGTTTGTGATGAGGGGCCTGTGTCCATGGAACTACTATCACCATGATTACTCTGTACCATATATTATCATGATTATAGAGGCAGTGAGCTAGCCTAATGGTTAAAGCACCTGCTCATCACACTTAAAACCTGGGCTCTATTCCCCACATGGGTAGAATGTGTTTAGCCCATTTCTGGTGTCCCCCGCCGTGAAAATTGCTGGAATATTGCTAAAAGTGGCCTAAAACCACTGGGGCTTGTATTGTTGAAAATATTGCTGAAAATAATACGTCCTGGGTCCTACTTTCGTTCACTGATATCCATATAGAGTATAGTACAGAGTATAGGACCCAAAGTAGGACTACTTAAGTTCACTGATATTTATATACTCTATATGGATATCAGTGAACGAAAGTAGGACCCAGGACGTATTATTTTCAGCAATATTTTCAACAATACAATACAGTAGGCCCCAGGACGTATTATTTTCAGCAATACAAGCCCCTGTGCATAAAACCATACTCACTCACTCCTACATATTATAAAAGTATTTGGAAGATGAGTTTGAATGGCCCAAAAAGGCAAGGCTACTAGCAATATCTTCGTGGTGCCTTTTAAAGCATGTGTTGATACCTGCATTTATTTGTAAGATCATTATTATTTACAGTGCAATACCACCAGAGATCAGCAACAAAAGGATCTGCAAATAACAAAACTACCAGGATACAAAAACTCCAAACACATGAAACCACACGGAACTGACATGATCTTACTAAAATCAATTTAAGGATTCTTTCAGATTACAATAGTTAATCTGTCGTGGCATGACAGACTATAGTCCAGCATATAACGACTTTGAACTATCCCAATGCCAGGTGTGCTCGTCCTTGGCTGGAATACGAGTTTATTCATAAGAACTAGACAGACTATAATGATGATCCTTTATCACTCAAGGTTTGTAAAATAAAAACTTTAAATGATATTAAACCCCTGACAACGGGATACATGGGCTAGATATAGGCTATAATTATTTGTTAGTAGTATCCCCAGTGGGATATTATCAGTGTTTCTCGCTTACTGTGCGCCTGATGCTGCAAATGTGTCAGCCCAGTCGTCGGCGTTGAAGAATTCCGCTGTGAACATAGCAGCGAAATCTGCATACGTGAAACCGGGCCGGTAGTTCTCCTGCATGAAGAACCTCACACCCGGGGTACTCTGACCACCCTTCCAATTCCACCAGAACCATTCCGACGAGAAACTGGGCACGGAGAAAACACCCCAGTGAATAAAGATTCCCAGTTTAGCCTCATCATACCACGCTGGCAGGGGCCTGGAATCTATCGAAGCCCAGTTTGGCTGATATTGTGCATTTACACACACACATAGCAGGAACAGAGTTACCAAACAACTTCTGGCGTCCGCCATTTTGAAGCATGTGACTGTAGTCATGTGACTTTGTACACAAAGGGTATGTAACTCCCTAGATATGACTTCTTGCTTACCGCTAATATAGAATTGCCGTAAAACTAACTATTACACCAGAAACGAAATATTTGAAAACCGTCTGTTCAAGGCTACAGATACACTGTCATCGGTGTAAAACAGATTTATGGCATGTGAGCAATATAGAAAAGATCTACATATTTTACAAACCAATCAAATCAGAGATCCGTTATGGTACTGCTGAATAATTTGAAACATATTAAAACTATGTTCAATGCTAAAACTCGGATTAATTCATATATTCACTCATTCACTCATCAAACATTCATACATTACACACATAACATGTAATCCAGCATCTCACGAGTTTCACATTCTTACACTTACATACTTCGCATTATAATTAGCTTTACATTACTTGAAGATTTAGTTTAGTAATGATATATTGTGACACGAACGTGACGCTTACCCCATTATTAAATTATTTACCTCACGTAAATATTGATACTTATGATGCATTGTACAATGCATTAACATACAGTGTTTAAGTGACACTATGTACTAACTACATCGATAGAACCTGACCTGTGTATCGCATTAACACGTCTGTATCTTTATTGTATGTATTTATTTGTATGTTTCAATTAGAGACCGAATTGCAGTTAATTGAGTTATAATTTAATCTGAACGATGCAATACCTATTTTAAAATCTCACTTGTCTGTACTGAATTACGTATTGTTTCTGGGTGTGTACGTAGACTAAGGTATTAACATTCTCATCCAGTAGCCGGTGTGTCCCTGGACTCGTATATCTCCACCTATACTATCTCGGTTACAATAACAGCCAATACGTGTAAACAAAGTGGACTTCAGCAGATGATGACCCACAACCCTCAGGTTCTCACAGCTGTATCACCTCGCTATACAGCTGTATCACCTCTCTCTATACAGCCATGATGTATCTGTATGTTTCATAACACCTGAATTGTGAGAGGTACATATTTGAAGTTGAACCGTGTACAGGGGGATCCTGTCTGTGTTAAAGTAGAGGGCTTGCTATGGTAAATGTGCAACAACTATTGTAAGTGTGTTTTAAAGTATAGGGGTTGCTATAGTATTTGTGCAACAGCTATTGTAATTAAGAGTGTGTTAAAGCATAGAGGTTGCTATGGTATTTGTGCAACAACTACTGTAAGTGTTTTAAAGTATAGGGGTTGCTATGGTGTTTGTGCAACAACTATTGTAAGTGCATGTTAAAGTATAGAGGTTGTTTTGATACTTGTGCAACAACTACTGTAAGTGTGTGTTAAAGTATAGGGGTTGCTATGGTATTTGTGCAACAACTATTGTTAATGTGTGTTTATTAAAGTATAGGGTTGCTATGGTATTTGTGCAACAAATATTGTAAATGTGAGTTTAA
The DNA here is from genome assembly GCF_003918875.1 of Haliotis rubra. Lineage (NCBI taxonomy): Eukaryota > Metazoa > Mollusca > Gastropoda > Lepetellida > Haliotidae > Haliotis > Haliotis rubra. The sequence continues at coordinate 1,065,965 of NW_025766459.1, forward strand.
AATAAAGGGGTTTGTTATGGTATTTGTGCAACAGCTATTGTAATTAAGAGTGTGTTAAAACATAGGGTTTTCTATGGTATTTGTGCAACAACTATTGTAAGTGCGTACCAAAGCGTAAGAACTACAGTACCTAACTATTGCAGATTTTTGTTAAGAAATTGGTCTGCACTAGCCTAGCCAAAACGTCTGTAAGTTCATGTGTCGGAGTTGCATAAGGCTTGAAGCTGGCAAGTCACCCCAGTCGATGTAGCAACTGACAAACCTTAGGACCTTCATGAACCCTGACCCTTGTAACAATCTGCTGTCTAGTAATACTAACGCGGGCGATATCGAGTCCTACAATCGGTTGTGACTTCAGATATATTGAAGATAATACTTATAACAACCGAGGACAAGTTGGTTGAACGTCGCCATGATGGGTATTTCAGTTATCTCATGCCCCAAGTGACCCAGACCATTTGTAGACTTCATATATACTTGTGGGAAAGAATAAGGGATCGCATGAAAGTACAATTGTTCCATTACTTATTTCCAGAATTTCACCCACAGGGCAAGACATACCTTGTGAAGAAACCTGGAAAAGAATAAAGGAACACTTGTACTTTCATATGTTCCCTTCTTCGTTTCCATGAGTATATTATTGTAACAAAGCTGACGAAGATCTCATGACAAACACAGGCTCATAGTCAGGGCGTTTCTTGGAAACCATTGGATCCTGGCACGTCTCGGAGACAAAACTCTTCACAACTAACATTGGTAATCGAGTGGGAAACTTTTAGTGGTTGAGATAACAATCGTGTCACGATGAAGTTCCAAATGACTTAGACTGTCACAGTTTGTGTTTGGTAATGCTGGAAACAGACGTTGTACTCGGTGTCACAGTGTCACAGTGTCCGAGGATGCGCTATTTACGACTCATTGTCATCCATCCGCTTCCTCAACACGAGATGCTTGAATCATGGAGTTGTGTGACAGAATACACAAACTATCAGCTGATTCAATGATGTAGCACTTGACCCGGAAGTGTATTAGACCTGGCGGGGTCAGTCTGCATTGTGAGCCCTCGGGGTCTGACGTTAGGAAACCATCTCTATATGTAACAATACATTTGCAAATGTTATTGAAAGATATCGTATGTGTAAGGTCAGATCATGTGCTCGCAATGATACCTATGTGTGTAAAGATCTGAACAAACGACATTCTGCTTCGAGGTTTCTGAATTATCTATACGAACAAGTGAAGCTTTCAAAACAGCACATCCGTTTTCTGAATCTAGAAAAAAATATACACCTGTGCATTAATTAAGCACCACCCTATTTTGAAAATAATATGTGATGCTACAGAAAAGTTAGGGTATAGCCATCAATTTAATCAACCTGCACTTAAAGAAGCTTTATCCACTGACAGTTTTACAAATACCATAACCTTTTCTATTCTTTATGAAAGAATATGTTGATGAAAATGTGATGGGACTGAATTTTACCCAAAATAACTATTCCCCTCCTGCTCAAACTACACAATTAAATTAAGTTTTGACTAAAAATAACAATTCTGTTATATACCAAGACGACATTTACACATCAAGTAAGCTTTAATTATGCATAATCAGGAAGAACTCGAATGTCAAAGATTCAGACCTTTTTCCAACAATTCAGGTGGCTATTTATGCGCTTTGAGCTTTGATAAAATGCAGCAGAGAGGGTTCGGGTGATCCTGGCACAGTCAGGCTGGTAAGGCTCATCATCAGCTCAGGGCCCAAGCCCCCGCTACACACAGCCCAGACAGCGAATGGAACTTCTCCCAGGAAACACTGCCTAGTCAAACCCACCAAGAACTTTCCGGAGAATATGAAAGCTCCCCAACACTGCAGCCTTCTGCATTACCCAGAGTGTCAGAACCCGGGCACTCTCCTGATCTGCGCCAAGAGATCAAGAGGTACCAAACCAAGGGCACCGAGAACAATGGGGAGCCTGACGACAGTGTACATGGGATGCAAGCGAGACATTTCAAAGGCGAGGTCCGCATATTTATCATGCTTTGGGTGAATCTTGTCAATCACTTGCTGTCAAAAGGGACAGAAAATTCAATGATATAAATAAATTCATTGGCTTTATCAAAAAGGACAAGATCAGGTTTGTTGGCTGGAATTCTTCTGAGGCTGTATATGGGCCTGTTCCACAGAAGTTTGAAAGCATCATTTTCCATGACGCCCTGGACATGTTCAGGGTCGTACCATGGATGGACCTCGGAGTCAAAGCCACAGGCATGGCGGAGACGGTAGTAAAAGCAACGAGCCATGCCATCATGTCGTTTAAGATATGCTGTTTGTGCCAAAGAAGGGCATCCACTTACAAGGTGTTGGACAGTCTCTGTGAATTCATTACAGAGTCGACATTTCATACTGATATTTTCTTTAAGAATCACATTTTGGCGATTACGAGTGGGAAGTGACTGTTCCTGAGCAGCACCCCCAGTTTCACATTTAAGACCAGCCGACTTTATCCAGGCTAAGGAGTCGGTTGGATTGCTATTCTGTTACACACACTGCATGTACACACGATGCAATGGCTTCTCAGAAAGCTTCTTCACAAAAGACCTACTCTGGGCAGACTTCACCTGGTTTACTCCCATCGCTGTACCGTCCAGCAGTACAACGCCATCAACAAAATCAACCTGAAATTTTAGATTGTGTCCAATAACTTTGGCACACTTAAAAAAGCTTTGGAATTCCTTGCTTTCATCATGAGTCTTGACATGCATCACCAGAGGATCATCCGACAAATAAATATGTGCAAAAGTACACCATAAGATTCTATCATGAAGAGCCTCCACATTAATCAAACCCCATATACAAACGATTAAGAGAGGAACGAGGGTGGTGGGCTCTGTTATCAGACATGATCCTTCTGGTCAGGCGGTCAAGACTCTGGATGTCTTATTTTGTCCAATCAACTACTCCAAAGGAATAGGAGAGGACTGGCACATCAAAGGTATTGGTGGCTTTGATCTTGTTTCGAGCATTTCGCTCTGAGCTCCAGAGTTTCTTTAAGCGAGATTTATACTCGGCCCGAAGTTTCTCTTGAATCTGGGCATTCTGGAGCTTGTCTCCAAGATAGGTGTAGGCCTGATTTTCCACAAGATGCTCAATAACTCCTCCCCCTTGTAACTTGACCGATCCATCATTAACTACCTTCCCACGTTTCAGATGAAGAGTGATACATTTGTCAAGCCCAAATGTCATGCCAATATCATTAGAAAAGGGCTCGACAAGGAGAACCTGTTCTTTCAAATTGGTATCTCCTTTGGCAAGGAGCTCAATATCATCCATATAAAGGAGATGAGTAAGCGGTGTTGGGGATCTGTGCTGAGGAGGTCTGGGATGGTAACCCTCCTCTCTATTGAGCAGAAAGCTCAAAGGATTTAGAGACAAACAAAAAAGCAAAGGGCTGAAGGAGTCCCCCTGGAAAATTCCCCTTCTGATTGGAATAGATTCCGAAGTCTGGACCTGCCCTTGCGAGTACATCTCAAGTTGAGTCGACCAGCAACTCATTAAAGACTTGAGTAAATCAAGTAGTCGCTCCGGGAGGTCAATACAACAAAGAGACTTCAGAATCCATTCGTGAGGGACAGAGTCGTATGATTTTTTGTAATCAATCCAGCACATAGAGAGGTTGCGGTGATATGTTTTAGCCTCTTCCAAAATCATTTTCTGTACAAGAAGTTGATCCTTGCACCCCCAACATCCCTTTCTTGCTCCCTTCTGCTCTCTGTAAATTATATTATTAGCAGAGCAGTATGATGACACGAGGTTTGTCAAACACCCTGTGAATAATTTGTATTGTGTATTCAAACATGTGATAGGGCGGAAGTTTCTGGGATCAGTCAAGTCTCCTTTTTTGGGAAGGAGTATTGTGCGACCTTTGCAGAACCATGGAGGAAAATCACCTGTGTCCACGAGAGAATTGAAACAGGGAAGTAATGGTGTTTGGACACAGGGAAATAGTTTCCAGTACCGGTTTCGAATGTCATCTGGCCCTGGAGCTGTATTAGATTTGGACTTTTTTATAACACTTTTCAGGCAATCTGGTGAGATGTAGCATGCAAACGACCTAGTTACTTTCTCATGCACTGCATGGTCATAATCACGGACCCATGGTGCCTCAAGGTTACAGTTACAGACCACAACTGTTTCCAGAACCTCTCATTGGCATCCATGGGAGGCCGCTTATCATGCTCACCATCACCATTTGTTTTAAGTTGCCTGTAAAAGTGTTTTTCATTATTTCTAATACGTCTATTTTGTTTGATGAATTTATTTTTCTTTTCCCATTTTTTTTTCTTTCTGTCCAAACCTTTACTTTTGCCTTAAGGGAATCGGCAATTTGGAGAGGGACCTTTTCTTTGGTTGTCTTGTACTGTAATTTTAATTTTCTCCAAATTGACTTTTGACGTTTAGACATTGGACTCCCTGATGATCTTACTTCAGGCAAAGCTCTATCCAGGAAACGTATTTTCTAGTTTCTGTTAATTTCACTTGAAACAGGTTTTTCTTTGTGTGTATTGTTCTTAGTATTGGATGTTTTTTCTTTGATAACTGTGAAGTTCCTCCAAGGTTCGAGCGGCAGCATAGACACAACAATTCACTTCATTTAACGAACAGTCCGCAGAGAGTTTCATAGAAATAATGTCATTTAATAAATTAATTTCATTTTTGGAAAAAGATTCAGTTGTTTGTTTAATTGGCCTCCGTTTTTCTAAAGGTAAATCAGATATCTCATCATAAATAGAATGAAACAAATGTACACAGGATTTTCGGAAAGATCTGCAACTGAGGAAGAGAAAGAGTGAGGGTCCGAAATTTCGGGGCCAGTTCGCTCTACGCCGGAAGAGTTTCCACCAAGAAGAAGAGAGAGGTTAACGCGGACGTCCATCAGAAGTTTTTGGGTCTGCTGCCACTTTAGCATTCTGCTCATGCAAAGGTTCCTGACGGGCACCAGTTGTGGGTTGAACTGGCTCACGGGGCATGAGATTTTTAAGCCGCCGGAATTGATCTCGGAGATTTTGCTCCGTCAGGAAAGCATATATGGGCATGGCATTGTCCCACTGCAGCTTAAGCGACTTGCCGTTAATTCGTGGATTATCAGGCCACCCTGTCCCTGGCGCTCTCGCACACTCAAGTAGTGTGGTTTTAAGATGGTTTGACCAAGATATTCTTGATCGGGCACTGTGCTTTCCCTTTGGGCAAGTCCCATCTCCAGTGTGGTTGGTTTGACTACCGGAGGAAGGCTGACTGGGCTGCGGAAGTGAAAGATTGATTTCTTCTTGTCTGTTTGTAACCCAGTAAGGAAACCAGCTTTCCCCTATCTAGGCCCACCATGAAGAGGCTTACATTATCAGGCCATTCTTATTATAATTATTATTATTAATTGACAAAAACTGAAAAAGGCCACATTAATATGTTTTTGGAATAATTTTTTTATGATTTTGAGTTTATTGTAATAAATAAACGCTTCTTCTTGCCTGATACTGATAATTACAGCTAAAATCTGTTTGTTTTGTTTGTAAACAACTGTTACTGAATTATAACATTTTCCGTTTTTCTAGTTTGACTGTAACTTTTCCTAAATCTTAATTTTACAAACTTTCATCCATTCACAATAAATAACGAATTTATAGGTCACACAACAATCAATTATTACTTTCACTTTTCAAAATAAGGTAACTTGTTTTAGGACAGAAAAACACCTGTTATAAAATATAGGCAATTATCCTAATTAAAATACATGGTAATTTCAATGATGTTTTCGTTTTTGAAATGTTAAATGCTTGCTCTATCAAATTATAAAGGTTATTTTTTGGAAAGAGTTTAGAATTTCATTTCAGACAAAATTAATTGGTAAAAATACAGAGTGGTGCTTATTTTATGCACGGATGTATATATAATCGATTGTTTAGGAATGGAAAGTGCAACAGGTTGAACAGGTATAGCGTTGTCTTCTGGACAGTGTTTTTATTTTATTTAAATCGACATTTCCAAATCGAACTGTAGCCGAACTGCCTAAACAGCTGACACCTGATTGGCTTAAGAACGCATGTGTATTCTTCGCTTAGGGTTCACCAGATAAAACCTTTTGAATGTGAGTGTATTGCAACCCTCCATTTCGGTGATATAGGTATATTTCTGTACAAAAGATACCACTACCGAACGTATATGTTTGAGAACATCTCTTAAGAAAATGCACCCGCTTTTTACCTGCTTGGGTCCCGGTACGTGTGGCAACTTCAGTATACTTCTGACTTCAACGGTAACCATTTGCAAGAACTTTGGGAAGTACGCGTCATCTGGTACGTCTTTAAGCAGTGTATGAAATAAGGCCCGTCCGACCGCCCGAGACGGGCTAGATTTCAGCCGGACGGTATAATTTTACAGCTAGCCAGCCCAATGGACGGGTGAAAAAAATAATGAGATAACGTGTCCACTGGCACTGTCTATTTAGTATTTAGGAAGGACTTGTTAAATCTCTTCTGGGCTGGTAAGTTTTTGAAGTTACCAGCCCAGATGTCTGGCTGAGTGTTGGGCTTATTTCCTACACTCCCTGAAGGAGCTCCAGACACCCGATACTCGGGCTCAGAATACACAATGCCAGTAGTGGTCAAACGTAACACGTTATATTTGGGATTACACTTTCTCAGTACACATTCTAGTACTTGAGTCGTGATGTGTCTGAGTGGGTTAGGCGGCTGACAGCGTGCTGGCGATTTGGTTTCTCATGAGGGTGTGGGTTCGAATCCCGCATGGGACTCAAACCCAACAAAAGTACTAGAATCAGTACTTTACTGAGAAAGTGCCTATTATATAATGCCTAGCATAAGATATGTTACTGTGCTCAGAGTTGAAGTCAAATACTGGTATCACTGATGGGCTTTCTTTCTGCATCCAGCTGCCGGATAAGGGAATATATCTCACTCACTCACCTGTTGCTATACACTGTCCCCGTGCACAAGCAAGTGATGCAGTACCAGCAGGACAAAAACGCCGTATTTAAAACTCACTTGAGAATTCAATTATTAATAACGTTCGCGTTACAAAATCAATACACATATACCACAAGACTGGAACCTCGCTACACACATGGTACTGTCAGTCCGTGACGATCTGGGTAGAACTAGTCTTCATCAACACCTGCTTGTCGTTAGAGTCTCACTGGCCTGGTTGATACATGTCATTGTAACTGTTTAGATAGTACCTCGTGTCGGTCACTGAATTGTCTGATCCAGATTCGACTACTTACAGACCAGTGTAAAAAAGCTAGAAGATTAATGAATACATGGTTCAACAACAACAGACATACAACAGATCGGTTTTATATATAATTATTTGTGTATATTTTAATGTCAACGTGGGGTTATACTGCATTATCCTACAAAAACAATCTCCAAGTTAAACAGGTCCTTATTAACAGATGTCAACGAAACATTAAGGGCACATGTCAGGAGAGAAGTATGATATTAACACTTTATGATTAAACGTAACAATACATGAACGAAAACAATGTAAAAGTAGCACAGTATCGTTGTTTCTATACTGTAAACAAAACCTTCCCTGTGCTTCTACAAGCCAAACTGTTGCAGGAACCGCCGATTAACTTCCGGGTCTGTGGACGTGTTGAATCCTGGGAATATCGCCCTGTGTTGGACAATGTCCCAGTCTAATGCCCGAGACCGCGGCAACACCCGTGGCTGGCGGGTCTGATGACCGAGGTAGGGTGTCGGTCGTGACTTAGTGTGCTTGTGAACCACTGTAATAGTCACATTGAACTTGTTCTTGTCTGGGTTACCCCGCCTGTCCCCCCTCACGTTCACAGACAGCTCCCCATCACAGTATATGGCCTCCGATTTCAGGGGAATTGGAATGGCGGGTTTCCTGGATTGCCGTGTGTTGGACCCTGATCTCACATTGTCCTTACCTGCCATTGACACATACGTTCGGGGTTGTTTGCTTGAAGCCTTGTTTCCATGATGGCCTGTTGCACGGTGTCCCGTTGACCGGTCCCCTCGATGTCTGGTCAGCTGAACTCGGCCAGACCTGTCCACTTTGGGCAGAGACAGTTTATTCCTGGAAGCCATTTTCACCGACCTTTCAGAGAAATTATTCAAGTGGATGTCGTCATAGGTCCTAGCACTAACGCCAGAAGATGTGTCCGAAGATAACTCACTGTCTACAGCATCCTTCACGCGTCCGGACCCCGAGTTGGTACCGGAAGACGAGCTGTGCTGGTTACCGCCTCGTTTCCTTAATCTGCCCGATGTCAAGTGTGTTGTGTTCTTCCCATCAAACCTTTTGTTAATATCCTTGTATCCTGCCTTTCGTCCTGACAAACGGAACGCTGATCCCAGCAGCCTTCGATCGGTGGTCCTGCGCTCAGCTGAATGCTTATCCTGATGTCCCCCAGCCTTAGTAACGTGATAGCTTCCCTGGATAGACCTGCCTCCGTTCCAGATATTCCTGGCAGCGTCATGCTGGGAGTGACCCGGTGACATTTGGGTCGGGTGACGGCGTTTACTACAGCTAACTACGGCGCTGCTGTCCGTCGAGCTGCCGCCTTGAACGCGTGAGTCCTCCCTACCCGACACTGTAGGGTAACTCTCACTAGTTTCAGAGGGCGTTGATTCAAAGTCGTCCTCATACTCCGGAACAGAAGCCTCGTCTACCTCCAGACTTGGGGAGTGAAGTGAGGCAGCAGTAGAGAAATCGTCGGAGTAAATGTCTTGGTTCTGACATTGTCTGTGTGTTCGAATTTGTAGGTCATTTTCCAACGTTACATATCTTATCTGACTGCCCAGTGTCCCGCTACCTGCTAACGGAGCAGTCTTTAATGGTTCAGTTGGTGTCAGAGATTTCTCTCTCGCATGACTTTTTGCTCTTGGCACATCGGCGAAAAAGTCGAAGAGTGAGTCTACATCACTCACATCCATGCCTCTCTAGAAGAGCAAGGCTACCAACCACTAATAACTCATCTGAATGGCCATTGTTTCCGGCATCTGCCGCTCTCACGAAACCATTGTTGAGTCAACTTTTGTTATGACGTCACATGCAACTGTATGACGTCATAATCGTGAGAGCTGCCACTGATCGTCATGAATGGTGATGTAGACTTGTGACTAAAGTGTTCGCTCGTCTTGTCTAAGTCCCGGGTTTTAATTCCCAACAACCGTACAATGAGTGACTCACAGAAGGTGTGTACAAGGTACCCGAGGGTCTGCGGCCCAGCATCAATCCATAACAGCATATTCCTGTCTTATCGATTCATTGATTGACGCACATACACATATTTTAAGGCATATGACGACGATCTCTAGTTGATCCGAGTCTGGGCCCTGAGGATCCAGTGTTTGACATTATGGTCATTGATCTACGCAATATTCCAACAGAAACGGCTCCGACACGAAGAATGGGCTTTACACAATGTACCAATTTTGGGAATCAAACGCAGACATATTGTGAACACTAAATCAGACAATGAGGGATTCGAGATCGAGGATCATATCATGCACTCTAAATCAGGGTGGGAGGATCATATCATGTGTAATAGGGTGAAATAAAAGCATTTATATTAACTTCATGTGTTGCGTTATTTTTATCAAAATGTATCTACATCTGTGTTGTTTTGGGGTTCAACAGAGGTTCATTGTGTTCACAATGAGCAGTTGTCGGCAAGTAGTGTTTTAAGTTCTTAATGCAGGTCTCTGATTGTTTTGGATCAATCCATTACAAGGTCATAGAAAGATTATCTTTCTGTCAGGTATGTGATTTGTAATAATCACCTGCTTGATTCGGATTGGCTTATTTCAAATCATAGGTCATCAGCCATTTTCATTTACACAGCACTTGTCACCCTCACCTGATGTGCTCAGCACTTGTCACCATTACTTGATGTGCTCAGCAAATCAACATACTAAATAAGCTACTTTCAAGGTATCACAATCCTGTAATATGAGGAGGGTTGACCGCTGGTAACAGCACAGGAGTGTCTACTGATATCAATCGATTCCTCAGAATAAACGAGTTGACCTCACACCCGCAGCCTTTATTCTCACTGACATAGACAGTAAATTCCAGGCCACAACACATGCACTCTAAATCAGACAATGAAGGAATCGTGGGCGGGAGGATCATATCATGCACTCTACATCAGACAATGAAGGAATCGTGGGCAGAGGATCATATCATGCACTCTACATCAGACAATGAAGGAATCGTGGGCAGAGGATCATATCATGCACTCTACATCAGACAATGAAGGAATCGTGGGCGGGAGGATCATATCATGCACTCTACATCAGACAATGAAGGAATCGTGGGCAGAGGATCATATCATGCACTCTACATCAGACAATGAAGGAATCGTGGGCGAGAGGATCATATCATGCACTCTACATCAGACAATGAAGGAATCGTGGGCGGGAGGATCATATCATGCACTCTACATCAGACAATGAAGGAATCGTGGGCAGAGGATCATATCATGCACTCTACATCAGACAATGAAGGAATCGTGGGCAGAGGATCATATCATGCACTCTACATCAGACAATGAAGGAATCGTGGGCAGAGGATCATATCATGCACTCTAAATCAGACAATGAAGGAATCGTGGGCAGAGGATCATATCATGCACTCTACATCAGACAATGAAGGAATCGTGGGCAGAGGATCATATCATGCACTCTACATCAGACAATGAAGGAATCGCGTGGGCAGAGGATCATATCATGCACTCTACATCAGACAATGAAGGAATCGTGGGCGGAGGATCATATCATGCACTCTACATCAGACAATGAAGGAATCGTGGGCAGAGGATCATATCATGCACTCTACATCAGACAATGAAGGAATCGTGGGCGGGAGGATCATATCATGCACTCTACATCAGACAATGAAGGAATCGTGGGCAGAGGATCATATCATGCACTCTACATCAGAAAATGAGGGATTTGGGGGCAAGGAGATCACCACATGCACACTTAATCAGACAATGAGGTAGTCGGGGGCAAGGAGATCACCGCATGCACACTAAATCAGACAATGGATACTTGATCAGGGGTATCACAGTAAATCAGACAATGGATATTGGGTCAGGGGTATCACGGTAAATCAGACAATGGATATGGGGTCAGGGGTATCACGGTAAATCAGACAATCGGTACAGGGTCAGGGGTATCATGGTAAATCAGACAATGGATACGGGGTCAGGGATATCATGGTAAATCAGACAATGGATGCTTGATCAGGGGTATCACGGTAAATCAGACAATGGATACAAGGTCAGGGGTATCACAGTAAATCAGACAATGGATACGGGGTCAGGAGCATCAGGGTAAATCAGACAATGGATACAGGGTCAGGGGTATCATGGTAAATCAGACAATGGATACGGGGTCAGGGGTATCACGGTAAATCAGACAATGGATACAGGGTCAGGGGTATCACGGTAAATCAGACAATGGATACGGGGTCAGGGGTATCATGGTAAATCAGACAATGGATACGGGGTCAGGGGTATCACAGTAAATCAGACAATGGATACAGGGTCAGGGGTATCACAGTAAATCAGACAATGGATACAGGGTCAGGTGTATCACAGTAAATCAGACAATGGATACAGGGTCAGGGGTATCACGGTAAATCAGACAATGAACCAATGCTGACAGTCAGTGAAACCTGACTCAGTTCATAAATGACAAACAAAATACATAAACACAGTCATGTTTTATTATCTATGGTACAGATATTAGCTGTTCCAAGTTTAGGCTACATTGTGATGATTCTTAATATCCATGATTCAGGGCACTTTTCATCAGCCTTATATATATGAGCATTACTTCTCAGTTTCGTCAAGAGCCAGAACCAGTGTTTAACATGACTGTAGATTTTCCAAGGTATTATTGAAAGAGTTACATAGTTTAACAGTATAGTTTTCATTGTTAAAGAAAGAGCCGTAACTGTGGCAGCACGGATCTACATATCTCTGTATATATTACACGAGCAATACACGTTGTACAGCTGACAGAATGTCTACACCATTCGTGATACCATGACACTCAAGATTCAGTAACGAAGTGACAATAGAACTTACACACTTTCCCATTGTTCACAAGTTCACTGTTAGGCTTAATATCCAGGAAAATGTAAGATAAGAAAAAATATTTAAGATTCTTTTAAGATGTGTTGATCACTCAATGGTTTATATTTCACACTAACATGAAGACAGAGTACCCCACTTCTTACAAGGTTCTCATTGCTGATTCTTTAGAAGATATAACAGACTACTGAACTTCATCAACTCCTCTCTGACTCTGTATAGGAATCTGTCTCATTCAGTAATACATAGACTCTTTTAAAGAGGACAACACAACCCGTGCTATGAACTGGCCAGCAATACCCCGTGATCTGTTTATTCTAAGAATCTTGATATCATGAATGGGTAAACATATACCACTGAGAATAAACAATACAGTCCTACGTCAGACACATTATTTACAGTTAATCATAAACACAATTACTGTTTATAGAAATCTTTGTACAATTACAGACCTCTCCTGTCTGTTTAGCAGACAGTCCAGTGTTGATAATGAAGTCAAAATAACAATGTTACCACTGCGTCAAAGTTGAATCACATTGTTAAGATTATATCATTCCTTCAAGGAAAAAACAAATAACTGTATGTATGACATTTTTGTACAACCCTAGAACGTTAGACAGGTGTCTGTAAGTTATCCCCAACAGGATGATCGACTGAAGAGAATCACAATAATACAACCTGTACACAAATTATACCAAGCCTGTATTTAACTGTAATATCCTAAACAATATCACTGGTAATTTATCAAAGGTCCTGTTGAGGAGAAAACTAAAACGGATCCTTATTTAAAGTACATTTCAGTTAAACAGTGGTGGCCTGATGTTTCACAGTGGAAACAGATATGTGTACTAAATGCATGTTGTTTTCACCTGAAACACGCTGATGATTTCACAGAACACGGTATTTGTCATTTTCAATACAAAATTACTGATACAATTTCTGCTTTGAAATCATCATCAAAGAATCACAATATCATTCTGAAAATGTCAAGATTGAAACCTTTCTTACTCAGTTTGGTAAAATGATATACATGATGGTAAAATCACTCTAACAAACACACAAGGCACGTAACTCACAAGAACACATGTACACAAACATCTACATAACAAATCTTCATGATCATAAAACATTTTGCTAAAAGATATCTCACCAGTCTGCATGTGATAACAAATCATAGACAGCCTACAAACTTACCAAGTTGAACCAAATAATAATTTCATTCAAATATCATGAATGACCTTGATGTTCGTTACTGATTTGTGATGGAGGTATTTGAAATACAAACAGTTGAACAGTTTGTACAGATGGTGAGAATTATTAACATATCCACTTCTGATTCTAAAAGGGTGACATTTTCTGTGCCATGTTTCTGGCCAAATTTCACAAAGCTGCAGTAGCACTGAGGCCATACAACTCCCTTGGATGATAACCATCTTGTGACAGTCTAACACTTATAACGATCTTGGCACAAAGACAATCAGTAGTAACAAACATTAACAAACTTATGACCTGTCAAAGATCTAGACACTGAACATTGTCCCAGTAACAGATGTAACAGCTTCAAGGTCATTCATGGAGACAAATGCAAGAGAGTGAAACATTAAAGCTGGTGTTTTACAGGGGGACATGTTCCACCACTACAGGGTGTACGATACCTGCTCATGGGGGACATGTTTCACCCCTATTGGGTGTACGATACCCGCTAAAGGGGGACATGTTCCACCCCTAATGGGTGTACGATACCCGCTAAAGGGGGATATGTTCCACCCCTAATGGGTGTACGATACCTGCTCAAGGGGACATGTTCCACCACTACAGGGTGTACAATATCCGCTAAAGGGGGACATGTTCCACCCCTAATGGGTGTGCAATACCTGCTGAAGACCCAGTCAGTGAAGTACAAAACTTTTCACCAGCTCAGATACATGTATATTTTATGCACCTCCACCTGCTTAACGACAAGTGAAACTCCTCATCTCAGGTAAAACCTACTACTTGTGGACCTAACGTATTTAACGTCCTATGTCGAGATGGACGATACACGGATGTAAAACTGACTGCTCATTACACCTGGCTGAGGCATCATCAGTAGTCCAGATGTACCAGCTTCTAAATGCCACACCTGGCTGAGGCATCATCAGTAGTCCAGATGTACCAGCTTCTAAATGCCACACCTGGCTGAGGCATCATCAGTAGTCCAGATGTACCAGCTTCTAAATGCCACTTAAGGAAGTTATACTCCTCAGATTCAGGACAATATGTTCCTCCATCACCTGTGAAGACATACAATCACTTCACTTTGTAGCGGTGATGTGTGTCTAGTTTAAGGAGCTGATTACATGAGGCCGCACTCCATGAAGACCACAACCACCCTGCAACGTGTCCATGTCTTAATAGGCGATGGAAGAACATAGCTGTGTGACCATGTGTCTGTTGTCCCCTTGTCATAACACCGACGACATCACCATGATGATATCACACCGACGACATCACCATGATGATATCACACAGACGACATCACCATGATGATATCACACAGACGACATCACCATGATGATATCACACTGATGACATCACATCATTGACATATATCTCAAATAAGGCAATTGGGGACAAGCAGATCAGTATGGGATATCTGCATACCATGGAAAGGCCAGCCCACCAACACAAATACAAGACTCAGCTGGTATTTCACATAGTGTAGGCAGGTCATAATAGTTTCTCGTACAATTGGTGGGAAAACAATCAGAGTGAAAGCTTGGTGTATGAAGTCCAAGGGAGACAACAAGAAATATCATTGTCAATTTTCCTTTTCCGTTCCGGCCTTCATCCCAGAGCCAAAATTATTCCATAAGTGTTAAATATATCTTATAATTCCCTCAACTGAGACTTATCCACTCAACTAAATGTCTGTTTGCCAAAACTGCCATAAAATGCCTAAAAGAACAAATACATTTCACTGTAACAAACATGTTGACTTCACAAGTTGCAGCTTCAAAACTGAATAACAATAACAAGCAGAACTGAACAATGTTTAGCATGTTCTACAAAACAGGATGTTTATAAGTGAGTTTACTAACTGTTCAGCCGTCACGGTTTGATGTGGGGCTGAAGACTGGGAGCACTGACAACAGGATGACTCACACAACAGTCCAGACCAAGTCATATCCCTCTTCCAAGATAATCCTACCTTCTTAACAAAAAGAAATATCACCGACGAGATCCTGTTCTTATGTTATCTATAAGTAACTCACCAGGAGTCAGATAATTGTTCCCTTTTTGTGAGCGATATTGGTCTGGGAAATCCAAAAAAATATGACATTGGTCTGTGAAATTCATCTGGCATAGAATCAAAACTGGAGTCACCTAAATGCCCACCCACTATGAGGCCCATGTTACATGTTGGTCCTCGACATACAGGCTGCTCCCCACCAAGCACCTGCCAGCAGAACCATGCACCATTTGCCCTTCAACACTGTCTAGTATATACCTCCTCAATATGTCCTTAAGGGTAATAAATGAATATCTCTCGTGGTGTTCCGGCCTGCTGGCTGTTGCTGGATGATGATTCAGGTGGCGATGGAAGATGAGTCTACGAAGCCTCAGCCCCCTTGGTCTTGCCTGATTGTGTTCGTCGTTTTTTCAAAATGGGGTTGTTGGAATCAGATAGGTTCTTGATGTTGCAACAGTGGTCATAGTCCACTCTCATAGTGGCCAGTGCGTTGGTCATCTCCTCCTGTTAGAACAAGAAAAGAAACCAGTGTACTGAAGGGACAGAAGCTCACCTATTGTTAAATCTATTCACTGATTGAGTTTGCTATTGTTTGTGTTTTTCACAACTATATGAAACATCATGTCACAAACTGGACCAGACAAACACATGATTGATATTATAAGTAGTTGATTGATATTACGAATATTTGTTTCTGTTTAAGTGATGGCAACCTTTCAATAACCTGAGATAGATGTGATCAGTAATGATCCCAGAAAATTAATGCACATGACACAAACATATGGAACTTGGGAGAAAATGATCCAAAATCACATGGACCACCACAAGACACTTGCATGCTTTCATTCAACAGCACATTCTGTACAATTATGAGATCCTGAGTTGTTTAGACACAAACTATGTCAATATAGAATTATCAACCAAGATAACAACGCCATTATGTTGAACCCACCTGCACATCCATCCAGACATCTTCCTCCTCTCGCAACACCCGTGCCGACATCAGGGGTGTTGGCGGCACCATTGAGTAGTTCTGTCAGACAAAGAACCACACTAAAAATATATCTAAAACATCCCATATTATCAAAAGGCACCTGTTCACCACTAGTCTGATTTGTATAAAAAGTTTCGCCAAGAAATATTCCACGGTTCTTGAGTGTCCTCATTTTCAACTTGTTGTCAAAGAGATTCAGAAAATGAAAAAATGGAAATCAGCAATCTCCGATTGCACCAGTTCACCACTAGACAGATCTATCCGATTGCACCAGTTCACCACTAGACAGATCGGCAAGAAACATTCCACAGTTTAGAAGTTCTCCTTCAGAAATGCCAGGGAGACAACTCATCATGACATGCTGACAAGCTCCTCACAGCCATAACCCAGTTCCAGAGTTCTCTCTACTATGACTGCCACAAGTCTCAGCTACCTTCTGTATCAGGGGACCCACAGTTGAACTCACTACTGAGTGACCATTTTGTTTACAAACAAATGACAATGACAAGTGATCTCTGAGCTTAATATTTTTGTTAGTCAATCTGAATTCTGTTGAAATCTTTGAAATTCTATTTGATATACTATTTCATCAGCTACTGTGTAACTGGTTTGGTCAACATAAATGGAGAATGTGGCTGTTCTCCTGTTGGTCTGCAGTCTCAAACCAATCTGACTGAACTAACTTCTGGGAAATAGTAAGTCAGTCGATCACCACCACTGCATTCCAGCAGATCCATTTATGGGGTCCGAGGAAACATAAAGATTCTTGTGTGCATTGCAACTGGAGCCAACAATGACATCCCGAGGGTAGGAAGACGACACGAGCTGGGGTGGAGCTTGTACTAACTATAGCGCTACAAACAGCAACACTTACTTTAATCCACTTGTTCTGCATCACCTCTGATATAGACAGTCTGTGATCAGGATCTGTTCTCAGTAAACCTCTAATCAACTCTTTTGCTGAAAAAACAAAGACATAAACTCTGGTCAAACTACCTTCCTCCAGCTGTGGCTACACACTGTATCTGCAGCAATAAATGCTGTATTGATGCAAGTCCCCTCATCAAATAAACGGAATGCACAATAACACATTTCAAATGAGTGAACGAGTATGATTTTACGCTACTTTTAGCAATATCCCGACAGGGGACACCAGAAACTGAACTGGTGAAACTTGTACTCTGTAGTCCTACACCAAACTATGGTACAAGTCCACTGGGCAGAGTGGTAAGAAGTGTGTTTTGGTGAAAGGTGTACTCTGTAGTCCTACACCAATCTATGGTACAAGTCCACTGGGCAGAGTGGTAAGAAGTGTGTTTTGGTGAAAGGTGTACCAACCATCTGTGGACACCCGACTCCACTCCGGGTTGGGGAACTCGTACTGCCCGTTACGGATCCGCTTCTTCATTCCGGGGGAGATGGCAGCACCATGGTTACTATAGAAGGGGGGATAACCACAAAGTCTGGAAAAAATAACACAAACAATATGTACATGATAACACCCAGAGAGTGTAACACTTACAATATGTACACAACACCCAGAGAGGGTTACACTTACATTATGTACACAACACCCAGAGAGGGTTACACTTACATTATGTACATGATAACACCCAGAGAGGGTTACACTTACATTATGTACATGATAACACCCAGAGAGTTTAACACATACAATATGTACATGATAACACCCAGAGAGTTTAACACATACAATATTTAACACATACAATATGTACATGATAACACCCAGAGAGTTTAACACATACAATATGTACATAACACCCAGAGAGTTTAACACATACAATATGTACATGATAACACCCAGAGAGTTTAACACATACAATATGTACATGATAACACCCAGAGAGTTTAACACATACAATATGTACACAACACCCAGAGAGTTTAACACATACAATATGTACATGATAACACCCAGAGAGTGTAACACCTACAATATGTACATGATAACACCCGGAGTGTGTAACACATACAATATGTACATGATAACACCCAGAGAGTGTAACACATACAATATGTACATGATAACACCCAGAGAGTTTAACACTTACAATATGTACATGATAACACCCAGAGAGTTTAACACTTACAATATGTACATGATAACACCCAGAGAGTGTAACACTTACAATATGTACATGATAACACCCAGAGAGTGTAACACTTACAATATGTACATGATAACACCTAGGGACCACATGTCACATGACTTGTCATACTTCTCGGGTCCAAGGACTTCCGGTGCTGCAACACAAATGGTAAAACGTTAAGGCATCAAAAATCAAAAAGAAAGATTTAGATTTTCCATAAAAATATCTCAGGTCCATATCTGCCTAAATAATGTTTAACTACCACTTAACAACATAATACAGTGTGCGAAAAATAAACTGGTCCTGTGGTGCCTGGCAAGTAAAAATTCATCAGGACCACTAAATGATAAGTTTGTAGTGGTCCTGGTGGTGGGTGAATTTTGTATTGATAGTTATGTAAATCTACGAATGTTATTTTGGACCAGTGAAGTACAGACAGGACCAATAATTATTGTCCACTCACTGGTCCTGTGGTCTAGTGGAAATTTTGAAAGGTTTCTTTCCCTGTAATATGGTGTATAGCAGGGTGTTTAACTACCACTTATAGTCTGTTTGCAGTGAAGACGTACTGATGAATTTCACTTAAAAGTATATAAAACAAGTGTTTGCCACTGATATGACAATGTCCCCCGCCGCTGAAGAATGGAATATTTATAACACATTTACTACTTTATATTTGTTGGTCACATAGAAGATGCTTGAAATGACTGATGTCTGCATAATCACCCAATGTAGGCTGTCACCACATTTGAAGACATTGGGTACAACAGTTCATGAGATATCACGTTAACAAGAGTTTCAAAAGTGGTCAAAGTGTCGTGGTGACCTTGATAATAAGGTCAAGGTCACCAAAATTGACATGACAGGTGTCTGGGTAATCCCCCAATGTAGGCTGTCACCAAATTTGAAGACATTGGGTACAACAGTTCATGAGATATCGCGTTTAACAAGAATCGGGACATATATAACTACCACTTACCAACATAATATGGTGTATAGCAGGGTGTTTGTAAGGACTTGTAGTTGCTGATTTCTTTAGTGAAACCAAAATCTGTCAACTTTAGCACTCCCATATCACCACGCTTTGAATACAACAAATTTTCTGGCTGAAACACAAAGATCAATTTAAAATTTAATTTTTAAATTATGCAAAAGCATCAGTAATGCCCAAGTTAAAATTGATGCTTAAACTTTAAATGAAATTGAACTGAAGACAACACAGAATTTGTCTCAATTTCAACTTACAGGAATTGAATTTCACAGAAACATCATCAAACAAGCAGAAGAGTGGGCGTCCTTACCTTTAAGTCTCTGTGCGCTATGTTCATGGAATGAAGATGCTGTATGGCCTTCGCTATGTCACATATAACTGATGCAGCCTCTGAAACAACAATACATGGCTTAAATCAGATGTAAAGAGGATTTATCTGAAACACTATTTCAGTAATTATGAAAGTGAGTTCAACATTGAACGAAGTAAAAAACTTGTGTCATTTTAACGTCACATATGATGAAAATCAGACGTTTTCCACCGAAAACCCATCAGCAGAAATACTCATGTCATCTATTTAAATATTCCACATTTCAACTAACTTAAACAGCAGTTAACTGAAAGGAATGTGAAAGGTAATATATCTAATGTTTCACAGAGTGAGTGAAATATGTTTAGAACCACAGTAAGCTATATACCTCTCCTTTCGCAGTAGCCTGAAACAAGCATGTACCAGTGTTTTATAGCTTTAGAATCAATGTTACTGGGGTACAAACCAAATGTAATAAACAACCAAGACTTCTCTCTGAGCTTTAGCCCCTGAAGTCCATGAAGATACAATGTCTGCCAGATATAACGACACTCAGACATCACACACTGAAACTACATGTTCCTCTGGCGACTGCCAGACTGAGGTCCTGAGGCCCCCATCCCAGGACGGAACGAGACCCTGCAACATCCCTCCTACCCCTCACCTCTCTCTGTGAATGCTGAGTCTGCCCGTTCCTGGATCCTTGTAAACAGCTCTCCACCCTCCATGCTGAAAGTAGCGAGAGATAAATGTCAGAACCAGGTACCAGTCCTTTCACTCACTTGCCAGGAAGGTTCTCCTCTGGGCGATACCCTAAAGGCTCCTGACAAGGGTCAGTTTATTCTCATTTTGTGGGGGTGGTGGTCAGGATGTCAGGAGAGGAGAGCGGGGAGGCCTGATAGTTATTCTTATCTTGGTGAGGCCATTACTGTTGTGGAAGAATTCGGTGTGCGTGTGTGTGTTTTGGGGGGTGGGGTTGGTGGTCAGGATGTCAGGAGAGGAGATCGGGGAGGCCTGATAGTTATTCTTCTCTTGGTGAGGCCATTACTGTCGTGGAAGAATTCGGTGTGCGTGTGTGTGTTTTGGGGGGTGGGGGTGGTGGTCAGGATGTCAGGAGAGGAGAGCGGGGAGGCCTGATAGTTATTCTTATCTTGGTGAGGCCATTACTGTTGTGGAAGAAGTCAGACATGAGGCTGGGTGGTGCGAGTTGTGGGGAACAGTACAGAATGTTTCTTGTCAACCACCCCCACGGTCTGGGGAAATGATGTAGACACCCCTCAGTGATCATGTTTCAGATATATAAAAACTCCTTCCCAAAAACCTTCCCTAGAGTGAGTGAGTGAGTTTTACACCACACTCAGCAATATTCCAGCTATATGGCAGCGGTCTGTAAATAATCGAGTCTGGACCAGACAATCCAGTGATCAACAGCATGAGCATCGATCTACACAATTGGGATACGATGACATGTCTCAACCAAGTCAGCGAGCCTGTCCACCTGATCCAGTTAGTCGCTTCTTATAACAAGCATGGGTTACTGAAGATCAATTCTAACCCAGACCTTCATGGGTTAGCTTCCCTAGATTTGAGGATATAGTTGTATCTCTCATGTGCTGGCAGCCCTGCCTTATTTTCTCCTGTCAAAAAGCATCCCTTGACCGACTGAAAAACCTGACCTACAAAATAAGTCCCTGGCTAAAATATCCCCGTTCAGAGTTATAAAGACAGAAAAACTCTTCAGTCATATTAATGAAGAAATAAGATTACCCAGGAACACAGGACAAAAATGTCTGCCCATGTAGTACACTTGTGTTAACAACCAACTGACAAGACACAGAGACACAGTGATCTCAAGTCACAGGCCATCTCTTTTGTACTTGTCACCCAAAAACTAACTGCACAAGTACATCAGAAAACTAACACCTCCTGCCTAGAATATCTACAAAAGAGTGCAAGAAGTATCAACCTTACACATCAAAGTAAACTAGAAATGATAATCAAACAGGTGCACATCACTCAAAAATATGTCCAAAAATATTTATGCTAATGTAATGATAAAGTTAATCTCCTATTTTATTATCAGATGTACATTAAATATGACATAAGAAACAGTTGTGAGATAGAACTGTATTCCTACATGACAGCTGATATACAAGTATTGCTTGAACCGATCACAGAAACTATTTATTTGATGGTGCATGCAAAAAACCCATGTGGACAAAATCGGAGGTTGAAATTGTGTTCACTTTTCTCACAATGCTCTTCCTGAATGTGAAAGGGAAGTACCAACTCAGAATATAAGAGTGAAAGGAGATTGGACAGACACATATAGCGATGAGGCAAAAATGACTCATCACAAATATGGATCAGGCTCATAAAAATGTCACAAATGTGACCAAAAAATCCTACACTGTAGATATACTGTGTAGTGAGCAGTGTATTGCACTATAACTGTCAGAGTGTATGGCTTGTTATACATATATTGTACAGCAGTGTGTGTGGTTTATATTGTACAGCAGTGTGTGTGGCTTGTATTGTACAGCAGTGTGTGTGGTTTATATTGTATAGTAATGTGTGTGGCTTATATTGTACAGCAGTGTGTGTGGCTTATATTGTACAGCAGTGTGTGTGGCTTGTATTGTACAGCAGTGTGTGTGGTTTATATTGTATAGTAATGTGTGTGACTTATATTGTACAGCAGTGTGTGTGGTTTATATTGTACAGCAGTGTGTGTGGCTTGTATTGTACAGCAGTGTGTGTGGTTTATATTGTATAGTAATGTGTGTGGTTTATATTGTACAGCAGTGTGTGTGGCTTGTATTGTACAGCAGTGTGTGTGGCTTATATTGTACAGCAGTGTGTGTGGCTTGTATTGTATAGTAATGTGTGTGGCTTATATTGTACAGCAGTGTGTGTGGCTTATATTGTACAGCAGTGTGTGTGGTTTATATTGTACAGCAGTGTGTGTGGCTTATATTGTACAGCAGTGTGTGTGGTTTATATTGTACAGCAGTGTGTGTGGCTTATATTGTACAGCAGTGTGTGTGGTTTATATTGTACAGCAGTGTGTGTGGCTTATATTGTACAGCAGTGTGTGTGGTTTATATTGTACAGCAGTGTGTGTGGCTTGTATTGTACAGCAGTGTGTGTGTGTTTTATATTGTATATTGTAGCAGTGTGTGTGGCTTATATTGTACAGCAGTGTGTGTGGCTTGTATTGTATAGTAATGTGTGTGGCTTATATTGTACAGCAGTGTGTGTGGTTTATATTGTACAGCAGTGTGTGTGGCTTGTATTGTATAGTAATGTCTGTGGCTTATATTGTACAGCAGTGTGTGTGGCTTATATTGTACAGCAGTGTGTGTGGCTTATATTGTACAGCAGTGTGTGTGGCTTGTATTGTATAGTAATGTGTGTGGCTTATATTGTGCAGTGTGTGTGGTATATTGTACAGCAGTGTGTGTGTGTGGCAGTGTGTGTTTATATTGTACAGCAGTGTGTGTGGTTTATATTGTATAGTAATGTGTGTGGCTTATATTGTACAGCAGTGTGTGTGGTTTATATTGTACAGCAGTGTGTGTGGCTTGTATTGTACAGCAGTGTGTGTGGTTTATATTGTATAGTAATGTGTGTGGCTTATATTGTACAGCAGTGTGTGTGGCTTGTATTGTATAGTAATGTGTGTGGCTTATATTGTACAGCAGTTTGTGTGGTTTATATTGTACAGCAGTTTGTGTGGTTTATATTGTATAGTAATGGGTGGGGTATATTGTACTGAAGTGTATGGTATATATTTTATAGCAGTGTAAGGTAAATGGCTTGTAGAGATTGGTTTTCTGAGTATTATTGGAAGGGAGGACATTCTTCATACTACAAGATGTTTGTGGTTGCATATGAGATGGAATGCAACAAGCCTAGACAAGAAATGGTGATATCCCTGATAGTTTCACTGAAGAAAGAACAGTGTAACTGACTGGATGGCTGAACATAAATGACTGAAACGAAACTGCGGCAGGAGCTGGACTGAGGATATACAGCACATAACCATACAGCTATAACTATAAGTGAATTAGACATGATCACTCGACAGATATCTGCAGCAAACACCATTCAACATTTTCCCTAATTCATGTTTCTGTACTCTGAAATGATGGCTTGTTGAAAGTGACTTCACTGATAGCAGGACCAGTGTTACGAGAGATGTATATATGCTTACTTTTACACATATATATTGATTGATTGATTGAGTGAGTGAGTATGGTTTTATGCCGCTTATAGTAGGGGGACACCAGAAATGGGCTTCACACACAGCCCATGTGGGAAATCGAAACCTGGGTCTTCGGCGAACACTTTAACCACTAGGCTACCCTACCGCCCCTTTCACACTGATGATAGTTGTGTTGAAATACATTTGAATTTATAACTACTTTTTTTTCTTAAAAGTTAAATACCAATGTAATAACACCTTTTCCAATTTGCCTGTGAAGGGCACCTCCTTTGGAAGCCTAGATACATCCCTGGGACACATAACACTCATGGTAAGTGAGGATGATCAGAAAAAAAGTTATTTTCATGCATCTACAAACCGTCAGAGAAAAGCTTGTGACAGTTGCAGAATATAACATTTACTGACACACAAGCAGGAGTATAGTTACAGGCCAGTAACCAGAACAATGGAGTATTAGTTAATTATCACATATCACAAGAACATTATCTACTGCTTCACTGGTACATCCGGGGCTGATCAGTCAGCTCCCATCACAAACATATCATTCTGGCAAATCTGGAAATGGAGTGATATGATCCTGACACAGCTACATCACTCTGTAAGACAGAACTTACCACTCCATGACAACCAGAAGACATCGTTGCCCTGAGTAGTTGTTTTCGTAAACATCGTTAATACGAACTATGTGGCAGCACCCATGACATGCGCGGAAGTGAAGGTCGACCTCTCTCCTCGCTTTGGGGACATCTCGGAGCACCTGCAGAGCAGAAAACACAATCAGTGAATAGTCAACTCCATCACTGCATCCACAACATCACCGGCCTATGTTAAAAATAAAGAAGATCTCTGGGCCCTTGAAGACTGCTGCACTTGAATCTGTGCCCCCCTCTGTCTCAACAATACCACTCTGTTGTACTGTTGTTTCCACATTATTCCATCCAAATGGCTGCAATTTTAAACGTCATAAAGATCATGTCAAGGGTTTCATTATTTCCAACACTGGTGAGTGAATGTTGTCTTCCACTCCGCCAGCAGCACCTAACATGCATCAATGCAGACTGTATACAATAAAGCTAACACCAGATAAACAGCTGAGACTGCATGACCAGGAACCTTCAGCTGTTGTCACAACCATACTGGTTAGCTATCTTTCCTGGAAAACCCCCAAGAGGGAGACAAACGCAGTATACTGGGTTCTAGTGCTACCCCGTCTACCCATTCTCCCACCCCCCTTCCTCTCCAGGATTACAAACATAGTGTATTGGGAATCTATTCTCATCTGCTACCATTCTTAGACAACGTAGTTGAACAATTTATATCCAGATCTGCGTTGCAATTCATTCCCGAGCGGCCATATTATACAGGAAAACCTCACAAACTATCTTCAGATATCACAGCTCACAATGAAACTGAACTGGGTGTTTCCATCAAACAAAATCTAAGATGTCTTGCCATCTTTTTATCGTACCAATTACAAACTTTAGCTTTCAAGTAATTTATCTCGTCCTTAACTTCTTGTAACTTGTAAGTTTGATAAAGTATTGATCGATTAACATTATAATAAGAACACAAGAATGGTGTATATTGCTGTGTTGTGATTCAATAATGATGCAAGAGTTATCCCCCTTGTGTGGTGCACACGGCTTCCACACCCCCTCACATAATCACCTTGCATGCATAATGTGTAAGTCATCAACATGCTTCATGAAGTGAGCAGTGTGCAGTGTGACAAAGCAAGCTCCATCAGCATGCACGTCACCAACATCACAGTCATCACATCTGTGATCATCAGACAGGGGTAAAAGTCCCCCCAGTCTCTTGTCTATAGAAGTCTGTATGGCTGTGTGTTTCAGCAAGTGAACCCAACACAGGTAATCCCCAGAGATGCATCCATACAGAAAACCCAATCAAGTCTGCACAAACTTCCATCACCGTCACAGACAATGAAGCTTGAAGGTCCGGGCCCTGCATAAACTGGCCGGACAGCCGAACTTGTTTGAAACTATAAGAACCAGGTCTGCCCAGTATAAACAGGATATGGTATGACACCATCGGTATATGGTCTCTGTATGACAGTAATAATAGGATGTGGAAGGCGCAGTATTAATGGTATACTGGTATCGAGCAAACCACCTGTCAAATGATGCGTAATGCATTATCTTTTATATTCCAGTATGCTGGGCAGAAAGCAACATAATAAGTCTGGTTATCATATGCAGTGTACTCTGTCAATACCGGCATCAGTAGGGACCAAATAAAAATGCCGGTTTTGACAGAGTGCCGGTTTAGCTAGGTTCGCTTATGACGTGCATTTCTGCCGGGACTGAAACTTTGTGCCGATGTAGACAGAGTACCGGTGTTTACAGAGGCCGGTATTGACAGAGTCCACTGTGTAGTGTTTTAACCTATAGACACATGTGTATTCACAAATAAGGTTTGCCTTCGAAATTGGTTGACAAAACAGAGTAAAGGTGAGGGTGCTTCTTCTAGCATGTCGTTACTTTCCCTGTATCTATGGCAACACAATCGAGACAAGTAATCAGGCCAAGTAATATTTTGTGAAATATGAGATCAACATATAAAATCTGTGTCAGTCAGGGTCGCACACTTTACCTCCTGATACATCAGAAACACACAGCTGAATTGCAGGATACTGCTTCCTTTATACATATTTCATCACGTAATATTCAGATTGGTGTCATAATTCTCCTAGAATGTTCATAGCATGCTGCACACAACAGCTGTATCAGATTCTGGACCTTTTTTAAACACAGTATTGTTTCTGTTTCCTTGATGCCTTCTAGTTGATGATATGTTTAACTCCTTCATAAACATATCCAGTGATTGTCTCAGATTTCCATATTTCGGTTCATGTATATTCATGTATGCTAACACCTTCAGGAGGTCCATGAGTCTCCGCCGCTGCTGACTAACACTCATTCAATACAACATACTCCCTGCTGACGGGCTTGGGCTTGACATACTCCCTACTACTCCCTACGGGCTTGACATACTCCCTACTGACGGGCTTGACATACTCCCTACTGACGGGCTTGACATACTCCCTACTGACGGGCTTGACATACTCCCTACTGACAGGCTTGACCAACCACACTGACATACTCACACAATACAACATACCCTACTTGAATGTCAAGGTCATATATGGCCGACAAGTGAGTATGATTTTGGAGAAAATGCAAGCTTACTGTCCAGGAAATGATATGTAGATGTTGCAAAACGTGTTTAGACCCGTGGAATAGCGCTGCTGATCGGATCTAGTCCTACATGGGTGCTGTCAACTTGCCTGGAATTAATAAACGAATTTAAAAGGTGAGCTTTCGCTGTCTTGGCTGATCCACGATTTTGGCGTGGAATTGCAGATGTAGCTGTTTTCGGTGAGTCGTGGCGTATAACTTTTGAAATAATGATCCGATTGTGACCATTTATTGCTCATTTTGTAGGAAAATCATCTAGCTTTCGATTCGTAGGCCTCGACGGGGCCTTAAAAATATTTTACATGGTGAAATCTAACTTTGATTGAGGGGGTGGTTCCGTCATTACATCCCTTTCCTTTTATATAGTACTAGGGTAGGGTCTACATACATATGTCTTTCTAACGCTGTTTTTAAGCGCGACACGTCCCTGTGAATGAAACTGTAAACATGGAAGGAAATGATTTATGACAAAATGTAGATCTATGTGAACTGCATGGTTGGGTTTGTACATTGTTTAATGCCACACTCAATATTCTGTAATATGACAGCAATCTGCAAATAGTGTGAACCAAACAATTCAATGTTTGACATTATGAAAATTGATCTACACAAGTGGGATGTACGATGACATGCATCAGCCACAGCAGCAGGCCTGACCACCCAATTCCATTAGACGCCTCTTATGTCAGGCAATTCTACCTCTGATCTTCATAGGTTCAACAGCTAGCATTTCTGAAATATTAATCTTAATCAATGACAAAGTTATCATAAACTACCATTTAGACTAAACACTGTTCCTCCCTGAAGACGTTGATGATGATATTGGGTGATACTAAAATGATGTTTTACTCTTGATAATTACACTTTGAAACAAACCACGGGCTGCATGTTAAGATTTTAATCACACGCCTGATTGTTTCTCTTTGATGAGTACAGCGTTGTGTGAAGTTCAAAGAAGTCGTGTCAATGTGTACAGAACGCCACAATGTTGAACAATGTCGAAAGGAAATGACAGAGAACCCAACAAGAAGTGGGAGGGGTCTCACTTGAATGTCATCCCTAACACTGTCATCAACCGAGAAATGTTCTCATGATCATTCATCAAAAACGTCTCAACCATAAAAACATATTCAACGACAGACAAATGTTTACTACATCACGTAAGAATACTGACATAATTTTCTAGAGTCGATTTCCTACCTTCAACGCAAACTTTTCCCCTGTCGCCCGTGAGAAACACTCAACCACTTTTCCGTTAATCCCTAGCCCCAAAACACTGCCCGTTATCCTATAATCGTCTGAAATTGGGTTCTTCCTTGGTTGTAGGGGCCTCGAATGACTATCGCCCATCATCTTGGACACTGAAGGTCAAATTTGAACTAATTATAATCAACTTTCTTGGGTAGTGTCTCTAATAACCGTATACACTCGCGAAGAAGCGAGCAGGCGGATGTGTGTGCGTCGACGCAATGGGAAGTGACGTTATGAGACAGAAATAGCATCAAACGCGCACCTGTTATGTCGCATATACCTTGCCTTAAACAGTTATCTCCCTTTGATAAACACGAAGCACGGACACGCTGGATTATAAACATAATTTATCTAGGTTAGAATGTTCGCAAATTTCGCAACAATGACAAAGAACTTCTGACGGCCGATGTGATGCAACTGTGTGATCGTCTATTCCATTTCTTTCTATTGTTAAAGTACAGACCAATCTGCTGATGTAGCATAAAATTCATCCCATGTCAGTTTCAGTAAACATCATACTTGTACTTTTATAGATTTAAGTGCACATCCGTTAGTATGACATAAATAGATATATAAATTATAATTCCAAGAAGTTCGCGTCTCTGCACCGAAGAAACACAGTTTAACCCAGTTGAAAGTCAAATTAATTTTAAAGTTACAGATAACTTTGAAATTGAGTTATGAAGCTAAAGAATGGTTGACAGCTAGCCGCATTTTCTTCTTACACCTCGAAGTTTAATTTCCACTTCTGGCATGCATATAACTACTCGTGCAAATTTCAATAAGCGGAAAACGCTATTTTCTGTGTTGAACTACTCGTGCATGTTTCAATAAGCGGAAAACGCTATTTTCTGTGTTGAACTACTCGTGCAAGTTTCAATAAGCGGAAAACGCTATTTTCTGTGTTGAATAGACATTCTGTACCAGTAAGTCTGTGGTCCAAGACAAAACCTTCACCATAATATATTATTATGTTATTACTTAATCTCCAAAGAAAGACTTGCTCATCTACAAATATTACCAAAACCGTTCCCACGAAATCAGACTTTTGACACATCTGAGCTTTACCTATGCAGTCAATGTTGTTATAAGTTTTGTCAAAAACATGAATGTGGTGAGATGAACTAAGGCAAATTGACGTTCTCGACCGATGCCTTTCACAATGGTGTCGAAGGACTTTCCTGTTTTCCTATAGCATGCTGCGCCTGGGGGCCACGTGAGATTATTGTTTATTTACTGCAGTTATCTGACTTTATCGAACCTGTACAGAGACCCCAGAGCCTTCCTTCCAGTGAAAAATGATGATACTTTTTATGGATATACAATTCTTTATTGTGAATGCGACGTTTCGACATAGATTCTATTTCTAGTGTCGTTGTCAGCTTGAGATCGTCATTAGAATCTATGTCGAAACGTTGCCTTTCACAATAAAGAATTGTATATCCATAAAAAGTATCATCATTTTTTTTAACCATAACTTCTAAAATGCCCATCAATGAAAACTTCCTTCCAGTGTTTGACAATCGTACTAATTGTATATTTTTATAGGGCTTATTCATTATTTAAATTCAACAGCGGTACTTGTCTTTCAGTCATGTTTCATTCGTGTTTTAAAAACACGCAGAAAACCTTGTTCAGGCCAAATCCAAAGACGTTCCTGTTCCATAGTTCGTGTCAACGACGTTTCACACACGGTTATTTCTACATTTTTCAGAGTCTAGAATATGGCTGTTTGGTAGGGTATTTTCTTCTTTGTGTGAAGAGTTTTAGAACTGCGTATGCTATGCTTTATGATGTTGAATTTGATTCGAAAAAATGAATTTGTTATCTTACATTGCATGGTCCACTGTAGAGAAAGTCAAACACAAAGCTGTTCAAACGGTAGAATACAACGGTATATGTCACAGAGCACTATAATATAACAGTACGTATAACAGATCATTAGAATATAACAGTACGTATAACAGAGCATTAGAATATAACAGTACGTATAACAGAGCATTAGAATATAACAGTACGTATAACAGAGCACTAGAATATAACAGTACGTATAACAGAGCATTAGAATATAACAGTACGTATAACTGAGCACTAGAATATAACAGTACGTATAACAGAGCACTAGAATATCACAGTACGTATAACAGAGCACTAGAATATAACAGTACGTATAACAGCGCACTAGAATATAACAGTACGTATAACAGAGCACTAGAATGCATCAGTATGCAAACAGAGCATTAGAATATAACAGTACGTATAACTGAGCATTAGAATATATAATAAATAATTTAAAAAGTATGTGAAACAGAGCACTAGAATACAACATGTACAGTATGTAAAACAGAGCATTTGAATATGCCCGTATGTATAACAGCATTAACACTGAAACTTTCACAACAGAAACAACTTGTACGGAGTCACAAGTTACCATGGTGATACAAATCCTCGCTTGAAGCAAAAATAGTTGCATGGTCACGTTGTCCCGCCTCACGTCGGTATGTGGTAGCGCTAATTCAAACATCAAACGTTTGTCTTCTCTAATTCGTAAAACCATATATAAGCATTTTGCAAAGCACAAGCCTGATCCATCAGGTCACGTGATCTTGTTTAGACTAACATGGTGATTCCTGTTCAAACACCAGTCCCGGCTTCGGGGAGGGGAGCGCATCCTGCATCCAGTGCCAGTTTCAGGGCGAAAATCACATACTGCAACAATTGTAAACATTCGCAGTAGACACTCCTGTCATAACTTGTAACAAGCTATTTGCCTCTGTAACTTTATACACAACAGTCTTTCATGTTTAAATGATGTAGCGCACGAAGGCATGGCATCGACAGTGAATTTCAGTAAAATGAACATTGAAACAAAGGTGTTATTTTGTGGAAATTGGGAAAGTCTAACGCCGGCCAGGCGTTTACCCATGTCGTGAAAAACAGATGCTGTAGAAACGAATGATCGGACATTTGTAAAACTGTTAGAAGAAACGTAAGATGACACAAATGTAGCTGTGCAAAACAATCATTTTATTTAGAATGATCAGTATAAGGATGTATCAGGAGGAACGGTTAACGGCTGTTTCACGAAGCCGGTGATTGGTGCATGCGGGTGGCCGGGTTAGCGTGGTGCTTGTGTCGGCAACTTATTGTTATACTTCACTGAAGGTGGTGATAATTACGTAGTGGCCAAGAAATCCCGTAATGGGATTCAAACCAGAACCCTTCTGATCCGAAGAAGGATGCTTTCTCCACATGACCAAAGAGGTAAAACACACACACACACACACACACACACACACGTCCATGCATCAACCTGTCTCTGTACATCAGCAACGTGTATCTCACTGATGTTGTAATATAGGAATGGTATATGTCAGAGGAAGTGTTAAGCGTTGCGTTTTGTTTTAAATATAGTGGACTGTACACTCGAATTGCAAGTACTATAAATATTTATATTCCATTTCCATTAGTCATTCAAAAACATAATCGTCACTAATGAAAGGAAATTATATGCAACAAAAAGTACATGTTTGCAACATTTTATTTCTTAAAAGAACAAAACAAACAATAACATGTGGGCTTCCGGCTTTAATTGAAGGAGTATCCGGTTTTTCAATTGCTGTTGAAAAACTATGGCTGCACAAAAACTTGCTAGATCCTGAATACTTCATTAGAGCGGAGTAGAGAGCTTACGTGTCATTATGGACAATGGGCATCTAATAAACGCACACGCCGACCTGACGACTTTTCACTGAAATCCTCAAACCGAGAATGACCCCTTCTGTACATGGAGGAATAGCAAAGTTGGAGGGGTAGCGTTTGTTTCTGAAACCGTTATATCTCTGAAAGAAGCCTGCTGTTTCAACAAGAGATCGATTATAAAATCTATATTTCATGTTCCCGTACTTGTCCAGGAGAGTATAAATATATATGTTATTGCTATCCATTCATTCTATCACATTGATATCTTGTTGCTGGACCGCCTATATAAACTGGACAAGGCAAAAGCGGTCGGTATTAGCTAGATTACTTGATTTTCATATAATTTTAGCGACTTGTGCAGGAGCGAAACACAACAGGGGCTTTATGCGGCGTGAGCCTGTCGCTGCATGTCGCTACTGTTAATCCTCTCACAGCGTCAGCCCATTCGTTGAGGTGTCACGCGCTGGAAGGAGCGTGGACTAGGGGAGGTAATTCCGTTTCCACGCCAAATCCCACCTATGTATTCTTACGCGAAGCTGATGTGTCTTTTCCGGAATGCGGAATAATGCGCGCTACAATATAGTCATGTGAGTGTTTCATTTCTACGATTTGCACAGTTGTTCAGTGTAACTTTTCGGCAAACCAGCATTATTCAACAGTTACAGAAGGTGGGAATCACTGTGAAATAGCCGTGCTTCATGACCAAGTACAAAATAAATAATTTATTCAATGAACCCAAGATGGCGGTGCTGTGAAACAGAAGCTTTCGGCGACATCAGCAATTTTTTTGGAGAACAACCGTCATGAAACGACAACAAGATCGTGATGCTTCTCCAAGAAGCAAAAGATCACGTTCTTCATATTCAATACCAGATCACGACTCCATGCGCGACAGATTGAGCCCTGACTTTGATCGGCGAGAGAGGGGTGGGAAGTTCAACAAATCGTATCCTCCACGTCGGGATGATTTTGACCGCGGAGAGATGGATCACCCACGTAAACACTACAGAAATGATCGAATGATGGATCAGGGGTATGCTCCAATTCGTGATCAGTCGAAATCTCACGATTACAGGTCCCTGTGTATAAGTAGTATTCCAAGCAAAATCCCTGATCCATTGTTGAGGGATACCCTGCTTCAGGAGTTCAAAAAGTACGGGGAAATGAACGTGAAAATTACTGTTTCAGGCGACCAACGAGTGGCATATGTTAACTTCCGTTACCCAGAACACGCTCGTGTTGCAAAACATGCAAAAGCTAAGCTTGTTTTGTTTGAACGTCAAGTAAGAGTGGACCCAGTTTTCAATAAGCGAACTCGTAGCAACAGCCCAAATAGTGAATATAATAATCGTGACATGTTCTATGGCCATGCAGGTCGCATGGGGTCAGGTGGCTCCCCTCCTCCACCCCACATGATGGGAAATAGACGAGGTGGAGGCAGAGGTGGGGGCGACAGACCCATGCAGCCAGGGAGAGAATTTGTTCCAAGAGGGGATGCTGCTGCCTTTGCTGCTGCTGCTGCTGTTGCCGCTGCTGCTGGTGGACAACCACTTGATCGTCCACGTGCTCCAAATGAGAAATTTCCTCATCACTTAGATCATGTTGATCCTGAATTTGATGATAAAGCAACAAGAACGTTGTTCGTAGGAAATCTGGATGTGAATATTACTGATGGTGAATTGAGACGGATATTTGAAAAGTATGGGAGTGTGGAAGACATTGATATTAAAAGACCCCAAAGAGGTCAGGGAAATGCATATGCTTTCATTAAATTCATTAATCTAGATTGTGCACACAAGTCGAAGGTGGATATGTCTGGAAAGTATATTGGAAAGTTCCAGTGTAAGATTGGTTATGGAAAGGTGACTCCAACAACTTGTTTGTGGGTAGGGGGGCTTGGACCTTGGGTAAGTTATGATACACTTGAAAGAGAATTTGATAGATTTGGTGCGATTCATAGGATAGAGTGGCCTCATGGCAAGAACTATGCATATGTATTATATGATGGGGTTGATGCTGCAACTGCAGCTTGTCAGGACATGCGTGGATGGCCCATGGGTGGACACAACAGACGTCTTCGTGTGGATTTTGCAGACCCCAACACAATCGCTGCAAATGTGTCCGAGCAAGACAGCCCATACTTGGACCAGGGACGAGGTTTTGAAGTTGGAGAAAAGGGTGGTCCATGGAAAGGCCAAGGTTCTGATGGTCTAGCTGACCGGAGATCTCGTCGTGATGATTGGCATGTTTCTGGAGGTGATCCAATGAATGCATATCGCAATCCTGACAATCCACGTGATTCTGAACGGAGGAGAGATGATTGGGATCATTTAAGTGACCACAGTGAGCGTCAGAGACGACCTAGATCTCCAGGTGAGCTTGGTATTCATCGTTCTGGTAGGTCAAGGTCACCAGACAGACCTCGTGAATTCGGTGGGCGTTGAAGGAATGAAGGACCATGATACTTTTCGGCGGACTAGTGGTGAATCAGGGAAAGAATGTGATGAAAGAATGGGGCGGAATGGGCGGAGACTTGAAGGTGACAAGGAGCTCAATATTTCTGACCACGTTGGTTCATTGTCTGATTTAGCTAAGTGTTTACCTGTTGCTTGGAATGGTGCATTGATACTTAAAAGTAGTTCATTCGCTGCTCGTATGCATGTGGTGAGTGGGGATGTGACAATAGTAGACAACTTGATGAGAGACCCAACTACAACAGAATCCCCTGTTCTCAAAATTACTCAGCGTCTCCGATTAGATCAACCTAAACTGGATGATGTAGGTCGTCGCATTCAGAGCTCTGGGGCACATGGCCATTGTATCCTGTTAGCATTACCAAGTACTGTACAGAGTTATGAGGACCCTAGTGGATCCATTCAACCAAGACCTCTCAAGAATCTGGTGACTTACCTGAAGCAGAAGGAAGCTGCTGGTGTGATCTCTCTCCCTCCCAATCCATCCCAGGACAAGAACAATGTTGGTGTGCTTCATGCATTTCCTCCTTGCACATTTGGGTACAGCTTTCTCCAGAAGCGTGCACCTCAGCTCCCTGCCGATCCTGCTAAAGAAGACTATTTGGTGGTAGTGGTTGTCCTTGGAGCTGCGTAGTTGTGCTTGGGAAGACCTTGTGACAGACATTTTGTCTTTGTTATATCGTTTTTAAAAGCTTTAATTTGATGTAGCTTCCACCTGAGTTTGTAGGTAAAGTTCTAGGTGAACTTTTCTCTTCCTATAATTTGAGTTATTTGATTCAGAAATGTTGTTATGTCCATTGACGTTTCCATGGAAAGCCTGTTCAGTGTCCACTGAATTAGGCCTGTGCCTCCTTGTGTGAAGCCGAAGTGTAGTTTACATATGGCTGCAAAAATGACATTAAGCCATCTGTCTGTAAACATTCAAAATGAAGATGTTATTTGGGCTCAAAATGAAAATGTTTTGCACAGGCCATATTTATGAACATTGCGAAAACCAGAGGAAATGCCACTGTAACCATGGTAACTACGCGATGACTATCATGAGTGTAACATGGTGTGGATCGGTCTGAACTGTTTTTACATCCAACCATGTGATTTACTTCTTACACCCAAATACTTTGATAATACCCTTGATGTTAGTACACTTTCTTCATTCGTCATTGTAAGAAATTCTGCGAGTCAATCTTGCAATAATTGTTTGTTATGTGCCATACTACTATATGATACTGAACTTTATGATGACTGGGATACGACTGTCGGGTCCTTCATGCAGAAACATCTTGTATCTCATGTTTATGCAATAGTTAAAGTGATTGGATCTACCTGTCAGAACACAACTGTATGTGGTTCAGTGGTAACAAGTAAGCAGGAAGAAGGGTTTATTTTTTCTAGAACTTCTGGTAGCCTTTTGCTTGTGTAAAGGAAATCATTAGGTCAACATCAGTTCATGTTATAAGACCCTGAGCAAACATTGTCATATAATTTATTGTTGGAGGGCAATTGTCTAATTTTTGAGACTTGTCCATGTCCTGACTTCCATTATACATATTTTTTCTATGTGTTAGGGATGTTTTTATCAAACTGATGAAGCTGAAAGAATACTATTGTTTTGTGGTGCGAGCTCATTGATATTTTCCATCAACAACCATCCAGTGGGCAATACAGGCAAGTTTTACATTTAGAGATGATAATGAAGTAACTGACAACTTTCTGAGGTCACAATCATGATTGGGTGATGTTGATAACGAAAACTTAACTTTTGAGTTTCTTGATGTTTTGACATGATCCCTTAGTTAAAAACGGGTCATAAAAAGTTCTATTGTCGCCATGGTTGCATTGTAAACATACTGCATGTTACTAGTTGATTGTTTTCTGATAATCTGACTTTTATGTTTGAGACTTGAGACAAGGATTCTTGTTATGCACTGTTTATACGATTGTACAAAGCAGATGTCCTGGGCAGTCGGCCAGGCAGGTGGACATTCTACTGACCGTAGCTTTCATTCAATTGTAGATACTAGTACTGTTACCACTGCTAGTACTAACTCCACTGCTAATACTGATTTGGTATGCAACCCTGTATTTGTATCTTTATAAACATTTTGTTTTAGTTTTTACAATGATGCTGAGTAGTGGAAGATATCCATTTTAGTACTGAAAAGAATGAATTTATTTGTGTCACAGTTTGTAATTGTTTTAGAAATGTTCTGTATGCTTTCTTATATTAATGCCTAAACAGCATCAGCAGCGTGTCTCCATTGTCTGTCACATCTTCCCTTCCTGGTGCTGCAGCTCCGTCAACATACAGGTAAGTCGTCCTCCTCCATCTCCCAGTCTGTTGTGTCTTAGTCTGCTTTAGACATTTGTTCTCCAGAATAGTCCAGGCCAGTGTAAACCTAATTCCACAGGTCCCCCTAGAGTCTCCAGCACTGTCCCATGTGGACGTAGGTCAGTCTCCAGCACTGTGTCCCATGTAGACGTAGGTCAGTCTCCAGCACTGTCCCATGTGGACGTAGGTTAGTCTCCAGCACTGTGTCCCATGTAGACGTAGGTTAGAGTCTCCAGCACTGTGTCCCATGTAGACGTAGGTCAGAGTCTCCAGCACTGTGCCCCATGTAGACGTAGGTTAGTCTCCAGCACTGTGTCCCATGTAGACGTAGGTCAGAGTCTCCAGCACTGTGCCCCATGTACACGTAGGTTAGTCTCCAGCACTGTGTCCCATGTAGACGTAGGTTAGTCTCCAGCACTGTGTCCCATGTAGACGTAGGTCAGAGTCTCCAGCACTGTGTCCCATGTAGACGTAGGTCAGAGTCTCCAGCACTGTGCCCCATGTAGACGTAGGTTAGTCTCCAGCACTGTGTCCCATGTAGACGTAGGTCAGAGTCTCCAGCACTGTGTCCCATGTAGACGTAGGTCAGAGTCTCCAGCACTGTGCCCCATGTAGACGTAGGTTAGTCTCCAGCACTGTGTCCCATGTAGACGTAGGTTAGTCTCCAGCACTGTGTCCCATGTAGACGTAGGTCAGAGTCTCCAGCACTGTCCCATGTAGACGAGGTTAGTCTCCAGCACTGTGCCCCATGTACACGTAGGTTAGTCTCCAGCACTGTGTCCCATGTAGACGTAGGTCAGAGTCTCCAGCACTGTCCCATGTAGACGTAGGTTAGTCTCCAGCACTGTGTCCCATGTAGACGTAGGTCAGAGTCTCCAGCACTGTGTCCCATGTAGACGTAGGTCAGAGTCTCCAGCACTGTGTCCCATGTAGACGTAGGTTAGAGTCTCCAGCACTGTGTCCCATGTAGACGTAGGTCAGAGTCTCCAGCACTGTGTCCCATGTAGACGTAGGTTAGAGTCTCCAGCACTGTGTCCCATGTAGACGTAGGTCAGAGTCTCCAGCACTGTGCCCCATGTAGACGTAGGTTAGAGTCTCCAGCACTGTGTCCCATGTAGACGTAGGTCAGTCTCCAGCACTGTGTCCCATGTGGACGTAGGTCAGTCTCCAGCACTGTGTCCCATGTAGACGTAGGTCAGAGTCTCCAGCACTGTGTCCCATGTAGACGTAGGTCAGTCTCCAGCACTGTGTCCCATGTAGACGTAGGTCAGTCTCCAGCACTGTGTCCCATGTAGACGTAGGTCAGTCTCCAGCACTGTGTCCCATGTAGACGAGGGTCAGAGTCTCCAGCACTGTGTCCCATGTAGACGTAGGTCAGAGTCTCCAGCACTGTGTCGCATGTAGACGTAGGTCAGTCTCCAGCACTGTGTCCCATGTAAACGTAGGTCAGTCTCCAGCACTGTGTCCCATGTAGACGTAGGTCAGAGTCTCCAGCACTGTGTCCCATGTAGACGAGGTTAGGGTCAGTCTCCAGCACTCTGTCCCATGTAGACGTAGGTCAGTCTCCAGCACTGTGTCCCATGTAGACGTAGGTCAGTCTCCAGCACTGTGTCCCATGTAGACGTAGGTCAGAGTCTCCAGCACTGTGTCCCATGTAGATGTAGGTTAGTCTCAAGCACTGTGTCCCATGTAGACGTAGGTTAGTCTCCAGCACTGTGTCCCATGTAGACGTAGGTCAGAGTCTCCAGCACTGTGTCGCATGTAGACGTAGGTCAGTCTCCAGCACTGTGTCCCATGTAAACGTAGGTCAGTCTCCAGCACTGTGTCCCATGTAGACGTAGGTTAGAGTCTCCAGCACTGTGTCCCATGTAGACGTAGGTCAGAGTCTCCAGCACTGTGTCCCATGTAGACGTAGGTCAGTCTCCAGCACTGTGTCCCATGTAGACGTAGGTCAGTCTCCAGCACTGTGTCCCATGTAGACGTAGGTCAGAGTCTCCAGCACTGTGCCCCATGTACACGTAGGTTAGTCTCCAGCACTGTGTCCCATGTAGACGTAGGTTAGTCTCCAGCACTGTGTCCCATGTAGACGTAGGTCAGAGTCTCCAGCACTGTGTCCCATGTAGACGTAGGTCAGAGTCTCCAGCACTGTGCCCCATGTAGACGTAGGTTAGTCTCCAGCACTGTGTCCCATGTAGACGTAGGTCAGAGTCTCCAGCACTGTGTCCCATGTAGACGTAGGTCAGAGTCTCAAGCACTGTGCCCCATGTAGACGTAGGTTAGTCTCCAGCACTGTGTCCCATGTAGACGTAGGTTAGTCTCCAGCACTGTGTCCCATGTAGACGTAGGTCAGAGTCTCCAGCACTGTCCCATGTAGACGTAGGTTAGTCTCCAGCACTGTGCCCCATGTACACGTAGGTTAGTCTCCAGCACTGTGTCCCATGTAGACGTAGGTCAGAGTCTCCAGCACTGTCCCATGTAGACGTAGGTTAGTCTCCAGCACTGTGTCCCATGTAGACGTAGGTCAGAGTCTCCAGCACTGTGTCCCATGTAGACGTAGGTCAGAGTCTCCAGCACTGTGACCCATGTAGACGTAGGTTAGAGTCTCCAGCACTGTGTCCCATGTAGATGTAGGTCAGAGTCTCCAGCACTGTGTCCCATGTAGACGTAGGTTAGAGTCTCCAGCACTGTGTCCCATGTAGACGTAGGTCAGAGTCTCCAGCACTGTGCCCCATGTAGACGTAGGTTAGAGTCTCCAGCACTGTGTCCCATGTAGACGTAGGTCAGTCTCCAGCACTGTGTCCCATGTAGACGTAGGTCAGTCTCCAGCACTGTGTCCCATGTAGACGTAGGTCAGAGTCTCCAGCACTGTGTCCCATGTAGACGTAGGTCAGTCTCCAGCACTGTGTCCCATGTAGACGTAGGTCAGTCTCCAGCACTGTGTCCCATGTAGACGTAGGTCAGTCTCCAGCACTGTGTCCCATGTAGACGTAGGTCAGAGTCTCCAGCACTGTGTCCCATGTAGACGTAGGTCAGAGTCTCCAGCACTGTGTCGCATGTAGACGTAGGTCAGTCTCCAGCACTGTGTCCCATGTAAACGTAGGTCAGTCTCCAGCACTGTGTCCCATGTAGACGTAGGTCAGAGTCTCCAGCACTGTGTCCCATGTAAACGTAGGTCAGTCTCCAGCACTCTGTCCCATGTAGACGTGAGGGTCAGTCTCCAGCACTGTGTCCCATGTAGACGAGGTCAGTCTCCAGCACTGTGTCCCATGTAGACGTAGGTCAGAGTCTCCAGCACTGTGTCCCATGTAGACGTAGGTTAGAGTCTCCAGCACTGTGTCCCATGTAGACGTAGGTCAGAGTCTCCAGCACTGTGTCGCATGTAGACGTAGGTCAGTCTCCAGCACTGTGTCCCATGTAAACGTAGGTCAGTCTCCAGCACTGTGTCCCATGTAGACGTAGGTTAGAGTCTCCAGCACTGTGTCCCATGTAGACGTACGGTCAGAGTCTCCAGCACTGTGTCCCATGTAGATGTAGGTCAGAGTCTCAAGCACTGTGTCCCATGTAGACGTAGGTTAGTCTCCAGCACTGTGTCCCATGTAGACGTAGGTTAGTCTCCAGCACTGTGTCCCATGTAGATGTAGGTCAGAGTCTCCAGCACTGTCCCATGTAGACGTAGGTTAGTCTCCAGCACTGTGCCCCATGTACACGTAGGTTAGTCTCCAGCACTGTGTCCCATGTAGACGTAGGTCAGAGTCTCCAGCACTGTCCCATGTAGACGTAGGTTAGTCTCCAGCACTGTGTCCCATGTAGACGTAGGTCAGAGTCTCCAGCACTGTGTCCCATGTAGACGTAGGTCAGAGTCTCCAGCACTGTGTCCCATGTAGACGTAGGTTAGAGTCTCCAGCACTGTGTCCCATGTAGACGTAGGTCAGAGTCTCCAGCACTGTGTCCCATGTAGACGTAGGTTAGAGTCTCCAGCACTGTGTCCCATGTAGACGAGGTCAGAGTCTCCAGCACTGTGCCCCATGTAGACGTGAGGTTAGAGTCTCCAGCACTGTGTCCCATGTAGACGTAGGGTCAGTCTCCAGCACTGTGTCCCATGTGGACGTAGGGTCAGTCTCCAGCACTGTGTCCCATGTAGACGTAGGTCAGAGTCTCCAGCACTGTGTCCCATGTAGACGAGGTCAGTCTCCAGCACTGTGTCCCATGTAGACGTGAGGTCAGTCTCCCCAGCACTGTGTCCCATGTAGACGAGGGTCAGTCTCCAGCACTGTGTCCCATGTAGACGAGGGTCAGAGTCTCCAGCACTGTGTCCCATGTAGACGTAGGTCAGAGTCTCCAGCACTGTGTCGCATGTAGACGTAGGTCAGTCTCCAGCACTGTGTCCCATGTAAACGTAGGTCAGTCTCCAGCACTGTGTCCCATGTAGACGTAGGTCAGAGTCTCCAGCACTGTGTCCCATGTAAACGTAGGTCAGTCTCCAGCACTCTGTCCCATGTAGACGTAGGTCAGTCTCCAGCACTGTGTCCCATGTAGACGTAGGTCAGTCTCCAGCACTGTGTCCCATGTAGACGTAGGTCAGAGTCTCCAGCACTGTGTCCCATGTAGATGTAGGTTAGTCTCAAGCACTGTGTCCCATGTAGACGTAGGTTAGTCTCCAGCACTGTGTCCCATGTAGACGTAGGTTAGAGTCTCCAGCACTGTGTCCCATGTAGACGTAGGTCAGAGTCTCCAGCACTGTGTCGCATGTAGACGTAGGTCAGTCTCCAGCACTGTGTCCCATGTAAACGTAGGTCAGTCTCCAGCACTGTGTCCCATGTAGACGTAGGTTAGAGTCTCCAGCACTGTGTCCCATGTAGACGTAGGTCAGAGTCTCCAGCACTGTGTCCCATGTAGATGTAGGTCAGAGTCTCAAGCACTGTGTCCCATGTAGACGTAGGTCAGTCTCCAGCACTGTGTCCCATGTAGACGTAGGTCAGTCTCCAGCACTGTGTCCCATGTAGACGTAGGTCAGAGTCTCCAGCACTGTGTCCCATGTAGACGTAGGTCAGTCTCCAGCACTGTGTCCCATGTAGACGTAGGTCAGTCTCCAGCACTGTGTCCCATGTAGACGTAGGTCAGAGTCTCCAGCACTGTGTCCCATGTAGACGTAGGTCAGTCTCCAGCACTGTGTCCCATGTAGACGTAGGTTAGAGTCTCCAGCACTGTGTCCCATGTAGATGTAGGTTAGTCTCAAGCACTGTGTCCCATGTAGACGTAGGTTAGTCTTCAGCACTGTGTCCCATGTAGACGTAGGTTAGAGTCTCCAGCACTGTGTCCCATGTAGACGTAGGTCAGAGTCTCCAGCACTGTGTCCCATGTAGACGTAGGTCAGAGTCTCCAGCACTGTGTCCCATGTAGACGTAGGTTAGAGTCTCCAGCACTGTGTCCCATGTAGACGTAGGTCAGAGTCTCCAGCACTGTGTCCCATGTAGACGTAGGTCAGTCTCCAGCACTGTGTCCCATGTAGACGTAGGTCAGTCTCCAGCACTGTGTCCCATGTGGACGTAGGTCAGAGTCTCCAGCACTGTGTCCCATGTAGACGTAGGTCAGTCTCCAGCACTGTCCCATGTAGACGTAGGTCAGAGTCTCCAGCTGTTTTCAGTCTGTATAGTTACATGCTATAGACTACTGCTCAAGGAGGCTACCTCCAGCCTAGAGGAGACTGCCAACAGATGAGAGATGCTGTGGTGTATTCAGTCCATTCCTTGCAGTGTTTGGGTGTAACAGAATCAGCTGTTCTTAGACAGTTTGCATTTGCATCTCTTAAAAAAATAGTTGTGATTTTTTGGGAAAGGAAAGTGTTTCCCAGATAAGTTTTAGCATTACTTTAACAAAGACATACAGAATTTTAGCATTGATGTAACTATGGTTACTGTACTTAGGTAGTTGCTGGTTAGCATATGGGGATATTTGACTGTAGTGCCAATTCTCATTTCTTCTCCCAATGCTTTCTATGTATTAGTGTAATATTGGTCTCCTATGATATTTACAGGAAAGTCTGTCTTTGTAATTTCAGTTCATCCTATGAAACAACGTCCAGCCCTGTTTAACCTGTTGAGGTAAGATATCAGTGCACACATGTGTGTCAGTGTATTAGGTGCCTCTCATCAATGTGAGACCTGTCTGTAAGTAGTTATGAGTCTTGAGTATATTACATATTCCTTTACAAAAAAAAAACAGAAAGGTTTTGTATTTGTTTCTGAGCTATTTATAATGAACGTTGTTGCTGCACCAAGGTTTGATCTGTTGTCACTCACCTTGAGGACGGGGTGGTGGGGTAGCCTGGGTTAAGCGTCCACTCGTCATGCTGAAGACCCAGGTTCGATTCCCCACATGGGTACGATGTGTGGAGCCTATTTCTGGTATCCCCTGCCGTGATATTGCTTAAATATTGCTGAAAGCATACTCACTCGCCCGCCTTGAGAACAGATTTATCTTTTTGTGTTAGTTTGTAATGCATGTTACCCCTTATACAACTTCAAGGGCCCAGGATACGTTATGACAATTTCAGCAACTGTAGGAGACATTACCACAGTTTCGATTCAGGTCTAATGCAGTGTCGACACAGAAGGAGAGTCTGAAGAAGTCAAATTGATATTATAGACAAGTCAGCTTTCTGTTATGTTTGTTTGTGAGCTTTGTAGAGTGACAAGTAGATGGTGCTCCTACAATCCAGAAAGGTACAACTATTTGCATGACTGAACATACATGTATTTTAAATCAACTTTTATACCTCATACAAGACAATTGGGTTTTTTGCAGTAATGAGATTATTATCATTGAATACATGTATATTATTTGTATCTGTTTGCAGTAATTAATTAAGAATACTTTTTACAGGTCATGTAAAGTCACAGTTTCGAAGGAGATTGAAGGAGGATTCTTAATACCGAAGACATGAATAAATGGGAATTGATTCGAAAATATGGATGTGTGAAAACTGTGCCAAATTTTAGTGTTGGAAAAAGGAAAGCTTCTATCATCCACATGTTCCTTATGATGTGGTTATCTGCTACAACCACAGTGGGAAACTGTGAACAATGTGCTCCATACACTTTCCATTCCAAGCAGTGAGAGCCAGTCGAAGAAATGTTCATGGGAAGTGCCACGTGAATCTGGTGAATAGTAGTTTGTTGTTACAGTGTTACAAGGGTCGTTGTGTAGTTCCACACAGAACAGTTTTCAACCATGACAACGTTTAGATTTTCTTAACGGAAGCAAGTTTCTTTTCCAACAGAAAGTATGCACGATTAGGAAGTTCAACACAATGAACTCACTTTTGTGAAAATCTGAAAGATGTGTTTTGGAAATTCATTGGTTTGGGGGAAAATGAGCTGATTCACTGTTGTGTTCAAAATTTAATACAAGATGTTGTCAAAGTTGGAAATTAGAATGCTGGAAACTGTTCCCGGAGAGTGTAGGAT
Organism: Haliotis rubra; assembly: GCF_003918875.1. Lineage (NCBI taxonomy): Eukaryota > Metazoa > Mollusca > Gastropoda > Lepetellida > Haliotidae > Haliotis > Haliotis rubra. Next base: position 1,110,417 of record NW_025766459.1, read on the forward strand.
GTGTTGCCAGTGATGAGCCTAGCTGTGGCCTTCCCAGTCAAGGCTTATGTCGGTTTAGGGCTAACCCTTACTCCGCTTGTAGTTGGAAGAGGCGCTTTCCCAGATGATGGCAAGATTATATGTGTTGTGTAATACGTGCATGGCATACTCATTAATATAATAGCCTGTGTTTTTGTGGTATTTCTTTATCCGGAAGGAGCCTTGTTGGATCAAGAAATTGAATTAATTATATTTTGTGGACCAGTGCTTCAGTATTGTGACAGATGGTTTTACTTGTTGCTTCCCAAGTGATGTGTACTCATTCTTTTAGGTATGTGAAATAAACGTACATGTGTGAAATGAATGTGATTTTGATTGTTTGATGAAATCGTTCCGTGGTTGAGGAAGGCAATTGCTGTACACCAGTGAAAATGTGAAAAGTTTTATTTCAAGGAATTCTCAGTTGCTGCTTAGTGACAAAGGTGATTCCTCACCCATAGAAGTCGACAAGACAGTTATGTAACTCTTCAAAACCTTCTTGACTCCATCAAAATTCCATCATTTGGCGTCCATTCTTGTAGTGTGAAGTACAGCTACAGAGGAATTGTCCTCTCAAAATTGAAGATCAACATTATCCATATGTTGTTCAAGTTTCGGTGCCCCTCGCAGTAGAACCAGCCAGTGAATGTGGTGAAAGCAGCCAGTGAATGAGATGAAACCTGTCTCAGGGTGGGTGTGCGCTGGTAGCCATGTTCGTCGATCCCAATAACAGGGAAACATGGTGGTGCCCAGATGTGCTAGAAACCGTAACCACAACAAGTTTCAGGGAAACCTGGCCCAAGCCTTTCATCCTGTTGTCCTTGAAATCTTAGTGTGTCCTCATAGAAAAGCCACAGTGTTTGTTTTATGTCAGTGGAAAGGAAAATGTCCACAACCACCCAGAGCTTTTTGCTGGTGTTTTGTGTTTGAAGGCATGCTGATGCAGTCCAGTTTCAGCACTTCGTTCATGGGTTGTATGTGTCTCAACTGTGGTTCCAGCTGGCCTTTTCCAGGAACCAAGTCCAAGCCCATGCCTCTTTGCAAGACTCCCATTTACAGAGTTGCAAATGATGTCTATTTTGTTGTTCTGACCATAGGAACAGGCCAAAGTGACCCCTGCAAGCAAGCTTTGATGTGCTTGTAATTCTATGGAGTGGCCGTCTGCCAGCTGGTCCCAGCAGTGGGGCTGTTTCTACGTGGACCTCGATGTGCCAAAGTCAGTGAGGCAGCCGTGTGTTTACTACAAATATTTTTATGGCTGTGAATTTTTTTTCACAGACGTTCCAACATTTTAAGTATATATTCTTCCTATTGAAGATGATGTTAAGTTTTCAGAATAAAATATATTTTGTTATAAGATTTGATGAGAGTTTCGATATACTGAGTATGGTGCCCGAGATGTGTTCTGTTTAAGTGGGGAGGTGTCTGGATATGTGCCATGTGTGCTGCAGATGTGTTCCAGATGTCACTGCACAGGGTAAATATACATGTTGGTATTTGTTCCAGGGTTTAACTCGTACAACTCATGCATCATACAAGGAACACCCAGGCTAGGTGTCAGTTGGTGATATTCTTGTATGAAAGAAGTCCCCATCTATCAACAGCTACAAGCTTGATCAGGAACAATCTAATAAATCCCTATCACTTACCGCCTCTCACCCATTTCTTCCCTGTGAACTCCAAGGTTTAGAACTGTGACTCAAAACTTGAAGAAGATAAATCCATGAAGTTCTGTTATAAGAATTAAATATAGAACTGTGAGGACTGATATTTACTTTGAAAGTTTTCTTTTTACAGGATTATTTTAAAAAAACCATGATAGAAATGTTCTACTGTAGGTGTAAAGTGGGAGGATGGAAGCGATGATGATGTGTACCCAGGTTGGACCAGCAACAAACACACCTGCTGGCAACACAACCAAGAAACATGTGGAAGTGATGAAATTGTGGAAGCCTTTAAAAAGAATGATAAAGTAGAAACTTTGTATGAACAATGCTATTTAGTTATATTGGGGATTACTCTTTCTCAGTAAAGTACAGATTCTAGTACTTTTTTATTGGGTTGAGTCCGATCTGGGAATCGAACCCTCAGAGTCGGGCACTTAATCGCAAGCACACAAAGTCAGCCCTCTAACCCACTCAGTTACTGCTGTTGCCACTACTGACTCGTGTACTGAGAAAGTGTAATTCCATGTATGACAGTTGGCGACTTAACGAAGAGCATGACTTATTAAATAGTTCTTATGCAGAAGAGGACTTCCTCTTCCAACCAGTTTCTACATCCCCAGTGTACAGGTTGAGACCTGCACTTGTATTGGAAGTGTTTCCATGTTTCCATGTGTCCATTCCCCAGTTCCACTCTAACCTCTAATTATGAGTGAGTAGTGAAATTCGAAATTACATCTGATTTCGGTATCAGAAGATACAAACAGGCAGTTTCAAATGGCAAAGAAAATAGTTTTGTTTCTAGGCCCGTTCTACTTAGTGGGATAGCATCAAAGGACTATTTGTCTTCTGTAGTGGGTGGGGGTGTGTTGGGGTGGGATGTCAGTTAAGACAAACCAAATTACCTGAAGAGTTTAATGTTTGTATTGTTATATGTTAATTAATTGATAAATCATAAACCACTAACCTGAAGGTATAGGAGGCAAGTTTTATATCCTAAAACTTTCAACAAAAATACTTCTAAATGTCTTTAAGTGGTGTTCTAAAGTCAACCATATTATGTCAGTGAGACACTGCTCTTTTTTCAAGCAAATGAATATGGTGTTCTCAAAGGATTTGAAAAGATTAACATTGATAATACACATGGTGATCTTCACAAATAAGAGTGAGTGAGTGAGTTTTGTTTTCTGAGTGACGAGCGAACTCATTAACCACTAGGCTACCCCACCACCCCTCAAATAATAAGTGAGAACAGATCAATGTGACACAGTCATGCTTCATCAAATCATTCACGTCACCGTGGTTACTGGGATTTCCTCCCCTATCTTATACTAGTGGTGAATGCAACAATTTGGTTGGCTAATACTTGGTTTACAAGTATAAGAACATTTTCTGACACCAGCTCATGAAGTCTGGTGAAATATTGTGATGCCAGTTAATGGCCGATAGATGAACTACATGTGCTAGTTTCGCTTGTAATTAACACATACTTACTCTTCATGCAAGACTTCGAGTGAGTGGTGGATAGCCTAATGGTTAAGGTGTTCGCTCATCACACCGAAGACCCTGGTCGATTCCCCACATGGGCACAATGTGTGAAGCTCATTTCTATTCCCCCATGGTGATATTGCTGGAATATTGCTAAAAGTAGCGTAAAACCATACTCGCTCACTCATACAAGGCAGGACCCATGGCCAGTCAGCTGAGGTGCTAAAGTTAGCAATGATGAGTTGCGTCCCTTTGGCTTGCCAGGACCTGATTATTTTGGGTTGTTTCGCAGATTCACTCTGATCATGATCAAAGGTTATTTTTCAACATAAACTTAAGCAGTCGCACTTTTATGGACACCAATAAGTAGTATAAACACAGATAAGAGTCCACATACCTAATGGAAGTACATGTACAAGGTAGGTACAGTAAGATGGTCAGGTGGTCTTCCCAACTTCCATGATACATTATAGCAGAACATTTGAATTCTGATGGGCATTGAGAATGTAACAAAGCTGAATGTTGAGCTTGCGTATGATACAGGGTTTGGGCAAAAGTAACTGTTATGCCCCTGTACATCAAGAAACATATTGCTGAAAAGCCAGCTAAAGTGCAGGCCTTGATATACCCGACTGTGAAGGCATCTTCAACAACACTGTTACTGCATATATCAGGTAGATTGTGTCATCATCTGGTGTACAGGTATGTTTGATGAACCCGAGACCCGAGTTATCCTTGATGAACGATGCCTTGATGGTTACTCGACAGAGTTATTCCATTAGGATTCATTGCAGGGTTGTGTGTCATGTCAACTTCCCTGCAGATCCGAGTTAGAATTAATCTTCAGCAACAATGCTTCTAAGAGGGGACTGACGGGATCGGGTGGTCAGGCTCACTGACTTGGGGTGTCACATCGTATCCCAATGGTATATATCGCTGGTCGTGGCGTCAAACCCGGGATGGTCCAGTCCAGTCTCGATTATTTGAAACAAAACTGTAAAGACAACCGCTCACATACGCTTTCAGTTGTTTGGTAACCCAGGCTTGGGACGCTTTTACTTGCAAATGCTTGCTGTAAGTTTTACATATTTTCAAAGCGAATTTTAATGTAGATGATATAAAAAAAACTTGTCAGTCTCTTTTTCTCTCTATTTATTTTCGATTTTTAATATCTTATGTTTTTAAGCTAAATACTCCATTATGCCAAGCTAGCAACGCCGGCTAGTTTCGGTCTGATAATTCTACGTGTCTGAGAAGATCACTGACAAACACTTTCAATGGAGACCAAAAGAAAGGAAAAGAATAAAAAGCCTCCTGTATTCAGTCACGTATATAAATGATGAGTGGTTGTTTGACACGAATTACATGAGCACGAATTAAATGTTTTCCGCTGGGTCAGGCGAGAAAATATTTCCGGTTTCAGATTGGCAGATGCACGTGAATAAAACCCTTGCTTGAGGAAGGAAGAGGGATACTGACGTCAGCATACCGGAAGTGAATTCCGTGTGGTATTTGTTCAGCAACACTACCTTGTGTTGTAAATCAGTCGCCGCGCCTGTAAACTTGATGTTGTATAAACGTCTTATGTTATACAGGACTTTCACCACTTTTCTTGAAACTCGTGAGAATTCCTTTGTACGACCCAGACTGTATAATAACAGGTTGAAAACGCACCAGTCTAAAATTGTCCATATTTTCATCAAAATGGATTTCAGCATGACAATGATCAATGAATATAGCTAACATGAAGGCGAAGGGCATGTCCAGTTGAAAAAATGCTGTAGATAGAAACTCCTTTTCACAGTATTACTCATAATTCCAAAACGCATCAACATGCAGCCACGCCATGAAAAAAGCGCGAATTTCTGTGACTGTGACATTAAACGAGGTGTATGAGAACCTGAAACTAATACGTCCTGGGTCCTACAAGCGTACACTGATATCTTTCTTTATATGTATATGGATATCAGTGTAAGCTCGTAGGACCCAGGACGTATTAGTTTCAGCAATACAAGCCCCTGTGGCTTCACTAACGATTGTGAAACGAGGACAGATGTCGAGGTTAACACCTCACGACGGAGAGCGTGCACAAGGCATGATTCAGGTTGGCACCAGCAGCAGCAGGGATATTGCTCCACAACTTGGACTTGGCCGCTCCACCATCGTTAGGCTTCATAGACGACATCAGAAGATCGGCAGTGACCTTCCACGAATATCGCCATATTGACCTTGACCATATCCGTGATCGAACACTGCCGACTGCCAGGACTGCTGCACTAGTTCAAGGTCGACGTGGGGTCATCAGCGCTGACACCCTGCAACGCCGCCTATACGCTACAGGCTCCATGCTCGACGTCCTTACGTTGGACCAATTCTGACTGACAGACACCGTAATGAGCGTGTCAAATGGGCCTACAGGCATGTTCAGTAAAGGTTACAACGATGGCATGGTGTGGTAGTCACTGACGAGTCACGTCTTCATCTACGTAATGCTGACGGCCGATTACGTCTTTGGCGTAGACGTCGTGAACGTTATGCTGATGAGTGTGTGGGAGTGCTGGGAGTGTCATGGTCTGGATTGGAATAAGTTACAATCACACGACTGCCCCTCATATCTGTCAAGGGAGAGTTAATGCCCTTTACAACCGTGACCAGATTCTTCAGAATCACGTCGTACCATTCTTTAATCACTTTTCAGCAGGACAACGCACGGGCACAGACAGCTAGACTTTCCATGCAGTATCTGAGCATTGAGCACTTGTGGGGCGAAATTGGTCAGTCTGTCGCGGCGACAACAGATGCGAAACATCCGGGAACTTGAGGCTGCACTACTGCGGAAGTGGAACGCCATCCTCCAGAACTCTGTCCTTATTGCCTCAATGAGACGACGCACTGCATGTGTCAATGCAAATGGCGGTCACACACGATACTGACTTTTCGATTTGACCCCACGTGTGTTTGATCCTTTCTGACTGTGGAACAATTGAAGGAATGAGCGTCTTTTCTGTGTTGTTATTTTTGTCAGTCGTCCATCTGTTATTACACTTGCTTACACGTGCTTTTAGTAATCTGAACCTTTGTAAGTGGTGCGTGTTCAATGTTGGTGAGTATATGATAAGCATGCGTTGTTTAATCACAGTCAAATGGTGATGACACCAGGTGTTCGCAAATTACACCCGTCACAAACACACGCAAGGGCAAGTCAGGTTTTCAGCCGAGAAACGAGAGCGAGTGACAGAGTGTGATAGGGAGTGTGGCCAGCGTATTTGTCACAATAACGTGGAGAACCATGGTAAGGGAGATAACCGACCACTGGACCGTTATAGTCAATTCCCTTGCTCCAGGAAGATGGTCGAGGATTGGCGTGAAACACAATGTCGGTAGAGTAAGTCTCTGTTGTATAACGACTGTAAATTAAACTAAATGTGCAAAGCAGTTGTCGGTAGAGTACATCTTCTCAAGTGTCCACGCCTGATAACATCCAGCGTGACACAAATATCTGTCGCCTGCAGGACATGACTCGTCCCCTGACCTGCGTCTCCATTACCGCAATAGACGTCACCACTGTATCAGTCAAACATCACGCTAGTGGATCACAACTGATCACGTGTAAGTTAAACTATCTTCAACAAGTCTGCGCTGAAACCCGAGTTGGAGGACACGATGATTTATTATTCAATAAATCTGACTGAGGCTGGAAAGATCGATATTGTGTTCAGAATGTACTCTTCAGAATGGAGGAAATAAATATTATATTGGATTTAGGTCAAGGCTATAGCATGGCCAATCTAATAATGTCATATTTAGGTCCGAAACCAGGCCTGTGAATGCTTTGAACGATGTTTTGGGTCGTTGTCCTGCTGGAAAATCCAAAAATTCCATAGAACACGTGAGCAGATGGAAGTAAATGTCCCTCGAGAATATCTGTGTACCGCTCACTGTTCATATTCCCTTCAAATACACAGAGGGGCGCTGCCCCTAACACAGATATGCCACCCCACACGTTAAATTTCAGACTGTACTTTGGGCGCTGATACAAAGTTTTTCAGTTCGTTTGGTCCAGAATTTCAGTGTATTAGGAAACAGTCACACGGAACTTTCATCTGAGAAAATCACATTGTCCCAGTTAAAATTTCTATGCTGTAAGCACCAGTTCAACCTTCGCTCCTTTTGTTCAGGTTTCATGATCGGTGATGGAATTCCTCGACTTTTCTGCCAACCCATTGCATGCAGCTCAGTTCTAATTGTCTCCTTACAGACAGCCACAGTTCCTCTATCAATCATATCCAGCCTTAAGTTTTCTTAACTCCTTCGTTTGTTCTTAGAAAAAAGAATACCAAGCCGCCTCCTGTCACCGACAGTCAACTTTCTGGGCCTACCTGCGCCTCCCTGGTGCTCAATGCCATATCCATTTGCAATATTTTTCGAAACAGTGGACAAAGGGATGCCTGTTCTACTTGAAATCACTTTAGCTGATCTAATGTCCTTGTTATAATACTCTAAAATCAACTTCCTCTTCTCTAAATCATCCATACTGAGGATCACTGAAAATGTAGTCTGCTAGCAAGTAAACAAAGGGGGATAACTCTTCACAAACTAATGAAAGAGGATTAACGGAGTTGTCTCTCTTGAATGAAACCAAGCACTTGATAGCTGGTCAAGGTTGTTTATACTAGAAATCCAATTAAACATCTTCCTAAAATTCTCAATAATTTCTGGTCATACTATACATGTTGCTTGGCTGGATAATGGACAGAAGATTGGCACTTGACGAGGTCCATATTTGTGACGGCGTAAATCAACAACAAAGCAATGTTATATAAGTAAATATCTGAAATTAGTATCTTAATTTTACTAAGCCTACAAATAAATGCAAAGCACTGCAAAAGAATAAAGGTAGCAGTAAAGTAGATTCGGTACAAACTGATTGGCAAATATATATGAAAGTTTGATTATTGCCAAAACGATAATGATAAGGGCGGTGGATCTCTGGTGAATCTCCCCTTCTCGCTACAGCTGGTCTCTGGTGAATCTCCCCTCCTGCTACAGCTGGTCTCTGGTGAATCTCCCCTTCCCGCTACAGCTGGTCTCTGGTGATTCTCCCCTCCCGCTACAGCTGGTCTCTGGTGAATCTACCCCTCCCGCTACAGCTGGTCTCTGGTGAATCTCCCCTTCCGCTACAGCTGGTCTCTGGTGAATCTACCCCTCCCGCTACAGCTGGTCTCTGGTGAATCTCCCCTCCCGCTACAGCTGGTCTCTGGTGAATCTCCCCTTCCCGCTACAGCTGGTCTCTGGTGTCCCCTCCCGCCCTTCTCTGGGGACTGTCCCCTTCCCGCTACAGCTGGTCTCTGGGGACTGTCCCCTTCCCGCTACAGCTGGTCTCTGGGGACTGTCCCCTTCCCGCTACAGCTGGTCTCTGGGGACTGTCCCTTCCTGCCACAGCTGGTCTCTGGGGACCTGGTCTCTGGGGACTGGCCCTGATGTAGTGAGAGATGGGATGTCCCCTTGACAGAGACAGGTGGTGTCCCCTATATGATGTTTATGTGTTAAACCTCTACACGTTTCTCTTCTGGAACAGTAAGAAAGGCAGGACACTTTGTGGATGACAAATTCTTTATTATATATACTAAACGTCATGAGTCAAGGTTCACCTATATATTTTGTTCATTTAATTTTCAGCAGTTTTCATTAATGTTGATAGTCACCTAGCCATCGATTGACATTACACAATACCTCACTTTGTCGCACGCACTAGTCTCTTCAGGGATGGTTAGCTCACAATCCCAAAAATGATGATTGAATGAAGATCAATTTTCTTGATATTTGGTGTGTCGTTATCCGTGCTCCAAAAAGCTGACGCTAACACATCCAGTGATGGGTCAATGCACATGGAAAATGTGTAATGAAAGTTGTCAAGTGACATTGGTCTTTACACTTTAGATCCTTTATCTTTATTCACAGCATGGTTTCAAAATGAGGCGTTTCTGAGTGAGGAGACCAAGCAATAAGAATGCTTTGTACAGGAGAAAGTCAACGACAAGTTGCCAGACATTTGGGTAATGTGTCTCTGAGCGTCATCGGTAGACTGTGGCAAGGATTCCAGGCGACAGAAACTGTGGTGTGTGCTCCAAGGCCAGGTCGACCTCGTGTCACCACGCAGCGTCAAGATGGTCACCTCAGAACTGCAACAGATCTTCAACCTGAACACTTTACCGTCAACAACACCAGGATTAGTGTGTCCACCATAGGCCGCCGCCTACGTTCTGTGGGTCTTAGGGCTCGGCAACCGGCAGTCAGAACTGGAATGACCGACCCCTCGTCATCGTCAGGCACGGATGGCGTTCTGTCGTGCTCATATTCGTTGGAATCAACGCCAGTGGTCATCTGTTCTTTTTTCCGATGGGTGCAGGTGAAACCTCTCATTTAATAATGGTCGTAGACGGGTTTATCGACGTCATTTTGCTAATGCAACAGTAGCAACCCATGACTGATTTGGTGGCGGTTTGGTGATTATATGGGGTCGGAATACGGCTACTGGGAGGGCTCACAGGAAATCTCACAGCTCAACGATACAGAGACGACATTATTGTTCCATGTGTTGTACTATTTATACGTCAACTTCCTGCGTATTGTGGGTCTCCCCAGTTTCAAGATGACAGTGACAGACCACACAGTGGACGAATTGTGAATGAATTCCTGCGTATTGTGGGTCTCTCCAGTTTCAAGATGACAGTGACAGACCACACAGTGAACGTATCGTGGACCACCCCAGTTTCAAGATGACAGTGACAGACCACACAGTGAACGTATCGTGGGCCACCCCAGTTTCAAGATGACAGTGACAGACCACACAGTGAACGTATCGTGGGCCACCCCAGTTTCAAGATGACAGTGACAGACCACACAGTGAACGTATCGTGGGCCACCCTAGTTTCAAGATGACAGTGACAGACCACACAGTGAACGTATCGTGGACCACCCCAGTTTCAAGATGACAGTGACAGACCACACAGTGAACGTATCGTGGGCCACCCCAGTTTCAAGATGACAGTGACAGACCACACAGTGAACGTATCGTGGGCCACCCCAGTTTCAAGATGACAGTGACAGACCACACAGTGAACGTATCGTGGGCCACCCCAGTTTCAAGATGACAGTGACAGACCACACAGTGAACGTATCGTGGGCCACCCCAGTTTCAAGATGACAGTGACAGACCACACAGTGAACGTATCGTGGGCCACCCCAGTTTCAAGATGACAGTGACAGACCACACAGTGAACGTATCGTGGGCCACCCCAGTTTCAAGATGACAGTGACAGACCACACAGTGAACGTATCGTGGGCCACCCCAGTTTCAAGATGACAGTGACAGACCACACAGTGAACGTATCGTGGGCCACCCCAGTTTCAAGATGACAGTGACAGACCACACAGTGAACGTATCGTGCCACCCCAGTTTCAAGATGACAGTGACAGACCACACAGTGGACGTATCGTGGGCCACCCCAGTTTCAAGATGACAGTGACAGACCACACAGTGAACGTATCGTGGGCCACCCCAGTTTCAAGATGACAGTGACAGACCACACAGTGAACAGTTTCAAGTATCGTGGGCCACCCCAGTTTCAAGATGACAGTGACAGACCACACAGTGAACGTATCGTGGGCCACCCCAGTTTCAAGATGACAGTGACAGACCACACAGTGAACGTATCGTGGGCCACCCCAGTTTCAAGATGACAGTGACAGACCACACAGTGAACGTATCGTGGGCCACCCCAGTTTCAAGATGACAGTGACAGACCACACAGTGAACGTATCGTGGGCCACCCCAGTTTCAAGATGACAGTGACAGACCACACAGTGAACGTATCGTGGGCCACCCCAGTTTCAAGATGACAGTGACAGACCACACAGTGAACGTATCGTGGGCCACCCCAGTTTCAAGATGACGGTGACAGACCACACAGTGAACGTATCGTGGGCCACCCCAGTTTCAAGATGACAGTGACAGACCACACAGTGAACGTATCGTGGGCCACCCCAGTTTCAAGATGACAGTGACAGACCACACAGTGAACGTATCGTCAGGCCACCCCAGTTTCAAGATGACAGTGACAGACCACACAGTGAACGTATCGTGGGCCACCCCAGTTTCAAGATGACAGTGACAGACCACACAGTGAACGTATCGTAAGGCCACCCAGTTTCAAGATGACAGTGACAGACCACACAGTGAACGTATCGTGGGCCACCCCAGTTTCAAGATGACAGTGACAGACCACACAGTGAACGTATCGTGGGCCACCCCAGTTTCAAGATGACAGTGACAGACCACACAGTGAACGTATCGTGGGCCGTTTCCCCAGTTTCAAGATGACAGTGACAGACCACACAGTGAACGATCGTACGTATGTGGGCCACCAGTTTCAAGATGACAGTGACAGACCACACAGTGAACGTATCGTGGGCCACCCCAGTTTCAAGATGACAGTGACAGACCACACAGTGGACGTATCGTGGGCCACCCCAGTTTCAAGATGACGGTGACAGACCACACAGTGAACGTATCGTGGGCCCCCAGTTTCAAGATGACAGTGACAGACCACACAGTGGACGTATCGTGGGCCACCCCAGTTTCAAGATGACAGTGACAGACCACACAGTGAACGTATCGTGGGGCCACCCCAGTTTCAAGATGACAGTGACAGACCACACAGTGAACGTATCGTGGGCCACCCCAGTTTCAAGATGACAGTGACAGACCACACAGTGAACGTATCGTGGGCCACCCCAGTTTCAAGATGACAGTGACAGACCACACAGTGGACGTATCGTGGGCCACCCCAGTTTCAAGATGACAGTGACAGACCACACAGTGAACGTATCGTGGGCCACCCCAGTTTCAAGATGACGGTGACAGACCACACAGTGGAACGTATCGTGGGCCACCCCAGTTTCAAGATGACAGTGACAGACCACACAGTGAACGTATCGTGGGCCACCCCAGTTTCAAGATGACAGTGACAGACCACACGGTGAACGTATCGTGGGCCACCCCAGTTTCAAGATGACAGTGACAGACCACAGTGAGTGAACGTATCGTGGGCCACCCAGTTTCAAGATGACAGTGACAGACCACACAGTGAACGTATCGTGGGCCACCCCAGTTTCAAGATGACGGTGACAGACCACACAGTGGAACGTATCGTGGGCCACCCCAGTTTCAAGATGACAGTGACAGACACACAGTGAACGTATCGTGGGCCACCCCAGTTTCAAGATGACGGTGACAGACCACACAGTGAACGTATCGTGGGCCACCCCAGTTTCAAGATGACAGTGACAGACCACACAGTGGACGTATCGTGGGCCACCCCAGTTTCAAGATGACGGTGACAGACCACAGTGAACGTATCGTGGGCCACCCCAGTTTCAAGATGACAGTGACAGACCACACAGTGAACGTATCGTGGGCCACCCCAGTTTCAAGATGACGGTGACAGACCACACAGTGAACGTATCGTGGGCCACCCCAGTTTCAAGATGACAGTGACAGACCACACAGTGAACGTATCGTGGGCCACCCCAGTTTCAAGATGACAGTGACAGACCACACAGTGAACGTATCGTGGGCCACCCCAGTTTCAAGATGACAGTGACAGACCACACAGTGAACGTATCGTGGGCCACCCCAGTTTCAAGATGACAGTGACAGACCACACAGTGAACGTATCGTGGGCCACCCCAGTTTCAAGATGACAGTGACAGACCACACAGTGAACGTATCGTGGGCCACCCCAGTTTCAAGATGACAGTGACAGACCACACAGTGAACGTATCGTGGGCCACCCCAGTTTCAAGATGACAGTGACAGACACACAGTGAACGTATCGTGGGCCACCCCAGTTTCAAGATGACAGTGACAGACCACAGTGAACGTATCGTGGGCCACCCAGTTTCAAGATGACAGTGACAGACCACACAGTGAACGTATCGTGGGCCACCCAGTTTCAAGATGACAGTGACAGACCACACAGTGAACGTATCGTGGGCCACCCAGTTTCAAGATGACAGTGACAGACCACACAGTGAACGTATCGTGGGCCACCCCAGTTTCAAGATGACAGTGACAGACCACACAGTGGACGTATCGTGGGCCACCCCAGTTTCAAGATGACAGTGACAGACCCACAGTGAACGTATCGTGGGCCACCCAGTTTCAAGATGACAGTGACAGACCACACAGTGGACGTATCGTGGGCCACCCCAGTTTCAAGATGACAGTGACAGACCACACAGTGAACGTATCGTGGGCCACCCCAGTTTCAAGATGACAGTGACAGACCACACAGTGGACGTATCGTGGAGCCACCCCAGTTTCAAGATGACAGTGACAGACCACACAGTGAACGTATCGTGGGCCACCCAGTTTCAAGATGACAGTGACAGACCCACAGTGAACGTATCGTGGGCCACCCCAGTTTCAAGATGACAGTGACAGACCACACAGTGAACGTATCGTGGGCCACCCCAGTTTCAAGATGACAGTGACAGACCACACAGTGGACGTATCGTGGGCCACCCCAGTTTCAAGATGACAGTGACAGACCACACAGTGAACGTATCGTGGGGCCACCCCAGTTTCAAGATGATGACAGTGACAGACCCCACAGTGACAGTGAACGTATCGTATCGTGGGCCACCCCAGTTTCAAGATGACAGTGACAGACCACACAGTGAACGTATCGTGGGCCACCCCAGTTTCAAGATGACAGTGACAGACCACACAGTGGACGTATCGTGGGCCACCCCAGTTTCAAGATGACAGTGACAGACCACACAGTGGACGTATCGTGGGCCACCCAGTTTCAAGATGACAGTGACAGACCACACAGTGAACGTATCGTGGGCCACCCCAGTTTCAAGATGACAGTGACAGACCACACAGTGGACGTATCGTGGGCCACCCCAGTTTCAAGATGACAGTGACAGACCACACAGTGGACGTATCGTGGGCCACCCCAGTTTCAAGATGACAGTGACAGACCACACAGTGGACGTATCGTGGGCCACCCCAGTTTCAAGATGACAGTGACAGACCACACAGTGGACGTATCGTGGGCCACCCCAGTTTCAAGATGACAGTGACAGACCACACAGTGGACGTATCGTGGGCCACCCCAGTTTCAAGATGACAGTGACAGACCACACAGTGAACGTATCGTGGGCCACCCCAGTTTCAAGATGACAGTGACAGACCACACAGTGGACGTATCGTGGGCCACCCCAGTTTCAAGATGACAGTGACAGACCACACAGTGGACGTATCGTGGGCCACCCCAGTTTCAAGATGACAGTGACAGACCACACAGTGAACGTATCGTGGGCCACCCAGTTTCAAGATGACAGTGACAGACCACACAGTGGACGTATCGTGGGCCACCCCAGTTTCAAGATGACAGTGACAGACCACACAGTGGAACGTATCGTGGGCCACCCCAGTTTCAAGATGACAGTGACAGACCACACAGTGGACGTATCGTGGGCCACCCCAGTTTCAAGATGACAGTGACAGACCACACAGTGGACGTATCGTGGGCCACCCCAGTTTCAAGATGACAGTGACAGACCACACAGTGAACGTATCGTGGGCCACCCCAGTTTCAAGATGACAGTGACAGACCACACAGTGAACGTATCGTGGGCCACCCCAGTTTCAAGATGACAGTGACAGACCACACAGTGAACGTATCGTGGGCCACCCCAGTTTCAAGATGACAGTGACAGACCACACAGTGAACGTATCGTGGGCCACCCCAGTTTCAAGATGACAGTGACAGACCACACAGTGAACGTATCGTGGGCCACCCCAGTTTCAAGATGACAGTGACAGACCACACAGTGAACGTATCGTGGCCCACCCCAGTTTCAAGATGACAGTGACAGACCACACAGTGAACGTATCGTGGGCCACCCCAGTTTCAAGATGACAGTGACAGACCACACAGTGAACGTATCGTGGGCCACCCCAGTTTCAAGATGACAGTGACAGACCACACAGTGAACGTATCGTGGGCCACCCCAGTTTCAAGATGACAGTGACAGACCACACAGTGAACGTATCGTGGGCCACCCCAGTTTCAAGATGACAGTGACAGACCACACAGTGAACGTATCGTGGGCCACCCCAGTTTCAAGATGACAGTGACAGACCACACAGTGAACGTATCGTGGGCCACCCCAGTTTCAAGATGACAGTGACAGACCACACAGTGAACGTATCGTGGGGCCACCCCAGTTTCAAGATGACAGTGACAGACCACACAGTGAACGTATCGTGGGCCACCCCAGTTTCAAGATGACAGTGACAGACCACACAGTGAACGTATCGTGGGCCACCCCAGTTTCAAGATGACAGTGACAGACCACACAGTGAACGTATCGTGGGCCACCCCAGTTTCAAGATGACAGTGACAGACCACACAGTGAACGTATCGTGGGCCACCCCAGTTTCAAGATGACAGTGACAGACCACACAGTGAACGTATCGTGGGCCACCCCAGTTTCAAGATGACAGTGACAGACCACACAGTGAACGTATCGTGGGCCACCCCAGTTTCAAGATGACAGTGACAGACCACACAGTGAACGTATCGTGGGCCACCCCAGTTTCAAGATGACAGTGACAGACCACACAGTGAACGTATCGTGGGCCACCCCAGTTTCAAGATGACAGTGACAGACCACACAGTGAACGTATCGTGGGCCACCCCAGTTTCAAGATGACAGTGACAGACCACACAGTGGACGTATCGTGGGCCACCCAGTTTCAAGATGAGACACAGTGACAGACCACACAGTGGACGTATCGTGGGCCACCCCAGTTTCAAGATGACAGTGACAGACCACACAGTGGACGTATCGTGGGCCACCCCAGTTTCAAGATGACAGTGACAGACCACACAGTGGACGTATCGTGGGCCACCCCAGTTTCAAGATGACAGTGACAGACCACACAGTGGACGTATCGTGGGCCACCCCAGTTTCAAGATGACAGTGACAGACCACACAGTGGACGTATCGTGGGCCACCCCAGTTTCAAGATGACAGTGACAGACCACACAGTGGACGTATCGTGGGCCACCCCAGTTTCAAGATGACAGTGACAGACCACACAGTGGACGTATCGTGGGCCACCCCAGTTTCAAGATGACAGTGACAGACCACACAGTGGACGTATCGTGGGCCACCCCAGTTTCAAGATGACAGTGACAGACCACACAGTGAACGTATCGTGGGCCACCCCAGTTTCAAGATGACAGTGACAGACCACACAGTGAACGTATCGTGGGCCACCCCAGTTTCAAGATGACAGTGACAGACCACACAGTGAACGTATCGTGGGCCACCCCAGTTTCAAGATGACAGTGACAGACCACACAGTGAACGTATCGTGGGCCACCCCAGTTTCAAGATGACAGTGACAGACCACACAGTGAACGTATCGTGGGCCACCCCAGTTTCAAGATGACAGTGACAGACCACACAGTGAACGTATCGTGGGCCACCCCAGTTTCAAGATGACAGTGACAGACCACACAGTGAACGTATCGTGGGCCACCCCAGTTTCAAGATGACAGTGACAGACCACACAGTGAACGTATCGTGGGCCACCCCAGTTTCAAGATGACAGTGACAGACCACACAGTGGACGTATCGTGGGCCACTCCCAGTTTCAAGATGACAGTGACAGACCACACAGTGGACGTATCGTGGGCCACCCCAGTTTCAAGATGACAGTGACAGACCACACAGTGAACGTATCGTGGGCCACCCCAGTTTCAAGATGACAGTGACAGACCACACAGTGAACGTATCGTGGGCCACTCCCAGCTCTCAAGATGACAGTGACAGACCACACAGTGAACGTATCGTGGGTCAACCCCAGTTTCAAGATGACAGTGACAGACCACACAGTGAACGTATCGTGGGCCACCCCCCAGATTTCAGACCAAGATGAACATCGTAATAACCCCAGGCTCTCAAGATGACAGAAGACACACAGTGAACGTATCGTGGGCCACCCCAGTTTCAAGATGGCAGTGACAGACCACACAGTGAACGTATCGTGGGCCACCCCAGTTTCAAGATGACAGTGACAGACCACACAGTGAACGTATCGTGGGCCACCCCAGTTTCAAGATGACAGTGACAGACCACACAGTGAACGTATCGTGGGTCTCCCCAGTTTCAAGATGACAGTGACAGACCACACAGTGAACGTATCGTGGGCCACCCCAGTTTCAAGATGACAGTGACAGACCACACAGTGGACGTATCGTGGGTCTCCCCAGTTTCAAGATGACAGTGACAGACCACACAGTGAACGTATCGTGGGCCACCCCAGTTTCAAGATGACAGTGACAGACCACACAGTGAACGTATCGTGGGCCACCCCAGTTTCAAGATGACAGTGACAGACCACACAGTGGACGTATCGTGGGTCTCCCCAGTTTCAAGATGACAGTGACAGACCACAGTGAACGTATCGTGGGTCTCCCCAGTTTCAAGATGACAGTGACAGACCACACAGTGAACGTATCGTGGGCCACCCCAGTTTCAAGATGACAGTGACAGACCACACAGTGAACGTATCGTGGGCCACCCCAGTTTCAAGATGACAGTGACAGACCACACAGTGAACGTATCGTGGGCCACCCCAGTTTCAAGATGACAGTGACAGACCACACAGTGAACGTATCGTGGGCCACCCCAGTTTCAAGATGACAGTGACAGACCACACAGTGGACGTATCGTGGGCCACCCCAGTTTCAAGATGACAGTGACAGACCACACAGTGAACGTATCGTGGGTCTCCCCAGTTTCAAGATGACAGTGACAGACCACACAGTGAACGTATTGTGGGCCACCCCAGTTTCAAGATGACAGTGACAGACCACACAGTGAACGTATCGTGGGCCACCCCAGTTTCAAGATGACAGTGACAGACCACACAGTGGACGTATCGTGGGCCACCCCAGTTTCAAGATGACAGTGACAGACCACACAGTGAACGTATCGTGAATGACTTCCTGCAGCAGCAGGGTATCCTGAGAATGGAGTGGTCAGCTTGTAGCCCGGATCTTAACCCAACTGAGCATGCCTGGGATGAGTTAAAGAAACCGCCCTATTCCACGGACTCTTGCTGACCTCCGTCTAGCGCTACACATGCAGGGAATGGCAGGCAATACCCCAAGCGTTCTTTATGAACTTAAAGGCCGGGATACAAATCTCCAAAGACCCGGTGGGTTTCCCATCGGCTACTCCTCAGCAGTGTAGATGTTTTTTGCCCATGAGTGACAGGGCTGTAACGGCGCCAAGCAAGAGTCTGGCGATGACAAAGGTCAACCTTAGAATTTACTACTAGAATAGATAGTGCCTTAGAGTAAATATCCTGACAACCCTTTCACAACTAATGTTGATGACTAAAGAGATTAATTTGATTAGCATATATGAAATTTCAAATTTTACTTATTTTCTGAAAATAAAATCTTCAACATGGTGATGTCAGCATCAAATAAGTGTACAGCCCTAACCCTGCACAGCATGTGGTCAGGGGAGGGTGCATTTTCAAATCTGGATTTGAAAAAGAGATATATATTTTCAAAACGTATGTTTCGTAGGCTGTCTGCTTGCATGTACATTTTACAGTGAGCCTTCATAACATACTTCTTTACCCTATG
The DNA here is from genome assembly GCF_003918875.1 of Haliotis rubra. Taxonomy (NCBI): domain Eukaryota; kingdom Metazoa; phylum Mollusca; class Gastropoda; order Lepetellida; family Haliotidae; genus Haliotis; species Haliotis rubra. Next base: position 1,129,336 of record NW_025766459.1, read on the forward strand.
GTTTAATTTCATCATGAACCGGTAAATCAATTTTGTGAAATTACATGGAATGTACTTGAATACTGCACTGCTTTACATGGAAAGACATCTTTGACAAGGCAAGGAGATCACATTAATAAGGTGCAAGGTTCTCGTTGTGACACAACTTTGCGTGGTAATGGTGGTTACACCAGATATTGACGTTGACCGTTCCATGTGATCTTTGATCGGTTCTAATCTGTCATCCAGGATGCAGCTGGAGTTATCGGCCCTGTGACGTTTTTGTGACATTTGCTGAACATTACGTTTAATAATTAAATTTTCATCCATGACAAACCTTGTTTAGTGTTCTATCAATTGTGATTGGGCAGATTAAATTATATAAGTGACCCTTCACTAATTACGCTTAGTAAATATTATATTATATACAAAGAGATGAGCATAGGCGGGTAGAGCTTACAAGGTGGTGAGAATAGGCTGCTAGTGCTTACAAGGTGGTGAGAATAGGCTGTTAGTGCTTACAAGGTGGTGAGAATAGGCTGCTAGTGCTTACAAGGTGGTGAGAATAGGCTGCTAGTGCTTACAAGGTGGTGAGAATATGAGGCTAGTGCTTACAAGGTGGTGAGAATAGGCTGCTAGTGCTTACAAGGAGGTGAGAATAGGCTGCTAGTGCTTACAAAAAGGTGAGTATTGGCAGCTAGAGCTTACATTGTTTGAGACGTTGATGTTGTCGCATCCTAGAACCTGACAAATGTGTCAGTACACAGGACCTTTGAACAGTCTTCTGTAAAAGTTGTAACTGAGCCTCGGGTGATCCCGCACTGGAGGGATGCTGATCCAGTACTGAGCCTCGGGTGCACGTGGGGGCAGGGTGATCCCGCACTGGAGGGATGCTGATCCAGTACTGGGCCTCGGGTGCACGTGGGGGCAGGGTGATCCCGCACTGGAGGGATGCTGATCCAGTACTGGAGCCTCAGGTGCACGTGGGGGGGCAGGGTGATCCCGCACTGGAGGGATGCTGATCCAGTACTGAGCCTCGGGTGCACGTGGGGGCAGGGTGATCCCGCACTGGAGGGATGCTGATCCAGTACTGGGCCTCGGGTGCACGTGGGGGCAGGGTGATCCCGCACTGGAGGGATGCTGATCCAGTACTGAGCCTCGGGTGCACGTGGGGGCAGGGTGATCCCGCACTGGAGGGATGCTGATCCAGTACTGAGCCTCGTGTGCACGTGGGGGCAGGGTGATCCCGCACTGGAGGGATGCTGATCCAGTACTGGGCCTCGGGTGCACGTGGGGGCAGGGTGATCCCGCACTGGAGGGATGCTGATCCAGTACTGAGCCTCGGGTGCACGTGGGGCAGGGTGATCCCACACTGGAGGGATGCTGATCCTCAGTACTGGGCCTCAGGTGATCCCGCACTGAAGGGTGCTGGGTAGGGTGATCGGGTGCACTGCAGGGGATGAACCTCGGGTGCACGTAGGGGCAGGATGATGCTCGGGTGCACGTGGGGGCAGGGTGATCCCGCACTGGAGGGATGGACCTCGGGTGCACGTAGGGGCAGGGTGATGCTCGGGTGCACGTAGGGGCAGGGTGATGCTCGGGTACACGTAGGGGCAGGGTGATGCTCGGGTGCACGTAGGGGCAGGGTGATGCTCGGGTGCGCGTGGGGGCAGGGTGATCCCGCACTGGAGGATGAACCTCGGGTGCACGTGTGGGGGCAGGGTGATGCTCCGCTGCACGTGGGGGCAGGGTGATGCTCGGGTGGGGGCAGGCTGATGCTCGTGGGGCAGGGTGATCCCGCACTGGAGGGATGAACCTCGGGTGCACGTAGGGGCAGGGTGATGCTCCGGTACACGTGGGGGCAGGGTGATGCTCGGGTGCACGTGGGGGTAGGGTGATCCCGCACTGCAGGGATGAACCTCTGGTGCACGTGGGGGCAGGGTGATGCTCGGGTGCGCGTGGGGGCAGGGTGATCCCGCACTGGAGGGATGAACCTCTGGTGCACGTAGGGGCAGGGTGATGCTCGGGTGCGCGTGGGGGCAGGGTGATCCCGCACTGGAGGGATGAACCTCGGGTGCACGTGGGGGCAGGGTGATGCTCGGGTGCACGTGGGGGCAGGGTGATCCCGCACTGAAGGGATGCTCATCCGGTTTCAATGTCTGACTCCTGCTGTGTGACAACACTGATGTCACTGGATGTGAGCAATCAATATATCTAAGTAAGCTCTAGAGGTGACATACAGTGGAACTCTCACCCTTCGGACATCCGTACTCGAGAAGACAAAGTGACACCCAAGCCTTTCAAGAAAGGATTTGAATTCGTTCAGTTACATTTATATCTTTAATCATACAAAACATGATCTAACAAGCAGCTACGGAAGTATATATGATACGTGCAAACAGATAGTTTGAAAACTGTGTGATTCCTTCATTGTGTAAGTACAATCCTTCCAGGATCACTGGTTTGTTGCCCTTCAGTGCCCCTCCTTTGAACGTTATGGATAATCAAGGTAAAATATATAGGAAAATCAGTTCAGCGATCATCATATTGTTGAATATGTCACATTTAACAACAAAATGAAATGTCCGTATAAAATTTGTAAAAACAGTTATTTGGTACATGCCAGTACTAACATGTCCGTGCCATTCATGTCATGTCTCAGGGTCATATAGGTCACACACCTAACATTCACAAGTCCACAGCTTGTTCCAAATCGTACAAAAATAAGAGATGTATATATACTGAACAACATTAGAAACGCACCACCCATACAATGCGAAATATCCCCGTCAGACTGCAATGTACCCATGATATCTGAGCATCGTCGGTGCATTTTACTGTAGTGCGTTTCTAATTTTGTTCAGTATATTATGTGAGCACATCGGTTCTTAAGTCGGTGTTGATGATTTCTTGCACCCACGTAAATGTGACACCAGATTTAACTGATTCTCCACCGTCACAAACCCGTGAAGGTCCGGGATAGAATGAACCTTCAGTAACCCATGCCTGTCGTAAGAAGCGACTAACGGGATCGGGTGGTCAGGCTCACTGGCCTGGTTGACACATGTCATCGGTTCCCAATTGCGCAGATCGATGCTCATGCTGTTCATCACTGGGTTGTCTGGTCCAGATTTGATTATTTACAGACCGCCACCATATTACTGGAATATTGCTGAGTGCGGCGTAAAACTAAACTCACTCACTCCACCGTCACAGGAGGCGATCGCGTGTGAACCCCGCAGCCTCAGGGTTAGATCATCTGCTACACATCTTACTATATTTCATAGATGTTTAACAATCTCACGCACTGGAGACTCGGGTCAGTAACTATTGTGGCGCGAGTTTATACTCACGTATCTTTAGTAATCTATCCTCACTAGGGGTTCATCTTGCATAATCATGGGTTGTTTAATCTATCTCACTGGGGGTTCACCTTGCATAGTCATGGGTTGGTTACGGTCTCTTCAAACCGTGGTACCCTTTCGTGTTCAGCAAACAGTTGCTAGTGTCCTTTTACCAGTTTACAGATGTGGTGGAGAAGGCAATCGTTATATTAATTTCCGTGGAAAACTTTAACTCCCTGGATGTGGCACGGATATATACGCCCCTGCTCTTCAACTCCTAGAAATCGAATAAATCTCGCATATACTTCAATTCACAATGTGGAGATCTGTAATCCGCAGCTGTCTTTGGCGAAGTGAAACCCCCTAAAGCTAGGTTCATCTTGATTATCGCTACTTTTGACGTGTTCCAATATTCCGTGTGTGATTTGAAAACTACGGGATGTTTATCTGGAACATTTAATACAGTGATGATGATGGGTGTCTGTGATTTACCAAACCACCCATGATCATTCTGAAATGACTGTAGAATTAAACCCAGCTGCGATATATATATATATCACTGTATTCCTCATTATATATACAGTCAAATGACAAAATGTAACAGTCACTAATCTCAATGGTCCCAAATGTCTCCGTTGTGAAACACAAAGGTTCTGTTCTAATATTTGACAGTGTTTGTTCCTCTACACTTTACTCAAATCTGTCTAAAAGAACATTTATGATACGGTTCTTTTATATGTATACTATACAATTGCTACACGTGACATTTCTGAAAACTGTTAACTGGCTCGTCTGCATCTCATATTTTGCTGACAGATGCATCCTGATGGCGACAATTTGTAATTCCCACACAGTTCCACCAAAGTCTACACATGTAAATCATCCATCACTTCGGGCTTCCGCCTCTCACTTCCAACTGCTTTGCGACTGGACTATAATCTTTAAGTCATTGCTTAACATAAATGATGTCTTGGATTTTATACTGCTTGTCGATGACGTCACAACTGTAAATACATACAGCTGAATGTTATTTATTCTTGATACTTTATGTTAAATACACATTTCCTCCCGCAATAGTCCAAGGGGGGTAACTCATGATCAGATCAGTAAAAACTGTGGAGTTGTCTGTCCGGGTGTAACTGTGTTGAGCCTGACCAGGAAGGCCCTCTGTAGGTTCCCAGTTGTATCATTCCAGCAAGATTCTTACAGCTTTCCGCGTGGCGACGAATTCCATTTGAATTAAAGGGACCAACTCTGACGACATATCAAGATGATCGCAATCTCATGCACCTAGCGAGGCGTCTGCGTGTTACTAACTGGTAGCTGAAGGTACTGTTTATCGTAGTTATTTCGAGTGCCATCAACCCTGGCCAAGCGCTGCGATGGAGTCTTACTCGCGGCTACTGCCGAGCCATAACCCCGCAGTACACTGTCAATCTCCAGCAGTACACTGTCAATCTCTAGCAGTACACTGTCAATCTCCAGCAGTACGATTGTACAGCAGTACACTGTCAATCTCTAGCAGTACACTGTCAATCTCCAGCAGTACGATTGTACAGCAGTACACTGGCAAACCCCCGCAGTACACTGTCAATCTCAAGCAGTACACTGCACGACTGTCAGACCCCATCGCGGCTCCCGGCTACATCGGCTCCCGGATCATGACACGGAGACGTCATGAGTTATAGAGTTATATAAGTGGTTAGCAATGCGTCCTCTGAGTCTCTATAAAGTCTTCACTCATTTCTGATATTGTTAATGAATGTGAATAAAGTCTTAGATTAGTATTTCGATGGTAAGTGATTTCATATTTTACTGACGTTTCGCTCACTATTAGAACGTCGCACGTCTAACGCATCATATGAAATCACACATAGTAATTGAAACAGGCGAAAAACAATCAGAGTGGTATGGCTCTGGACGCAGACAGTAGGTATGCATGTGAAATATTTCTGTATGTTGATATTGCTGTTCGTACCGCTTAGAATTAAATTCATTATAAATATGCCATACTCAAACGAATGACTCAGACACTGGAAGATTCGTCTCTCCTCATCAAATAACAGTCTGTTGGCAAAATAACGTCACCTGTGGTTGAGGAGGTTGTTTAGTCTTGGACAGTTTTACCACAGGACCCATATGCAAATGGACTGCTTGAGTTCCCTGGACCCCATACATACTCCAGGTTAACATGCCTGTAAATATTATGCCCTACGTACCACCGCGGACGTCTTTTTTCAGGAATTAATTTGACTGAACCCTTAATAGATTTGTTCCTGTCGTTCAAAACAAAACAGAAAAGAATGTGCTTTCTAGTTTCTCATGTGAACTTGTGAAATATGATCAGACCTGCTTGCTAATTTCTCGTAATTTCTGCATATTTTAATGCAGGTACGTTGTAACAGAAACCGGTATATGTATTATACAATTATATCACTATTTAATGATTGGAAGACACAAACAAACATAGTAATCATAACCAAATCAGACCTACTTAACGAGATGCTGCTTTTGTTGTATGTAAATAACCTAAATATCGTCTAATCATTTGCATCCTCGATTATCAAATGTATCACCTGGGTGCCGTTGTACCAACCGACCATAGCGCTACTTTAAGGTGATCGTAACTCCCATAACGCACAGACTTACGACTGTCGTAGTGCTAATGTTGCTTTGTACAATGGCACCAATTCCTTTGTGTTTGAAAATACATCCCATCTCCTATCTGATATTTTGCTTGCTCATTAGTGTGAGTGAGTGAGTTTAGTTTAACGCCGCACTCAGCAATATTCCAGCTATATGGCGGCGGTCTGAAAATAATCGAGTCTGGACTAGAAAATCCAGTGATGAACAGCATAAGCATCGATCTGCGCAATTGGGAACCGATGACATGTGTCAACCAAGTCAGCGAGCCTGACCACCCGATCCCGTTAGTGGCCTCTTAAGACAAGCATGGGTTACTGAATATCAGTTTTATAACCCAGACCTTCACGGGTCCTCGTTACAGTAATCTGACTGGGCATCTGTATGTTGTGTAGACTCTGGTCACTCAATGAGCACGTGAATGGGTCAAGGATCAGTAGTAAAACGGGGATGTGATATACAGAATAATCGGGAATTGTTCATTGCAGGCATGTTTCACAAAATACTTATTTATTATTTTCAGAAACAGTGTGAAAATCGAGTGATAAAAAGACCATCCGCTGCAATGGAAGTCTCGCGTATAGGGGTAATCCTGATCGATCTCCAAAAGGCCTTCACCCTGGGTCAGTGGATGCAAGCAGTTGGGCCTGGTGACGTCACACGCATCTCGCAAGTGTTCTCCCGATCTGCGCATATCGTGAAGCATCTCCCTGATGATGTACCACTTCTGTTGACCCGCTGTCTGTTCAGGCGGGAACATGACTTCGAATTTGACTCAGAGGTCGCCAACGGTCTCCAAAACAAAACCTACACAGAGATTATTAAGCCTAACACAAGAATCCTGGATTTCGATCCAGACGGTGTTAAAGCGTGGATTCAAAGAATCAGAGAAGAAAATATTATAACAGTTTTGATTGGTGGGTGCACGACAACCAGTTGCGTGAGACAGAGTTCTATTCAACTGCAGCAGAATTTCAGTACGAAAGGTGACCCTCGGTTCGTAGTTGATCTAAGTATGTGTGGTGCTCGCGACAGCAACTATCTGAAGCGATGTGTTACGTGTATGGAGAAGTACTTGAGCGGTTATGACGAGCGTTGCAAGGTCTGTGAGGAGTCTGGCGGGACGTCTCCGGTAGATAAAGCCGTGGAAGATATGACGCAAGCAGGAGTCACGGTTGTAGAACAATTTGACTGGTCGAAATATCTGACGAAAGAATAAATCACTTTTGAAAACAGTTTGTTTCTGTTATTAGACTTTTTAAAAATGAAAATGCAGGCCATTTTCTCTGCAAATTTAATCTGGTGTGAAACGTAATTTTGAATTTAATTCATATCTGCCACCCGTGTTGAGAAATGGTCTTCAGCCACACAGGCTTGTCGTGAAAGGGGACTTGAGGCATGGTGACTGGGTTGATGCATGTTATCGTTCCTCTCTCAAGTAGATCCATGCTCATAACATACACTTCGGGAATGTCTGGTCCAAACTTCATCTTCAGAACACCATGTCAGGGACACCACTATGTCAGGCTCACCACCATGTCAGGCTCACCACCATGTCAGGGTCACCACTATGTATGATCACCACCATGTGAGGCTCACCACCATGTCAGGGTCACCACTATGTATGATCACCACCATGTGAGGCTCACCACCATGTCAGGGTCACCACTATGTATGATCACCACCATGTATGAGGCTCACCACCATGTCAGGGTCACCACTATGTCAGGGTCACCACTATGTATGGGTCAGGGTCAGATCACCACCATGTGAGGCTCACCACCATGTCAGGGTCACCACTATGTCAGGGTCAGTATTAGTAGATACGTGGATACACGAGCTGGTGTATCCTATATCTGCTGGTGTGATGTAAGTCCGTTGTGCATACAGAAGTCCATTTTATATCGCCAGAGACCATATAATAGGTCTATTATATGGTCTCTGATATCGCCATTCCTGAAAGAAAACATGTTTTAATTCCATAATACACAGTGTAACGAACTTCCAAGGGTCTTGTGAAATAGGTTCGTCATATTCTTAGTTCAATATCCGTTAGTTGCGCAAACAGTACAGTATGTATTTGCCAACACTGAAGCTTGTAAATCAGAGAGGTGAAGATAAACAAACTTGTTTCCAGCCTCCCAGAATAACAGGGGTTTTGGATTTCTGGACTTTACATACTTGTATTGTCCTTAGCATAAGAGGGCACATCCATGGACGGTTGCTCCAGGTGAACTCTCAGTGACCTTTGACCGCCCAGACCAACACAGAGGATGATAGGGCTTATCATTTCAAGACGAGTTGATTTCTCTACCTCCTGGGTTTGGACATACAATACACAGGTTCAATTACTGGTGCCAGTACAACAACCTTGAAGATTGTTTATTGAAATCCGTTCCTTAATTGTTTATGTTTGAACGGTTGACCTATTTTAGTCTAGTCAGCACTATTCAATCACTGGCACGGGTATCAGTTAGGCAGTATACAGAAACGTACCTTGGCCATAATGCGAATACAGAACGTATCCTAGGACGATTCCATTCCCATTGTGTCGTATTCTTGACCGGAACTGTCATACTGTTGTATTAGATACATTTGATTGCCTTATGTAAGTAATGAGAATACACAGTAACGGATATTTCGCGTTGCACATGAATACCACTCGGAATCAGTTGAACGGGAACAACTACATACGGTTTCGCTTTTGGATTGCGGAATATGGACTCGTCCGCCTTTTAGGGTACCGGGTACGTTTCTGTATTTTGACTTTGTTTAGGGTACATATGTGTATACAGAAATGTACCTGGGGTACGTATCTGTAGTATCTGTGCCGACAACGACCCCTTCAGCATCAGTTAGTTAAGCAATGTTCTGAAAGAACTATTTCAATTCTTAAAAAAAACCCGAACACTATGCAGTATGTATTTATAAATGATAAGGCACTTGCACCTTTAAGTCACATGCCAATGTAATAATGGGACACAAACAAACAAATAGATCAAGTTTCATGTTATGAATCTTATTATGCATCTGTCTCCCGAAGACAGTGTAGGGGAGGTAAATCTGTCGTTCCAGATTTACTCGCGTGCATATTTACAGTTAGAGGTAAACGAAATAGTTTACTTTTTTTGCCTGAAACTAGTGTATCGATAAGAAATTACCATGATCAGCATTTTATTTGCTTATTACTCTGAGCAGCCTTTCATTTGTTGAAATGTTTGATGAGTACGTATACGTATCGTATGAGTATGATACTCGCGTCTAGTACTAGGCTATGATGTAACCGGAAGCGCTGCATCATCCTATATTTAGACTTTTAGTCTGCGTTTCTTTTCCGGTTAAAACTATTCCTTGTGTACTGATGTCACAACAGATCAGGTGGTCAGCTACGAGATAAAGTAAGACCATTTATCACCAGTTGAATGTTTAGTGTTAGAGTGGAATGTTTACAGCCGACAGATAGAGGGGAATGTGTGAAAAACTCCCCTCCGTGCAAGTCTGTCATAGACTAAATCAGTCACAGCGTGAATATGAATCATGCAGTTATTATTGTTTATGGTCAGCTGTGTGTTATTAATTCTATCAGATAACAACACCTGTCGTCTCACTTCAACGAAACGATTAAGAGGTCAGTGATATACTGTGACTAAGCTAGGATGAGGTCAATGTCTGCTAAGCTGAACCGTATCAAGGTCTGGTGTTCGTAACAGTGTTTACAATTGGGTGTCGAGATTTGTCTGTGATGGGATTTATGTGTTGCTTTGGGACAGAGATCATTACTCAGTACTGTGTCTCGTCTCTTTTAGTGATTAGTAATTTAGATCATTTTTCGAACATGACAGTATGCTTTACATTACACTTTTTGATAGGTTAGAACTTTGTGTCTTCAAAGGAGTCCCTGTCGGGCCAGATATAAATGCACATGATTTGAGTTATCATTGTGACGGGGCGGTGGGGTAGCCTAATGGTTAAAGCGTTGGCTCGTCACGCCGAAGACCCGGGTTCGAATCCCCACATGGGCACAATGTGTGAAGCCCGTTTCTGGTGTCCCCCGCCGTGATGTTGCTGGAATATTGCTAAAAGCGGCGTAAAACCAAACTCAGTCAGTCAGTATCATTGTGACTTGAAATATTGCAGTATGTCTTCCTGTTCCATGTAGATGCACAGTAAGATTTGTGTTCATGTATACTGCTGAAAAGGGGATAGTAGGTGTGCAATGGGAGTATCTGTTTCAAAGGGATTAGAGTCTGTATTCCACTTCTCTCTTGGAGATTCCAGATGTGAACAGGTGCCCTCACCTCAGGTACCCCAGTCTCAGGTCCCCCCACCTCGGGTCCCCCCAGTCGCAGGCCCCCAACCTCAGGTCCCCTAGTCGCAGGTGCCCCAGCCTCAGGTCCCCTAGTCTCAGGTCCCCCAGCCTCAGGTCCCCAAGTCTCAGGTCCCCCAGCCTCAGGTCCCCAAGTCTCAGGTCCCCAGATCCTCAGGTCCCCCAGCCTCAGGTCCCCATCCTCAGGTCCCGAGAGGCAACCACATTGATCATCTGGTGACACTTGTTGATATGTGTGATTGTACCTTCTTGGTGTGTCAGGTCCCTAGAAGCAACCACATTGATCATCTGGTGACACTTGTTGATATGTGTGATTGTACCTTCTTGGTGTGTCAGGTCCCTAGAAGCAACCACATTGATCATCTGGTGACACTTGTTGATATGTGTGATTGTACCTTCTTGGTGTGTCAGGTCCCTAGAAGCAACCACATTGATCATCTGGTGACACTTGTTGATATGTGTGATTGTACTTTCTTGGTGTGTCAGGTCCCTAGAAGCAAACACATTGATCATCTGGTGACACTTGTTGATATGTGTGATTGTACCTTCTTGGTGTGGATTGTTCGCTATATTGATCACAGGATCATCTGGTCCAGGCTCAATCATTTACCAACCAATGTCATATGGCTGAAATATTGATGAGTGCTTCAATTAACAACATTCAGACAAACCTTTTCCATCAGGATGAAAGTACTCAAATTTGATACTTTCCTCCTACACTTAACTCCCATGTTTACCCGTGAAGGTCTGGGTTAGAATATTGATCTTCAGTAACCCGTGCTTGTGGTAAGGGGCGACTTTTGGGATCAGGTGGTCAGGCTCGCTGACTTGGTTGACACATGACGTCGGTTCCCAATTGCGCAGATCTATGGTCATGTTGTTGATCACTGGATTGTCTGGTCCAGACTCGATTATTTACAGACTGCCGCCATATAGCTGGAATATTGCTGAGTGCGGCATAAAAATAAACTCACTCACTCATTTGATCATGAAACAGTGTTGACACAGTGGATATGTTCATATAACTGATGAAATTTGAAAAGAATTAAACAAAATATTTCTTATTTTCAGAGTTTCTTTTGTGAGTGAACTTGGCATTAGTTACAATAATGGCGTGAGGTTAGTTATGTTTTAATGTTATCAGTAAAATACAAATCTTCTTTATGAAGATTAATGATCATGATTATAGCTACGTCAAAATGAGTTGAAAATGAATTTTTAATAATATTTGCTGCAGATTTGGGATAGAATATCAATATCTGATCCAGTGTTGACAAATCCCTGTAATCATAGTCGTAATATGAAGTTTTCATGTATATCATTACAGGTAACAGAGACATGGAGAGTGACTCAACCTTCATTGTTCAAGGAATCACAAGATTAACACTTGAACTCAGATGATTCATGGTCCACAGAGATTGGCGATTCAGTGAAACATCTGTTGTTGAATGGCTGTTGCACATTTCAGTATTTCCCCAACCATGGTGACTCATGGAATGAAATCAAACATTTTTGACGACAAGGTTTTACATGTGTCAGGCAATTCCAGTACAACACTGACCCCGCCACTGATGAACTCCCCCATGTTGAGAAACGGCTCCTTCATTCCTTCAGCAGTAATCTCACAACCCCCCTGTCAGTGGATTCTGTACGCTGATGTTGGCAACTCAGGGTAAGCATATTGAGTGAGGTATGTCGTTGGATTCTGTACGCTGATGTTGGCAACTCAGGGTAAGCACATTGAATGAGGTATGTCAGTGGATTCTGTACGCTGATGTTGGCAACTCAGGGTAAGCATATTGAGTGAGGTATGTCAGTGGATTCTGTATGGCGATGTTGGCAACTCAGGGTAAGCACATTGAGTGAGGTATGTCATTGGATTCTGTATGGCGATGTTGGCAACTCGGGGTAAGCATATTGAGTGAGGTATGTCATTGGATTCTGTATGGCGATGTTGGCAACTCAGGGTAAGCACATTGAGTGAGGTATGTCATTAGATTCTGTATGGCGATGTTGGCAACTCGGGGTAAGCATATTGAGTGAGGTATGTCAATGGATTCTGTATCGCGATGTTGGCAACTCTGGCTAAGCACATTGAGTGAGGTATGTCATTGGATTCTGTATGGCGATGTTGGCAACTCAGGGTAAGCACACAAAGTGAGGTATGTCATTGGATTCTGTATGGCGATGTTGGCAGCTCAGGGTAAGCACATTGAGTGAGGTATGTCATTAGATTCTGTATGGCGATGTTGGCAACTCAGGGTAAGCACATAAAGTGAGGTATGTCATTGGATTCTGTATGGCGATGTTGGCAACTCGGGCTAAGCATATTGAGTGAGGTATGTCATTGGATTCTGTATGGCGATGTTGGCAACTCAGGGTAAGCACATTGAGTGAGGTATGTCATTGGATTCTGTATGGCGATGTTGGCAACTCAGGGTAAGCACATAAAGTGAGGTATGTCATTGGATTCTGTATGGCGATGTTGGCAACTCGGGCTAAGCATATTGAGTGAGGTATGTCATTGGATTCTGTATGGCGATGTTGGCAACTCGGGCTAAGCATATTGAGTGAGGTATGTCATTGGATTCTGTATGGCGATGTTGGCAACTCAGGGTAAGCACATTGAGTGAGGTATGTCATTGGATTCTGTATGGCGATGTTGGCAACTCGGGCTAAGCATATTGAGTGAGGTATGTCATTGGATTCTGTATGGCGATGTTGGCAACTCGGGCTAAGCATATTGAGTGAGGTATGTCATTGGATTCTGTATGGCGATGTTGGCAACTCCGGCTAAGCATATTGAGTGAGGTATGTCATTGGATTCTGTATGGCGATGTTGGCAACTCGGGCTAAGCATATTGAGTGAGGTATGTCATTGGATTCTGTATGGCGATGTTGGCAACTCGGGCTAAGCATATTGAGTGAGGTATGTCATTGGATTCTGTATGGCGATGTTGGCAACTCGGGGTAAGCATATTGAGTGAGGCATGTCATTGGATTCTGTATGGCGATGTTTGCAACTTGGGCTAAGCATATTGAGTGAGGCATGTCATTGGATTCTGTATGGCGATGTTGGCAACTCGGGCTAAGCACTTTGAGTGAGGCATGTCATTGGATTCTGTATGGCGATGTTGGCAACTCGGGCTAAGCATATTGAGTGAGGTATGTCATTGATTCTGTATGAATATGTTGGCAACTCAGGGTGCACATTGAATGAGGTATGGCGATTCTGTATGGCGATGTTGGCAACTCGGGGGGTAAGCACATTGAGTGAGGTATGTCATGGATCTGTATGGCGTGTTGGCAACTCAGGGTAAGCATTATTGAGGTGAGGTATGTCATGTTGGCAACTTCGGTAAGCATATTGATGAGGTATGTCATGTTGGCATGACAGGGTAAGCATATTGAGTGAGGTATGTCATTGGATTCTGTATGGCGATGTTGGCAACTCGGGCTAAGCATATTGAGTGAGGTATGTCATTAGATTCTGTATGGCGATGTTGGCAACTCAGGGTAAGCACACAGAGTGAGGTATGTCATTGGATTCTGTACTGTTGTGTTGGCAACTCAGGGTAAGCACTTTGAGTGAGGTATGTCAATGGATTCTGTATGGCGATGTTGGCAACTCAGGGTAAGCACATTGAGTGAGGTATGTCATTGGATTCTGTATGGCGATGTTGGCAACTCGGGGTAAGCATATTGAGTGAGGTATGTCATTGGATTCTGTATGGCGATGTTGGCAACTCAGGGTAAGCACATTGAGTGAGGTATGTCATTGGATTCTGTCTGCACTTTTGGACTATCTATCATAATTGTGCAAGTATTGTGCATCATTGTCATGCTATTGTGCATTGTTGGCCCATCCACCTGTATTGTGCTATTGTGTTTTGAGCTGGACACGATATATATTTCCCATGGTCACAGGGTGAGGATCTGGGATCTCATCATCCTCATCCCCAATGCACTGTTCCTGATGTTCCTGCTATGGCGTCTCAAGTCCACCGTCTCCAAGCTCAGGACACACACAAGCCCCATCTTCATGGCCTTCTATTTTCTTGTGAGTAGCAGTTGATTATAACAGCATGTATCTGTACAAGCTGTGACGTTTCAGATTCACGTGATGGGATTCGAACCTGGGACCTTTAGAGGTTGAAAACCTTGTCCACATGACCAATAACACTATGGCCTTCTGTGCCATGTAGCAGGACACTGAGTCTTGCTCAGAAGTAACATGAACGTGGTCAGCTCCATTTTGGGAACCAATTTAGTCGCCATAACATTGCTCTGGTATTTGACCACAGGCCTGGCCTGAGGTGGGATGCCTTTGTCAAATGACCCAAGATATTGACCCGAGAAAGAAGATGACAAGGTTGGTAAGTGGGGGATGACTCCACACTCAGGTTCATTCACATCAACATGGAGATGTATGGAAATGGACTGGTACGTTCCACTGGATGTTTCCTCCTCATGGCTGAACGGTCCATTATGATTACATTGTCTGATTATTTTGTTCGTAACCAGAAACAATTTTGAATTGATCAGTGTACCAAATTAAACCATCTCCTGGTTTTCAGCTGGCAACAACAGTCGCAATCTGGTTGCAAGAAGAGCACACATGTGTTTTAGATCTTTCTATACGATCATTATTTCAACTGTTAACCTATGACTGTATGATGTGTTTTGTGCAGGTGTTCCTGGTAGCAGTGATCAGCGTCTTGCGGTGTATTGTGTCAATGACAGTCAATGCATCTGTCCTGGCAGGAGATATAGCAGACAAGGTGGGTGTGTCACTTGTGTCAGATTTTTCTTATTGACACTTTCCTTCATAAGTCCCCAAACATTTTCCATTGGATTTAGGTCAGGGCTATAGCTTGGCCAATCTAATAATGTCATATTTTGGGTCCGAAACCAGGCCTGAGAATGCTTTGAACGATGTTTTGGGTCGTTGTCCTGCTGGAACATCCCAAACTTTCCATAGAACACGTGAGCAGATGGAAGTAAATTCCCTTGAGAATATCTGTGTACCACTCACTGTTCATATTCCCTTCAAATACACAGAGGGGCGTTGCCCCTAACACAGATATGCCACCCCACACGTTAAATTTCGGACTGTACTTTGGGCGCTGATGCAAACATTTTTCAGTTTGTTTGGTCCAGAATTTCAGTGTATTAGGAAACAGCCACACGGAACTTTCATCTGAGAAAATCACATTGTCCCAGTTAAAATTTCTATTCTTTAAGAACCAGTTCAACCTTCGCTTCTTTTTGTTCAGGTTTCATGATCGCTGATGGAATTCCTCGACTTTTCTGCCAACCCATTACATGCAGCTCAGTTCTAATTGTCTCTTTAGCCACAGTTCCTCTATCAATCATATCCAGCCTTAAGTTTTCTAAACTCCTTCGTTTGTTTTTAGAAACAATATACCAAGCCGCCTCCTGTCACTGACAGTCAATTTTCTTGGCCTACCTGCGCCTCCCTGGTGCTCAATGCCATATCCATTTGCAATATTTTTCAAAACACGATAAGCAGTGGACAAAGGGATGCCTGTTCTACTTGAAATCACTTTAGCTGATCTAATGTCCTTGTTATAATACTCTAAAATCAACTTCCTCTTCTCTAAATCATCCATACTGAGGATCACTGAAAATGTCGTCTGCTAGCAAGTAAACAAAGGGGGATAACTCTTCACAAACTAATGAAAAAGGATTAATGGAGTTGTCTCTCTTGAATGAAACTAAGCACTTGATAGCTGGTCAAGGTTGTTTATACTAGAAATCCAATTAAACATATTCTTAAATTCCCAATAATTTCTGGTCCTACTATAGTAACTATAAGTGCACTAAGTCCTGGGTCTCTGTTGAGAAGTGCTGTGAGGTAGTGTTCACTAGAGAACAACACACATTGAAAGTTGTGGAATAATGTCATTTGTCTCTCACTTGAGGGGTAAACGTGTCTCAAAATTGTTACGTTATCATGCGATGTATCCATGGAAATCCATGTCCCAGTACCCAATGCGTATTGTAATAAGGTGAAGACTGAAAGTTTTGTGTAACTGAACTTGGCTATTGTGTGTTGTTGTCTGTCGGTTTGGAACGCCAGTAATGGTTTGTCTAGTCCCAAAATTCCCCAAACTTGACCTTTATAGATGACGTTGATATAGCTGGAATATTGCAGATTGTTATATTAACACCCCACTCCAGTAAGTCTTCTTGCTGAGGTTTAATGTCTGCTGTAACCATGGTAACTTGTCTTGCAGGTGCTGTGGTTGATCCTGCGGTTTTTCCTGCTGGCGACTGAGCTGTCAGTTGTCACCTTCGGTCTGGCATTTGGTGAGTACAGCAGTCAGATACTCTACCCAGCATCACCACTCCGGGCATTTAGACATCAGAGGGAGCTGTGGATATTGGAACATTGGGGCAGTGGGATAGCCTAGTGGTTAAAGTGTTCACTTGTCACGCTGAAGGCCCAGGTTCAATTCCCTACTTTGGTACAATGTGTGAAGGCCATTACTTGTGTCCCCTGCTGTGATATTGCTGGAATAATGCTGGACTTAAAACTCACTCACTACTCAATATTGGAAAATTATAATTTCTAGAAGGTAAAAATATTTCTCTGGTGTTGTAACTGTATCAGCAACGTTGTGTGTCCCACCAACGTTGTGTGTCCCACCAACAATCATTACAGTGCCAGATCTCCACAGGCACATAATTCATGGAAGATGCGAGACTAGTACTTATGTTTTCCTACAGGTCATCTGGACAGTCATACAAGTATCCGCCGGGTGGTGGTTGTCACCTTCACTGTAGCACTTGCCTACTCCTGTACCCAGGTGAGAATACCGACTGACTTTGACTGTAGGTCTTGCCTACTCCTATACCCAGGTGAGAATACCGACCGTGACTTTGACTGTAGGTCTTGCCTATACCTGTACCGGAGTGAGAATACCGACTGACTTTGACTGTAGGTCTTGCCTACTCCTATACCCAGGTGAGAAAACCGACTGTGACTTTGACTGTAGGTCTTGCCTACTCCTGTACCGGAGTGAGAATACTGACTGTGACTTTGACTGTAGCTCTTGCCTACTCCTATACCCAGGTGAGAATACCGACTGACTTTGACTGTAGCTCTTGCCTACTCCTATACCCAGGTGAGAATACCGACTGACTTTGACTGTAGGTCTTGCCTACTCCTGTACCCGGGTGAGAATACCGACTGACTTTGACTGTAGCTCTTGCCTACTCCTGTACCCAGGTGTGAATACCGACCGACTACCCGACTGACTTTGACTGTAGGTCTTGCCTACTCCTATACCCAGGTGAGAATACCGACTGACTTTGACTGTAGGTCTTGCCTACTCCTGTACCGGAGTGAGAATACCGACTGACTTTGACTGTAGCTCTTGCCTACTCCTATACCCAGGTGAGAATACCCTGACTGACTTTGACTGTAGCTTTCTGTGCCTCACTCCTATACCCAGGTGAGAATACCGACTGACTTTGACTGTAGCTCTTGCCTACTCCTATACCCAGGTGAGAATACCGACTGACTTTGACTGTGGTCTTGCCTACTCCTATACCCAGGTGAGAATACCGACTGACTTTGACTGTAGGTCTTGCCTACTCCTGTACCGGGAGTGAGAGAATACCGACTGACTTTGACTGTAGGTCTTGCCTACTCCTATACCCAGGTGAGAATACCGACTGACTTTGACTGTAGGTCTTGCCTACTCCTATACCCAGGTGAGAATACCGACTGACTTTGACTGTAGGTCTTGCCTACTCCTATACCCAGGTGAGAATACCGACTGACTTTGACTGTAGGTCTTGCCTACTCCTGTACCCAGGTGAGAATACCGACTGACTTTGACTGTAGGTCTTGCCTACTCCTATACCCAGGTGAGAATACCGACTGACTTTGACTGTAGGTCTTGCCTACTCCTGTACCCAGGTGAGAATACCGACTGACTTTGACTGTAGGTCTTGCCTACTCCTATACCCAGGTGAGAATACCGACTGACTTTGACTGTAGGTCTTGCCTACTCCTATACCCAGGTGAGAAAACCGACTGTGACTTTGACTGTAGGTCTTGCCTATACCTGTACCCAGGTGAGAATGCTGACTGTGACTTTGACTGTAGCTCTTGCCTACTTCTGTATCCAGGTGAGAATACTGAAATACTGACTGTCACCTTCACTGTAGCTCTTGCCTACTCCTGTACCGGAGTGAGAAAACCGACTGTGGGTTTGACTGTAGCTCTTGCCTACTCCTGTAACCAGGTGAGAATACTGACTGTCACCTTCACTGTAGCTCTTGCCTACTCTTGTACCGGAGTGAGAAAACCGACTGTGGGTTTGACTGTAGCTCTTGCCTACTCCTGTACCCAAGTGAGAATACCGACTATGATTTTGACTGTAGGTCTTGCCTACTCCTGTACTCAGGTGAGAATAACGACTGTGATTTTGACTGTAGGTCTTGCCTACTCCTGTACCCAGGTGAGAATACCGAGTGTGATTTTGACTGTAGGTCTTGCCTAGTCCTGTACCCAGGTGAGAAGACTGACTGTGACTTTGACTGTAGCTCTTGCCTACTCCTGTACCCAGGTGAGAAGACTGACTGTGACTTTGACTGTAGCTCTTGCCTACTCCTGTACCCAAGTGAGAATACTGATATACTGACTGTCACCTTCACTGTAGGTCTTGCCTACTCCTGTACCCAGGTGAGAATGCTGACTGTGACTTTGACTGTAGGTCTTGCCTACTCCTGTACTGGAGTGAGAATACCGACTGTGATTTTGACTGTAGGTCTTGCCTACTCCTGTACCCAGGTGAGAATGCTGACTGTGACATTGACTGTAGCTCTTGCCTACTCCTGTACCCAGGTGAGAATGCTGACTGTGACATTGACTGTAGCTCTTGCCTACTCCTGTACCCAAGTGAGAATACTGATATACTGACTGTCACCTTCACTGTAGCTCTTGCCTACTCCTCTACCCAGGTGAGAATACTGACTGTCACCTTCACTGTAGCTCTCGCCTACTCCTGTACCCAGGTGAGAATACTGACTGCCTACTCCTGTACCCAGGTGAGAATATTGACTGTGGGTTTGACTGTAGCTCTCGCCTACTCATGTACCCAGGTGAGAATACTGACTGTCACCTTCAATGTAGCTCTTGACTTTAATGCTTGTAAGTAGTGTACATTTTGCCAGGTGTACAAGCTCAGCTATTGTACTGGATATTTTAGATATTGTACCCCAATGTTTTAGATGTAGCTGTTTCAGCATCAGCTCCAGCATTATGTCATGTTTGTCTTTACTTTGTACATGTATGATTGTTTCTGCCGCAGGGAACACTTGAGTTTGTGCGTCCGGACCCAAAGTTCCATGTGGAGTCTGGTGCAAATGCTACGGAGAACTTTGACATCTTTGCCCATGGTGGCATGATCTTCTGGTTCTCAAGTTCCCTCTTCTTCTCTATTGTAAGTCAATTTTCATGGCAGTCGGAAGGTCAAGTGTCTGAAAGTTTAAGGTCAATTAGGAGATAATCCTATTGTGTTTACATTTTGGAAGAGATTATAGTTGGTTGAACGCTGCTAAATGTTCAACCAACTATAATCACTTCCAAAATGTAAACACAATAGGATTATCTCCATTCTACCATGACATATGCACCATGAATAAGACGCGTTTTAAATATGCACTCATTACCCTTGCGTAGTATTTTGACAGGCCTAGACTACGACGCTTAGAAACTGGACATTATGACGTTTACATACTCATACCTTCGGTACTTAGAGTTACATTGGGTGATTGTTCAGTCATTTCATGTTGGAACCAGGCTGGGTCAATAGTTTCCTCCATATTAGACCCAAATACATCAAAGAAATCTCTGAGGTCAAACGTAACAGTTTCAGACGACATGTTTGTTTACCTTTGTAAGAGTTAATGAGTGCAAAATATTCCTACACGCAGTGAACCGGCTCTCAGAAGTGGTTATTGAAAATTTTTCACTTCTAATTTCTTAGTAACAGCCAATCAAAAACGAACATACTTAAATGTCATGGTAGAATATGCCATTTTCAGTAATGTATTTTCTTCATAATATAAGTACTCTGAAATGTAACCTGTGAACCATTTCTGATGATAAATGGAAACATGGCACAAGAATGGGTTTGTGAACATCTAAATCAGTTTGGGATTAATTATTTCCGAATGACATTTTTTCAATGGCCATCCTAATGATCATTTACACAACAGTTGTAAGGCCGCAGCTATGAGAGAGTGTGAGAGTTTCTGGTGTTGATCATGACCTCCTTTCTACAGTTATTTCCTGTTTCAGGTGTATAGTGTTATATTTATCCTTCCGTGGACAAACCTGAAGACCAAGCTCTCACTTCCTTGTAAGTAAACAGGAACAGGAAGTCATACTTGAATCACCCAGGAGGTTCCATGTTATCATAAAACTGTCTATGGTGGTCGTAACAGGTGATATACTGGGTCGTCAGGTTCAGTGATGGTTGGTTATCATGGTAGCAGGATTGTTGCTCATCAATCATTGCGTTGCATGGTCCAGACATGAATAACTACAGGCCACCATCAAACAGCTGGGATATTGTCGACTACATTTAAAAACAAACCAATATCTAGGCTTCTGTCTGGGAAGTTATTGTTTACATATTTCTGAATAACAACTGACTTCAGTGTATAATACATTTTGCATTTATGGAAGTATGAACATTTAACACCGACGTGCCCACTGTAAACCTGCACACTACAGGATACACAACCTAACATTACATCAGACTCGATGTATTACAATGTGTTCTGTTGCTATTTCAGCCAGAAAGTCCTTCTACTACTATTCTCTGTTCCTGGCCATCTTGAACCTGACTCAGGCTGTTGGCAGTGGACTCATCTACTTCAGTGTGGGGAGGGGTCTGTGGTAGGTTCATGAGTGGACTCATCTACTTCAGTGTGGGGAGGGGTCTGTGGTAGGTTCATGAGTGGACTCATCTACTTCAGTGTGGCGAGGGGTCTGTGGTAGGTTCATGAGTGGACTCATCTACCTCAGTGTGGGGAGGGGTCTGTGGTGGGTTCATGAGTGGACTCATCTACTTCAGTGTGGGGAGGGGTCTGTGGTAGGTTCATGAGTGGACTCATCTACTTCAGTGTGGCGAGGGGTCTGTGGTAGGTTCATGAGTGGACTCATCTACCTCAGTGTGGGGAGGGGTCTGTGGTGGGTTCATGAGTGGACTCATCTACCTCAGTGTGGGGAGGGGTCTGTGGTGGGTTCATGAGTGGACTCATCTACCTCAGTGTAGGGAGGGGTCTCTGGTAGGTTCATGAGTGGACTCATCTACTTCAGTGTGGGGAGGGGTCTGTGGTGGGTTCATGAGTAGACTCATCTACTTCAGTGTGGGGAGGGGTCTGTGGTGGGTTCATGAGTAGACTCATCTACTTCAGTGTGGGGAGGGGTCTGTGGTGGGTTCATGAGTGGACTGATCTACCTCAGTGTGGGGAGGGGTCTGTGGTGGGTTCATGAGTGGACTCATCTACCTCAGTGTAGGGAGGGGTCTGTGGTAGGTTCATGAGTGGACTCATCTACTTCAGTGTAGGGAGGGGTCTGTGGTAGGTTCATGAGTGGACTCATCTACTTCAGTGTAGGGAGGGGTCTGTGGTGGGTTCATGAGTGGACTCATCTACCTCAGTGTAGGGGAGGGTCTGTGGTAGGTTCATGAGTGGACTCATCTACTTCAGTGTGGGGAGGGGTCTGTGGTAGGTTCATGAGTGGATTCATCTACTTCAGTGTGGGAGGGGTCTGTGGTAGGTTCATGAGTGGACTCATCTACCTCAGTGTGGGGAGGGGTCTGTGGTGGGTTCATGAGTGGACTCATCTACCTCAGTGTAGGGAGGGGTCTGTGGTAGGTTCATGAGTGGACTCATCTACTTCAGTGTGGGGAGGGGTCTGTGGTAGGTTCATGAGTGGACTCATCTACTTCAGTGTGGGGAGGGGTCTGTGGTAGGTTCATGAGTGGACTCATCTACTTCAGTGTAGGGAGGGGTCTGTGGTGGGTTCATGAGTGGACTCATCTACCTCAGTGTAGGGAGGGTCTGTGGTAGGTTCATGAGTGGACTCATCTACTTCAGTGTGGGGAGGGGTCTGTGGTAGGTTCATGAGTGGACTCATCTACTTCAGTGTGGGGGAGGGTCTGTGGTAGGTTCATGAGTGGACTCATCTACCTCAGTGTGGGGAGGGTCTGTGGTGGGTTCATGAGTGGACTCATCTACCTCAGTGTAGGGAGGGGTCTGTGGTAGGTTCATGAGTGGACTCATCTACTTCAGTGTGGGGAGGGTCTGTGGTAGGTTCATGAGTGGACTCATCTACTTCAGTGTGGGGGAGGGTCTGTGGTTAGTTCATGAGTAGACTCATCTACCTCAGTGTGGGGGAGGGGTCTGTGGTGGGTTCATGAGTGGACTCATCTACTTCAGTGTGGGAGGGGTCTGTGGTGGGTTCATGAGTGGACTCATCTACTTCAGTGTGGGGAGGGTCTGTGGTTAGTTCATGAGTAGACTCATCTACCTCAGTGTGGGGAGGGTCTGTGGTGGGTTCATGAGTGGACTCATCTACTTCAGTGTAGGAGGGTCTGTGGTGGGTTCATGAGTGGACTCATCTACTTCAGTGTGTGGGGAGGGGTCTGTGGTGGGTTCATGAGTAGACTCATCTACTTCAGGGTAGGGAGGGGTCTGTGGTGGGTTCATGAGTAGACTCATCTACCTCAGTGTAGGGAGGGGTCTGTGGTGGGTTCATGAGTGGACTCATCTACTTCAGTGTGGGGAGGGGTCTGTGGTAGGTTCATGAGTGGACTCATCTACTTCAGTGTAGGGAGGGGTCTGTGGTAGGTTCATGAGTGGACTCATCTACCTCAGTGTGGGGAGGGGTCTGTGGTGGGTTCATGAGTAGACTCATCTACTTCAGTGTGGGGAGGGGTCTGTGGTGGGTTCATGAGTGGACTCATCTACTTCAGTGTGGGGAGGGGTCTGTGGTAGGTTCATGAGTGGACTCATCTACTTCAGGGTAGGGAGGGGTCTGTGGTAGGTTCATGAGTGGACTCCATCTACTTCAGTGTGGGGGAGGGGTCTGTGGTAGGTTCATGGAGTGGACTCATCTACTTCAGTGTGGGGGAGGGGTCTGTGGTGGGTTCATGAGTGGACTGATCTACCTCAGTGTGGGGAGGGGTCTGTGGTGGGTTCATGAGTGGACTCATCTACTTCAGTGTGGGGAGGGGTCTGTGGTTAGTTCATGAGTAGACTCATCTACCTCAGTGTGGGGAGGGGTCTGTGGTGGGTTCATGAGTGGACTCATCTACTTCAGTGTAGGGAGGGGTCTGTGGTAGGTTCATGAGTGGACTCATCTACTTCAGTGTGGGGAGGGGTCTGTGGTGGGTTCATGAGTGGACTCATCTACTTCAGTGTAGGGAGGGGTCTGTGGTAGGTTCATGAGTGGACTCATCTACTTCAGTGTGGGGAGGGGGTCTGTGGTGGGTTCATGAGTGGACTCACCTACTTCAGTGTGGGGGAGGGGTCTGTGGTAGGTTCATGAGTGGACTCATCTACTTCAGGGTAGGGAGGGTCTGTGGTGGGTTCATGAGTGGACTCATCTACTTCAGTGTGGGGAGGGTCTGTGGTGGGTTCATGAGTGGACTCATCTACTTCAGTGTAGGGAGAGGTCTGTGGTAGGTTCATGAGTGGACTCATCTACTTCAGTGTGGGGAGGGTCTGTGGTAGGTTCATGAGTGGACTCATCTACTTCAGTGTGGGGAGGGGTCTGTGGTAGGTTCATGAGTGGACTCATCTACTTCAGTGTGGGGAGGGGTCTGTGGTGGGTTCATGAGTGGACTGATCTACCTCCCAGTGTGGGGAGGGGTCTGTGGTGGGTTCATGAGTGGACTCATCTACTTCAGTGTGGGGAGGGGTCTGTGGTAGGTTCATGAGTGGACTCATCTACTTCAGTGTGGGGAGGGGTCTGTGGTGGGTTCATGAGTAGACTCATCTACCTCAGTGTGGGGAGGGGTCTGTGGTGGGTTCATGAGTGGACTCATCTACTTCAGTGTGGGGAGGGGTCTGTGGTAGGTTCATGAGTGGACTCATCTACCTCAGTGTGGGGAGGGGTCTGTGGTAGGTTCATGAGTGGACTCATCTACTTCAGTGTGGGGAGGGGTCTGTGGTAGGTTCATGAGTGGACTCATCTACTTCAGGGTAGGGAGGGGTCTGTGGTGGGTTCATGAGTAGACTCATCTACTTCAGTGTGGGGAGGGGGTCTGTGGTAGGTTCATGAGTGGACTCATCTACTTCAGTGTGGGGAGGGGTCTGTGGTAGGTTCATGAGTGGACTCATCTACCTCAGTGTAGGGAGGGGTCTCTGGTAGGTTCATGAGTGGACTCATCTACTTCAGTGTAGGGAGGGGTCTGTGGTAGGTTAATGAGTGGACTCATCTACTTCAGTGTGGGGAGGGGTCTGTGGTAGGTTCATGAGTGGACTCATCTACTTCAGTGTGGGGAGGGGTCTGTGGTAGGTTCATGAGTGGACTCATCTACTTCAGTGTGGGGAGGGGTCTGTGGTGGGTTCATGAGTGGACTCATCTACTTCAGTGTAGGGAGGGGTCTGTGGTGGGTTCATGAGTGGACTCATCTACTTCAGTGTAGGGAGGGGTCTGTGGTAGGTTCATGATTGGACTCATCTACTTCAGTGTAGGGAGGGGTCTGTGGTAGGTTCATGAGTGGACTCATCTACTTCAGTGTGGGGAGGGGTCTGTGGTAGGTTCATGAGTGGACTCATCTACTTCAGTGTGGGGAGGGGTCTGTGGTAGGTTCATGAGTGGACTCATCTACTTCAGTGTAGGGAGGGGTCTGTGGTAGGTTTATGAGTGGACTCATCTACTTCCAGACCCACAATACATTCAGGACTTTCAAGAACCTTTATGTAGCCCTTAGCCAGATAATGTCTTCTGTGTTTTCTGTACAAAATACATCATAAGCCTGACCTTTTAAGTGGGTATTAATGGTCAATTGTTAAAGCTCTGGGTAAACAATAACACATTTTGTAAAATGTTCCATTTTTCAGACCAAAACCACAGTTTCAATCAATGTAGCTCTATACTCCTGTATAGAGGGTGTGCACAGTCACAATGGTAACCATTAGCTGGAACTGTGCGACCAGAACACACAAATGTAGAGAATGGACACAGTCAATGCATCCAGATGGATGCACACTATTATTCACTGTACCCCCACATCTAGGACTTTGCTAAGTGTTTGCTTGTTTCTCTCAGAGCAGTAACGTGCATCATTCCACCCATCAGTCCACATGATCAATGATTCATTCCTGGCTCTAAAGATTTTATCAGAACGTACAGTTCTCGACACTGTTACTTCACAGATCCCTCATATTGCCTGCAAGGACCCTTAAACAGTGTGCGAAATAGTTTCCAAATATTGCTAGCCAGGTGGGCTAGCTAAGACTGAAAGCTACTAGCCCACAAAATAATTCACTAGCCCAAAATTTGAATGTAGAAACCACGTATCATGAAGCTGTTAATATGATGAACATTTCTATCAGGCCATAATCTTGCATGATTTAAAAGTATATTAAATTTCTTCTTATAGTCGGAATGAGTGATATATTTATCAAATGACCCAATGAAAATTTACTCTAGCCAGTCGGGCCAGTGACTGTGGAGATTTACTGGCCCAACTGGATTTTTACTAGCCACGGGTTAGCGGGCCAGTGGCTATTTTGCACACTGCTCTTAAAACTAATAATTAGGTGGTCGAAGTAAAACCGTGTTATAAGGTGTGGGTCATTATACTAGGTATATCTAACAATGTGTAGATTGTTCAGAAGACCGAGATATATGGCTTGGTGTCCATGTTTACAGCGTAATGGTCTTGTTGTCTTGTGATGTGTTGAGGTACGGTGTTGGCCTAGTGTTCAGACAGCTTGTTTACCGTGTTTCAGTGTGGTGGATGTCACGACGTATGTCTACTTCACGTGTTTCGATCCCCTCGTCTACGGGACATTCTTGAGGGAGTTCTTCAGGTACTGTACAGTCAACTAACTTATGGTGAAGCCCATTTGTGGTGTCCCCCGCTGTGAATATTGCTAAAACCGGCGTAAAACCCAACTCACTCACTCACTCACTCAGCTAAGTAATGTTTGGTACATGTATCCCCATGCAAGTGAACCACTGTGACACAGCAGGGGCAGATAACTCTTTCACACTCTGAAACAATCTTCACAGACTGGGCAAGACTGGTTAGTGTGTCTCCAGATTGTTATGGTTGACAAAATAGCTTGGTTCTTAACCTCGTGTACAGACTCGGATGTCCACCTTGGTGCTATGTTGAAATCTGGTCTTATTATTGAATGAAATCCTCCCTAACAATGACTCTCTGTCTCCCTCACCCTTGTCATAACATTATTTGTTAATGTACCACTTGTCAGTTGTCACTCTCCGTCTCCCTCACCCTCGTCATGACATTATTTGTTAATGTACCACTTGTCAGTTGTCACTCTCCGTCTCCCTCACCCTCGTCATGACATTATTTGTTAATGTACCACTTGTCAGATGTCACTCTCCGTCTCCCTCACCCTTGTCATGACATCATTTGTTAATGTACCACTTGTCAGTTGTCACTCTCCGTCTCCCTCACCCTCGTCATGACATTATTTGTTAATGTACCACTTGTCAGTTGTCACTCTCCGTCTCCCTCACCCTCGTCATGACATTATTTGTTAATGTACCACTTGTCAGTTGTCACTCTCCGTCTCCCTCACCCTCGTCATGACATTATTTGTTAATGTACCACTTGTCAGTTGTCACTCTCCGTCTCCCTCACCCTCGTCATGACATCATTTGTTAATGTACCACTTGTCAGTTGTCACTCTCCGTCTCTCTCCTCTCCCTCATTGTCATGACATCATTTGTTAATGTACCACTTGTCAGATGTCACTCTCTGTCTCCCTCACCCTTGTCATGACATTATTTGTTAATGTACCACTTGTCAGTTGTCACTCTCCGTCTCCCTCACCCTCGTCATGACATCATTTGTTAATGTACCACTTGTCAGTTGTCACTCTCCGTCTCCCTCACATTGTCATGACATCATTTGTTAATGTACCACTTGTCAGTTGTCACTCTCCGTCTCCCTCACCCTCGTCATGACATTGTTTCTATTCATAGTCCTTTCTGAGACCTGTCTTGCATAATGCTTAGTTCACCATTGACATGTCAGTCCTTGTCAGTCCTTCTCAAGACCTGTCAATCATTATCATCCATCCTTCCAAACACCTGTCAATTATTATTCTCTATCCTTCCAAAGACCTGTCAATCATTATCATCCTTCCAAAGACCTGTTAATCATTATCCTCCATCATTCCAAAGACCTGTCAATTACTATTCTCCATCCTTACAAAGACCTGTCAGTCATTATTCTCTATCCTTCCAAAGACCTGTCAATCATTATCATCCTTCCAAAGACCTGTCAATCATTATCATCCATCATTCCCAAGACCTGTCAATCATTATCGTCCATCCTTCCAAAGACCTGTCAATCATTATCATCCATCCTTCCCAAGACCTGTCAATCATTATCATCCATCCTTCCCAAGACCAAGAGTACAGATTAAGCATCAAACAAAACCAACAAATTCAGTCTCTCCCTGTCAATCATTCTTGTGTGACCTTGCCCTTGCAGCATCTCCATCCCAAGCATCCCGTTCTCTTACAAGCATCAGGTGGACGAGATCCCCGACGAGGACACGCTCAGCCTGCCGTACCAGACGCCCTTCGAGCGGGACAAGGACGAGGGTGTGGCCTTCAGCAACAGCTTTGACAGCACCCACTTCAACCGACAGAGTCAAGCCAGTTCACCTAATGGTTCTGTTAACACAGTGCCACCTAGTCTCTCCATCAACAGCGATTACTATCAGGCTTCGGCCTAAGGGGAGATAACTGCCGACATCCCATCGTGCTAGGAGCCTTGATGTTGTGAAGCGGGTTTCCCAGTACCTTCAATATGCTGTTGTAGAAGTCCAGAGAGGCAATGGCAACATGTTATTTAATTTGTTGTCCTGCTATATGTGATGTAGATAATGCATTTGTGTGGAGCCTATGATCTGCATACACACATGTGTACTAGGATGGCTGAGCTGATGGTGTACTTATATAGTGTCGCAGATACAGGCCAACTGAGCACAGGCCCCTGTCTTTGAGGGTTGCAGAAACTGGACGCTGCGTGACTCTGCCTTGTTGCCTTTAGAAAGGGATTAAACTGGCACTTGTCTGTATCTCCTCAGAATTGTAGAAGCAACTTGTAGAATTCAGTGACAACTTGAGAATTCTTGCCACACTCTTGGACAACAGGAATATTGTGATGTTTTTCTGCGAATCTGTGAGTCTGTGACTTAGGGAATCTGAGATGTTTCTGTGAACTCATCGCAAGTGAACTTCTTGTCTGCCATTTTGTGTAGTTGTCTAGTCTGCTGATATCTGGTTCAATAAGCATCTTACAGCAGCATTGTTCTGTGTGGAAGTAGGGACAGCCTTCTGCTCGACAGGTCTGAACAAGCAGATGCTCATACTGGTGAGTCTGCCGGGTGCGACTGGTGAGTCTGTCCGGTGAGACGTTGAATCAAATAGGAAACACGAAATGTCATAATGACACTGCTTAACATAATTATTTATATTGAACAAATTTGATAATTTTGTGTGTTTTTGCTATTCTCAGTTGATTTGTATTTTTATGCATGATTATTATCATTTATACTCTGTGATGTTTTTTATGGCAAAAGTTACTGAAATAATTTCTGTAACCATGGTAACCATCACCCAGCTTTTTTTAAAGATAACTTGTCGAGGAAACCCAGCTAAGGAAAAAAATATTTTACCGAGATATGTTACCATGGTTACTTGAAATGCGTGACATATTTGCCTTAACTGTACTGAACGAACATAACCACAAAGAGGATCCCAATCTGTTGACTCCATGGAAGTGAGGGGTGTTGGGTCACTCAGGTGAACTTGCATATCATGATCAGGCTGTTATGTTTTGATATGCTGAATCAGGCTCCACCAACACTTTCATGATGAAAGATAGACTTGCAACCAACAATATGTGGAAATTACTTAGTGGTATAAAACTCCATTACAATGCTTAGCTTGATGGTTTTAATTCACCAACCATGGCTGATTTTGTGCATGATATAGGTGAGAGTTGTGTCCCTTGATACACTGACTGTTAAGGCAGACTCCGGCAGAGGATGTTGTATGGCTGACTGTTATTGGTGGCCTCAGGGTAAAGCTAAGTGACATGGAGTGATCGCTGAGTCGTGACAAATAGAAACATAATGGTCTGATGTTCATTATATGACTAATCGTTGTTTGTGTTGTAGCATGTTTTGCTGTGCAGTGTTTACACTTATATGATGAACAAAAATATCAGTTTCCATGGTAACCTGGCGTGATAGCATTGAGTTGTGGGAATGACTGACTATGTAACTTCTTTAAGTTGTTTAGCTCATGTTATGTATCATAATATTGTACATGTGATTATATCAAAAGATCTTTTGTTTGTGTTTCCTGCTGGTCCCCACCAGACCATGTAGACAAGAAGGATTGGTACATTGTGAGTAACACTACCTTATTTCATCCCACCAAGTGATGATTTGTAATACATGTTGCCTATTGAAATCCTGAAGTAGTTTAGACTTAATTGGTGCAGGTGGGAAAATGTACTGTTTATAAACATGATGAACAAAACTGTACTGTTTATAAACATGATAAACAAGTAAACATGTAGCCTTGACTATGGACCTGTAGATGAGGTTCGGGTTAGCGAGTGGTCCAGGGCAATTGTCCTCTGTGTAGAGATGCGCCATATAGTCATGCCAGCACCCTATAATCTTTGGTCCCAAACTTTCCCGGTTCGTGTTGTAGGTTTGTCATCACCTGTCATACTTCTGGGTGCCACCAAAGTGACAAATGTTTACAACTTGCATAAACAACTGACAAATTCAGTCCACTATTCGAACTGTAGACATCAGCTGGTATCTACAGGAGGACCAGAAAGTCCGGGATTTCTTTTAACATGTTTGCATGTTTATTGTGTATTATTTTCATAAGGCTGAAATAATAAAAACTGAGAGTTGAGGTATTAAGTATAAACACCTATGTCAGAATATTTATAGGCAAACCATGGTAACACAACTCGATCTTGCACTGGAACAGAACTTCACGATCCTAAACATACATATACTGAAGTAACTGACCAACCTTGTAGATAGCAGAATGTAGGACCCGCCTATCAGACTTGTAGTTGTCATCTGTTTTACTCTGCCATGATCCGACATGTACAAGTTGTCATTATGAGGTAATCCTAGTTCTGATGACCTGTCAGACTTGTAGTTGTCATCTGTTTTACTCTGCCATGATCCGACATGTACAAGTTGTCATTATGAGGTAATCCTAGTTCCGATGACCTGTCAGACTTGTAGTTGTCATCTGTTTTACTCTGCCATGATCCGACATGTACAAGTTGTCATTATGAGGTAATCCTAGTTCCGATGACCTGTCAGACTTGTAGTTGTCATCTGTTTTACTCTGCCATGATCCGACATGTACAAGTTGTCATTATGAGGTAATCCTAGTTCCGATGACCTGTCAGACTTGTAGTTGTCATCTGTTTTACTCTGCCATGATCCGACATGTACAAGTTGTCATTATGAGGTAATCCTAGTTCGATGACCTGTCAGACTTGTAGTTGTCATCTGTTTTACTCTGCCATGATCCGACATGTACAAGTTGTCATTATGAGGTAATCCTAGTTCGATGACCTGTCAGACTTGTAGTTGTCATCTGTTTTACTCTGCCATGATCCGACATGTACAAGTTGTCATTATGAGGTAATCCTAGTTCGATGACCTGTCAGACTTGTAGTTGTCATCTGTTTGACTCTGCCATGATCCGACATGTACAAGTTGTCATTATGAGGTAATCCTAGTTCCGATGACCTGTCAGACTTGTAGTTGTCATCTGTTTTACTCTGCCATGATACGACATGTACAAGTTGTCATTATGAGGTAATCCTAGTTCCGATGACCTGTCAGACTTGTAGCTGTCATCTGTTTTACTCTGCCATGATACGACATGTACAAGTTGTCATTATGAGGTAATCCTAGTTCCGATGACCTGTCAGACTTGTAGTTGTCATCTGTTTTACTCTGCCATGATACGACATGTACAAGTTGTCATTATGAGGTAATCCTAGTTCCGATGACCTGTCAGACTTGTAGTTGTCATCTGTTTTACTCTGCCATGATACGACATGTACAAGTTGTCATTATGAGGTAATCCTAGTTCCGATGACCTGACAGACTTGTAGTTGTCATCTGTTTTACTCTGCCATGATCCGACATGTACAAGTTGTCATTATGAGGTAATCCTAGTTCCGATGACCTGTCAGACTTGTAGTTGTCATCTGTTTTACTCTGCCATGATCCGACATGTACAAGTTGTCATTATGAGGTAATCCTAGTTCCGATGACCTGACAGATTCCAGGACAGGCTAGATGTGTGGTGACACGTACCTAAACAATGTACCTCATGTAGCGAGGGAGTTTGTACCCCCTTGTATCACTGTAATATTGAACTAGCTAGTTCCTCTATATTGATTTGACGCCTCCTTAAGGCATATGTGATATGTGTTGATGGTTTTGTTCTGTACATTGTTTAAAATTCTCCTGCATTTACTCCCTTATAGTGACAAGGCTGTGCCAATATACGATGCTAATGTTTGATGTTTTCTGTAACTACTCTGAACTTTTGTAGCATGCATTGAGGAGCAGACCAAGTCATGTCTTGTATCAAAGACTACTCTGTACTATTGTAGCATGGATTGAGGAGCAGACCAAGTCATGTCTTGTATCAAAGACTACATGTATTTTTGCAAGATGTCCAGATGATGATATTGGTGTTGATAAGGGTCATTCTGCAAGATTCTTTGAATTTCATGCCTATGTAAATGTTTTTGCCAAACTGTAACTTTAGCTAGTCACAAGAAAACGTATGTTACAGTTGTACAACTGTTGTGGTCACCACACACGGTGGATTGTTCAGGTAGAAGCAGCTAATCATGTATTTGTGTATTGGGTGGTGTCAGCTGTTGTGGATTGTGTGTCACTATCCCGGTATACTGCCGGGATGTGTCACTGGATTGTCTGGTTACCCCCGGTAACCCTGGCTTATATACACTCTGCCATCATATTGCTGGAATACAGCACACTGTGGCGCTGAACAACAACAGAAAAAACAAGCAACAAAATTCCATTTACCATGTCTTCTTGGGCAGGACACACGCAGACCATTTAATTCAGGTGAGATATAATAGTATGTTCTACAATCTTTCCTAATGCTTATTCTTTTTCTTTTTGAATCAGAATCTATTTTCATCTATAACAAATGTAATACGGTTTTATTAATAGTACTGATTTGTAAGTAAGCTGAGAAAAGTTGTCTTCCTGTAATTACATGCTATTTCAAGAATACGTGAGAAACAAAAATGTTGAAAAAAGTGAATTATGAAAAGTGTGTTTTTTTTGCAGGTACTTTTGATTCATGTTTATGTCTGTTTGATTGGCAGTTTACAAGTTGATGAGTAATATGAAAGGTAGGATACTTCATGGATGACAACTTAGATTATAATGCTCGGTTATAGATTCTTATACTGTTGATACTCTCTCTCTCTCTCTGTGTGTGTGTGCACGTGTGTGTTTGTGCGCTTCGTGCGCGCTCGCAAATAATTGTTTGTAAATGGTTAAGTCTTTCAGGTGTACACAACAAGCCACTCTCCCAGACTGACCAACAGTTTGCAGATTGGTCAAAACAACAAGTCACATATCAAGTAGTAGTTCCTTCACAGCCTTGTGTAATCTCCACTGAGCAAATCAAACTGTCCCATGCCCTATAACTCTAACTTGTTTAAATTTAAATAATTTATTTTAGTTCTGTATAAATCCTAGGTTAACACAAGCTGACACAACTTTTTAAAGAACTGAGAGAAGTAGTATTATACACACAAGGGCTACGGGACCAGGTACCCCCCACCCCCCACCCCCCCTAAGGGAAGTCCCTAATCCCGTAGCCCCATTGTGTATACTACTACTGAGGTGCATGCAAAATTTGATGAAAAACGGTCGAATAGTTTCTGAAATATTGACTTTTAAGTGAGTCGGGAAAATGGCTCGGGTCGCCTTGGGGGTGGTTGCCCCTCCGAGCGCTGTGGGCGGACGAGTCGCAGTGCGTGTGTCTCTCTCGGCTTGGTGTAGGGGTGGCTGGCTGGCTGGCTACATTAAGCAGAAACATAGGCATGCGAGACTGATAAAAAATCATGACGAGAAACTATCATCACTCGGTGGGTGATGTGTAAGGGACTGTGTCGTGAGGCACGATCATCTTTCAAGTAGTACAAGTTCGGTTCGCCGTCTTTGATGTCGACAAGGTCGACGTTGTACGTTTTCATGGACCATATCGGATCGTATTCTCCCGGCTGGTACAAGTGTCTAACGCTGACCCCGTCCAGTTGTTTTCTCTGTTTTATCGCGACGTGCTGGTGACGATTCAACAAAAAGTTGGACATTTTACCTTTTCCCAACCGACCCCATGCTCACAGAAAAGTCAATATTTCAGAAACTTTGCCACCGATTTTCATCAAATTTTGCATGCACCTCAGAAGTAGTATACACAATGGGGCTACGGGATTAGGGACTTCCCCAAGGGCTCAATTTAAAATTGAGGGGGAGGGCGTAGCCCCATTGTGTATACTACTAGAGAATTCATGAGCTGTGTTAAACATTCACAAGTGGCAGGAAAACATGATGACTGTTAGTTTTGTGTTTGAGTATATGGACACAGAAGCATAATGTTGCTTACGTCACTGGACAAACAAAGGGGCAGGTGTTTGTATCCTGCTCCCGTTTGGAGTGTTGTCTTGCCGTCTCCCAACTAGTGCAATTCTGTCAGTTATGATAGTTTTATTTTTTGTTAAGTCATATATTTTCATACATGTAAATAAATCAGTCATTAACTGATGTCAAGTGTGCATGCAAATTTAAGGAAATAAATTTGAAATGTGGTTCAAGATGTTTTTGATGAGTGTGGTACGTCTGAAGCCGACACTGGTCGCTTTGGGTAGAAGCCTCCTTCGGTGACTATGTACAGCGTCCGTCCACAGAGGAGAAGGTCGGTGGTTGGAACTGCTGGTCACGTCATGAGAGGAGAAGGTCGGTGGTTGGAACTGCTGGTCACGTCATGAGAGGAGAAGGTCGGTGGTTGGAACTGCTGGTCACGTCATGAGAGGAGAAGGTCGGTGGTTGGAACTGCTGGTCACGTCATGAGAGGAGAAGGTCGGTGGTTGGAACTGCTGGTCACGTCATGAGAGGTGAAGGTCGGTGGTTGGAACTGCTGGTCACGTCATGAGAGGTGAAGGTCGGTGGTTGGAACTGCTGGTCACGTCATGAGAGGTGAAGGTCGGTGGTTGGAACTGCTGGTCACGTCATGAGAGGAGAAGGTCGGTGGTTGGAACTGCTGGTCAAGTCATGAGAGGTGAAGGTCGGTGGTTGGAACTGCTGGTCACGTCGTCACGTCATGAGAGGAGAAGGTCGGTGGTTGGAACTGCTGGTCACGTCATGAGAGGTGAAGGTCGGTGGTTGGAACTGCAGGTCACGTCATGAGAGGAGAAGGTCGGTGGTTGGAGCTGCTGGTCACGTCATGAGAGGAGAAGGTCGGTGGTTGGAACTGCTGGTCACGTCATGAGAGGAGAAGGTCGGTGGTTGGAACTGCTGGTCACGTCATGAGAGGAGAAGGTCGGTGGTTGGAACTGCTGGTCACGTCATACCAATGGTACTTACTTACCCTTCTTTACGTTCGGTGTTATTTAATGCGAGTCGCTTTACCCACGATCTGTGGCATTTTGTTGTTATGTAGGTATACAGATCATGTAAAAACTAAACTTCTTAAACAGAATAGCCGTCGCGGCTGCAAACTTATAGTTTTAAATTAGTTTTTCAATCTTGTTACTCAGGGGGATCATAGTTGTGACAGTTGTCCAAGGCGCAGTGTTTCACTCAGTCTGTTCATCTGATCACAGTTCTGGGGCATATAGTTCACTGTATCCATACCTTAGGTAAACATATAACATATCCCTATGAACTCGGTATAAAGGATGTCTGCAGGTATGGATATCAGTAAGACACATCGACGTCCTGTTTACAAAGAGCATTGTTGGGCATTTATAGGAAATACTATCATGATACCGTCATGTATAGGAAATACTGTCATATATAGATAATACTGTCATAATACTAACATAATACCGTCATATATAGGTAATACTATCATAATACTGTCCTATGTCATACTGTCCTATATAGGCCATACTGTCATAATACCGTCATATATATGTCATACTGTCATATACCGTCATATATAGGTCATACTGTCATAATACCGTCATATATACAGGCCTACCAAAGAAAACTTTCCCACTGTGCAGAAAAACGCAGAAAAGCCCACATTAATCGTGGAAATAGCAACATAAACACATTACCTCGCTACTGAAACAGTAAAAACGGCAACGAAAAACTATGAAAATGCAACATTTTTATATCAGCGAACTTTGACCTCTACTGCCCATGTGCATTACGATCTGGGATTCTTTCCAATTTCCGAGCAACCGTGAATCGCCTCGCGTAGAAAAAGTATTAAATATGTCGAAATAATTGCTGTCAATCGTTTCATACGAATGGAAAGTAAACTAAACAAGTGTGCACACAAGTATCATGATGATAAATGCTAAATAACACAACAGAAATACTTAACAAGGAATGTAACTTTTGTCCAAGCTGGAAAATGTCAACATGCGGTCGAGACTTCCTCTTCCATGTGCGCATGCGCAAACTCGAAGTTGCGGGCTCCTCGTTTTATGATGCAGTGTTAGCAATTTAAAGTTGCCGTTTTTGTTGTTTCAGCAGCGAGGTATTATGTTTATGTTGCTATTTCCACGATTAATGTGGGCTTTTCTGCGTTTTTCTGCACAGTGGGAAAGGGGTTTTTTTGGTCTGCCTGATATAGGTCATACTGTCATAATACTGTCATATAGGTCATACTGTCATAATACCGTCATATATAGGCCATACTGTCATAATACCGTCGTATATAGGTCATACTGTCATAATACCATCATATATAGGTCATACTGTCATATACCGTCATATATAGGTTATACTGTCATAATACCGTCATATATAGGTCATACTGCCACAATACCGTCATATATAGGTCATACTGTCATAATACCGTCATATATATCTGCCAAGCCTGGTTACACCACATGGAATCAGAATTCAACCACACATATCTGCAGCTAACATTGATCTCGATATCATAATACCTTACCGGCTTCTGTCTTCGCCACCGTGGCAGATGGTGAAACCACAGGTGGATCTTACCCTCACCAAATCCCAAAGATCCGAAACAAATTCTTTTGTGTTTGTGAATACAACCAGTTACGTTCCAAGTATAACACCCATAGACCATTTTCACAGACGATCCAAGGACCATGGCCAAGTTGCCAGTGCCACGGTCATTGGATCCAAGACTGTCTCCTCCAGAATTCCCGACAATAGTTACATTTTCACTGCCGAGGCCAAAGGTATCTTCACGGCTTTGACCTATATGAAAAAGCAGAATCATTCCAAAACCTTCATCATATTTACAGACTCAATATCTTGCCTTCAAGCACTTCAAAATGTCACTTCAAGCCGCCCTATCATCCTAGACATTTTAGAACTTTAACAACGATCTTTCTACTGGCCAATGTGACATCGTCCTCTGCTGGTTGCCGGGTCACGTTGGCATAGCAGGTAACACAAGAGCAGATGCTGCAGCTAAAGCAGCTCTATCTCCGCTGCTGATCCCGTACAGTGACTTCAAACCCACATTCGAAAGTCATACTTGGGACCTTTTGCAAGAAAGGTGGCACACCCAAGAAGGAAGAAATAATCTTCATGAATTTAAACCAATAATTGGTTATACCTACTTGGGTTGTCAGTCAAAACGTGAGGGGGTAATTTTACGACGATGTCGTATTGGCCACAGTCGGTTTACTCATGACTATCTGTTCAAAACGGATGGAGATGGACCTCCTATGTATTTCTCTTGCGATGAAGTGTTCACCATTAAGCATATTCTGCTTGACTGTGCGGACTTTTCAAATGCAAGGGATTCCCATTATGAAGCGATAAATCTGAAAGATCTATTTTCCAGCCTGGGCGGGCATCTCATTGTTAACTAATTGAGGGAAGTTGACCTGTATCACAAGTTGTAACTATGTAATGTGAATAACGAACTGCTTATTTTTTAATTTGGTGCTATGATATTTTCTGTTTGCAAATAACAATATAATGAATACATATGTGTTTAAAATAAAACTCATTTGGACTTGTTTATGAATGCACACCTGATCTCGTCACTATATGGCTGAAATAATACCGATATGACGTAAAGCCCAACTCAACTCAACTCAACTCATGTATAGGTAATCCTATCATACTATCATAATACCGTCATATATAGGTAATCCTATCATACTATCGTAATACCGTCATATATAGGTAATACTATCATACTATCGTAATACCGTCATATATAGGTAATCCTATCATACTATCGTAATACCGTCATATATAGGTAATCCTATCATACTATCATAATACCGTTATACATAGGTAATCCTATCATACTATCGTAATACCGTTATACATAGGCAATCCTATCATACTATCATAATACCGTTATACACAGGTAATACTATATCCCGTTACTACGACTGTGTTCTATCTACATCAGTGTGTAAACATCTGGATCTCCGCAGGAAATCCTCCCACATTCAGCTGACACGCTGTTATAGTTCACAGTTCAAAGCGGTTTCAAATCCAACTCACTCACTCTGTCACTCACTGGGTTTAAACTCTACTTCCAACTGCATGTAAAATAAACAATATGAAACCAACTTTCTTTGAGTGGCATTTCAGAAGTTGGGAAGTACAATATAGAAGAAACTTTATGGATAACAAATTCTTTATTCGGGAGTGCGACGTTTCGATTCAGATTCTTGTTTCCGTTGTCAAGTATGAATGGAACATGAAGAAGGGGGATGTACATATACTGAATGAAACAATGTAATAAAGAAAAGAACATAATTAACATAATTGGCTAGGCAGTAAGCTGATGAAGTCAGAGAGTAGACAAAGGGAGTGTCCTCATAGTGTAGGCACCTTTTGTTCATAATTACTGAAGCAATCAGACATGTCAAATAGCAAAACAAAGGGATTACTGGGGGACCGTATCAGTATAAACTGGTGACACAAAGTTAAAACTTTTAATTTTCAATACAGTAACATACTCAATAGTATTTATTTTATAAAAAATACAATTAATATTAACTATATGTACCCACACATTCATAAAATGTTTTAGCAAACTTTACAAGAAGAAATAGGTACTGGAACTTCAAAGCACTGCATGAACTACATTCATGTTAGCACTGAAAGACATTACAATTAAAGTCCAACTAAATGTGACATAGAATCAGCAAATTCCATCGAGGTTTTCACAGCGTTTGCAAGTAGAGACTTCTGATTTCATCATCGATGTGTCCACACTTCTTTTGGGGGGCCTGCTTAGCACCATGTACAATCTGAACTATTGTTTCAGTGTGGCTCTGCTCTTTCCGGATTAGGTCAATGAATCTATATATACTGAGTCAAAAAAGAAACTTCACAAAATGTAATTTGAAAAATAATGAATAATTTTTCTCTGATGATACATCTATGTATCCGAAATGGGATCACTATCTGTCGACCCTAGAAAAACGTTAGCAAAACCCACTCAATCCCATACATTCATCGTGCAAATGACGTTAGTGCCAAATCAGGTTTTGCACGTGCAGTCGATCACGTGATCTTCGCATCGAAGTTTTCTCCATATGCACGTGTTTGCATTGGCCTCAAGAATTGAAAAAACACTTTTAAACCACAGTTCTAACGGTACTTGAAATGCCACGATTGTCAAATGTGCAACGTGAACGTGCCGTTGGCATGTTGCAAGCTGGAAGATCAGTTATTGACGTCGCAAGAGCAATGGGATGCAGCCGTCGTACTGTGTATGACTTGCGAGGTCGTCTTCAACAAACTGGCACCACTTCTGATCGCCCAAGGTCGGGTCGTCCACGTGTGACGTCACGAGCAGAAGACCGTCAAATCGTCCTACGTCACCTACGTGACAGATTTCTGCCGGCTACACGAACCAGGGCTGAGATGTTTAGAGGTCGACTGTCCTCACAGACCATTCGAAATCGGTTGCGGGCTGCCAATCTCCATTCTCGACGTCCATATCGTGGGCCAATATTGACGCCGTTTCATCAACGTCAACGTCTGCTGTGGGCCCAACGTCACCTCCGATGGACCCAGAGAGAGAATGGAATCGAGTCGTCTTTAGCGATGAATCCAGGTTTACCCTCAGATTCGCGGACGGCAGGCATAGAGTCTGGAGACGACGTCGTGAACGGTATGCCCAATGTTGTGTACAGGAAGTCGGCAGATTCGGGGGCGGAAGTTGCATGGTGTGGGGTGCTTTCTGTGGGAACAACCGTTCCCGACTTCTGGTCATCCGAGGAAAGCTCACAGCCGCTGCTTACCGCGACCAGGTGCTCACCCCCTGAACTCGTTCCTTTCATGGCGGCTCATGGCCCAGGTCTACAGTTCCAGCATGATAATGCTCGGCCGCATACCGCGATGTTGACACGAAATTTCCTTCAAAACGCTGGAATCAACGTCATGGACTGGCCATCGAGGTCCCCTGACCATAATCCAATAGAGCACGTTTGGGATGCACTTGGGAGAAGGCTTCGTGGTCTTAGGAACCAACCTCAGAATTTGCAGGAACTTGGCGCTGCCTTGCAAGAGCAATGGCGCAGAATCCCCAACCACGTGTTCACAAGCATCAGGCAGTCGATGAGGAGACGGTGTTTGGCAGTGGTGAATGCGCGGGGCGGCCATACACGATATTGAACTGAGAAATTTCGCATGTTTATTCTTGTGACTTGACATTCTGTATACCCATGTTTTGGAACGGCGGTGTAGCCTAATGGAACTGATTATGGCATTGTCAGTGTATCGAGTACATCACACAGATCTCAGCAATGAAATAATAACAATTTAACCATCTTACCATCTCTTGTTCTTTTATAGTGCCCTGAAGAAAGAATGTGAAGGTTCTTTTACCACTCAGTATATATTGGGATGGTTCTGGCCAATTTTGTTAAGTCTTGCATGCCAGGATTCGACCTGATCTGTGGTCCTGGCACCCTCAGTGTAGTATCAGTTGATATCAGTCTGACAATCTATCAGTCGGAATATCTTCCTAGGCCATGAGTTAAGTTCATGAGACGATCACTTTCCTTATAACAACATCACTAATCCTAACCCTCTACGGGCTGCCTGCACAGTGAGGAGAAACCAGACAAAGGACAGGCGTGGAAGCCAATGATGTACAGATAATAATGAGATTGAGTTTATACAGTAGATTGGGCTTGGTGGATGAGTGCATCATAAGCGGATGGAATGAAGTATCCTTGGTCTCGGTTGATGGTGGGCTTTTGGCGTTTGATGTGGATGGCTTCTGTGAGCTTGCGTTTAGGCCGGATCGACACTACGACCGAAAATTTTGACGCATGCGTTGATCCGTGCGATTTTATATACACACTATACGCTTTTTTCCACAGCTTATGAACTGCGTTTTCATTCACGATTTAAAGTGAGTGAGTATGGTTTCACGCCGCTTTTTGAAATATTCCAGCAATATCACAGCGGGGGACACCAGAAATGGGCTTCAAACATTGTGCCCATGTGGGGATTCGAACCCGGGTCTTCGGCGTGACGAGCGGACGCTTTAACCACTAGGCTACCCCCACCGCCCCCCACGATTTAAAATGGAACCAAGCAAGTTAGCCGCAGTCGTGGTACTGATGGTGGAGGTGGAGGAAGAAGAAGAAACAGAGGAAGAACTTCTGACAAGTGTGATCTTTTTGCACTACAATAGTGATGTTTCAGAGAGGAGTGTGAGTTAAGTTTTACGCCGCACTCAGCAATATTCCAGCTACATGGCGGCGGTCTGTAAATAATCGAGTCTGGACCAAATAATTCAGTGATCAACAGCATGAGCATCGATCAACATTTCAGAGAGGAGATGGTGGGTACATTCACTCAGTGAACAAAGACACAAGGAGGGTTCTTATTATCGACTGATAAAGGAACTGGAACTCTATCCTGAGAAATACTTTGGGTATTTCCGCCTTTCTAAAGAACAGTTTTCATGACATCAAGATTTGCATTCGGTGGTAATAAAATTGCATCAAAACAACTGTATTAACAGTCTATGTATATATTTGATCTTACCCTCTTGTACAGTAACACCCAAAGTTTGAGATATTGATGTCCAGATATTATTGATGACGTCAATATCTCGATACCCCTTACTACCTGTGAAGGTCCGGGTTAGAATGTGCCTTCAGTAACCAACGCTTGTCATAAGAGGCGACTAAGTGGATCGGGTGGTCAGGCTCGCTGACTTGGTTGACATATGTCATCGGTCATCGATGCTCATGCTGTTGATCACTGGATTGTCTGGTCCAGACTCGATTATTTACAGACCGCCGCCATATAGCGGGAATATTGCTGAGTGCGGCGTAAAACTAAACTCACTCACTCACAATAATCCTTACGCCTCTTGTCATAAAGAGCAGGGTTTCTTCACACTCATGAAGTCTGAAAACATAACACTATCAACTATATATTTATTCACTAAGTGTATCAAATGAAATGCGCTGATATCAATGGAAACGCCAAAACAGAGAAGAGAGAACGTACCTGATTGCAGCCACAAGGTGGGGGAACACCCTTGAGCACGTGTAAATATATACGTCATCAAAGGAATTCCCATGCGTTTTCCAATGCGATGCGTCAAAAATAGGTGCAGGACCTATTTTCATCCCATCGCATCGCAACACATTCACAATTCGGATGTAATGTGAATGACATATGATAAAATAACTTAATGCTGTTTTTTTGGACGCAACGCAAGAAAAATCGGATGTAGTGTGAAGCCCCCCCTTAGTGAAGTCTGTTTGTTGGCGAGAATGGTGATGTCAGACCACTCTGTTTGATGTTTGGGGCTTGCTCTTTAATGTGGTCGGAAATGGCGGGTAGCTCTGTCCACAATCACAGTTTATTTTGTAGATGACACATTTTTGGTTGTTATTCTCGAGGGTGGCTGGTTTTCTTCCATTAGCATGGCGAATGTTGTTGAGGCTGGAGGACGCGGAGAAGGTGATATCTATGCAAACTTGTTGTTTTAGGAGTCGGCTGATTTGAGGTGACGGTTTGCCAATGTAGGGGATGGACATCGGTACAAGAATCTGTATCGAAACGTCGCACTCACGAATAAAAGTTGTTATCCATAAAGTTTGTTCTATAAAGAAACCAACTTGGTTAGTACCGGATGCAGGTCAGTTAATATCTATAAAGGTGAGCTTCTGTACCCGCAGTCTTCTGAGTAATATCATCTACATATTCCCGCACAGTTCTGGAGTACAATGTCAACATGTACGAAGTTTTATTACAATGAATACATCATACGTAATGTATGTCTGACACATGCTGCATACACAAACACCCACTCCCAGTGTCAGCATTGCCGTAGACGGACTCACGTCAACTGTTGAGATATACCACGTCTACAATACCCACCCGGTTTAATACCATCTTCACGATTTATAGCTTTTGACAGTACACCAACACCAGGCGGACTGGCAACAGATTAAGTGCTTCTCGAGCTTCAACCAGTCGTCGCGAACGCCCCAAGTCACAGTATGGACAGCCGGCGGGGACATCGCTGTATCAGGAAATGGTAAAGTCACCGTGCAGTGTACCCCAGTTAAAGGCGTCTACCCCCGGGGAAATCTGTGTATCGCCTGAAGTGTTCTTTCCTGACATTATATAAACAAGTTGCTATTCATAAATGTTATCTACTTTGTCATCCGGTTACTGCCTATCAAACAATTCATCCATAAATAGTTTCTGCTTTAAAGCACTTGACTTGCTCAAATTTGTTAGTTAAGTGAATTAAGAGTGAATGATTGTATAATTGACACAGAGGCACTGTCTCTACAACTCTAGACCAAACTCCTCATTAACGTACTGTGCACTCACACCCCAAGAGGTAGGTCTCAGAATCGTAGAGACGTCACCAAGACAGGCTTACACCACCAGTTGTGCGTCACTCAAGGCCAACTTACAACTGAACGTATCACCGCCTTTAATGAAGGTATTCAGAAATATGTCCGGTACAGAGCACCATAGGGTAATGCACGTCAAGGAGAACTCTGTCCCGCTCTCTGGCATCCGGCGTGACCTGCTTGCGAAGTCCTTAACCCAAGTGTATATTA
The DNA here is from genome assembly GCF_003918875.1 of Haliotis rubra. Taxonomy (NCBI): domain Eukaryota; kingdom Metazoa; phylum Mollusca; class Gastropoda; order Lepetellida; family Haliotidae; genus Haliotis; species Haliotis rubra. The sequence goes on from NW_025766459.1 coordinate 1,173,243, forward strand.
CACAGGTAAATATAGCTCATATCCACACGTCATTGCTATACAGCAAGTGATCCGAGTTAACTTGTGCTGTCAACGATGAAGTACCTGGCGACGCCATGACGTATGATGATGCTTCAGTAGTTGACGTTAATAGGTTCCGTCATTTGTCATGAACAGGTCGGGATAATAGACGACAACGACTTCACCGACTGCACACGGTAAGTGTGTCCTTCACTGTGTGTAGTATTGCTTCTGTTTAAAATACATGGACGACGAGGTTCTGTACACAGATGCATTGCTTTGTCAGAAACTATGTATGTGTTAGATATCCTGTGAATCACAATCTGTTGATGTTTAAGCAGGACGAACCGATTTTGTAACATATCTTGTATGTCAGCTTACGTCTCCACTCATTGTTTTCGTGTTCACACCCCGAGTTGTGTGGAGCACTCCTTCTCTCCTCCGAGGAGGGCCACTGCATTAGCTATCTCAGATGCCGCAATTGGCTGTGCAGAGTCTTGTCCCTTGGACACACCAGGAAGCTATGATTGTGGTTTCTAAGCCCGGAACCCCCCAGTCAGCAGATGTGCTTGCTTGTTTTAACTGATGAGACCTGAATAAATTTGTTCTTTCTTGGAATACTGTTACGAGAGGTTAACTAGCAGATGTATAATTAGTCTCACTCACTCACTCACTTCCCTCGAGGGATGGATCAGCTGATGGTGTGGACGCCCATCGAGAGATTGAGTATCATTGTTACCAATATGAAATTCTTGTCTGGTCAATCTACAATCGGCGTTGGTGTGCGTGCGTGCGTGCGTGAGTGCGTGCGTGTCTGTCTGTGTTTTGTATGTCTGTGTTTGTGTCTGTCTCTGTGTTTGTGTTTGTATGTTTGTGTTTGTATGTGTGTGTGTGTGTGTGTGTGTGCATGTGTATTGTAAGTATGCCCATATATGTTGTGTGTCAAAGTATGTTTGTGTTTGTGTGTGTGTATGTATTTGTGTGTGTATGTATGTATGTGTGTTTGTGTGTGTGTATTTGTATGTGTGTATGTTTGTGTGTGTGGGTTTTTGTGTGTGTGTGTGTGTATGTATGTGTATGTATTTGTGTGTGTGTGTTTGTATGTGGGTGTCTGTTCTTCAGACGTCAAGCCGACATGACGTGTAATATTGATCAAAGTGTCATAACACTCGCGCATGATGCCTGTGCAAACAGGAAAAGATTCAGATGTAATGAATATAGGAAAGTTTCATTATGGCGACAAAGAATATTTCCTCCATTAACATTACCAGATCGAACCACGACCAACCACACCCAGTGACAACTCCAACCACTCCCAGTGACAATAACATTTACACTGTCTGACAACCCAGGTGATCACTCCACAGCAAACGTTGGACACTTGTCAGGACATGGAAACACTTCCCCAAGTTCCGCAGCACCACCGCCCACAAACTCCACTCTAATCTTCTCGACTCATTTACACACATGAAGCTTGTTTTCATAATCAACAGGGGGGACACACACCACTTAACTGTGTACTGTGACATATGTAAACATATGCATATGTGTTCCGAAAGGGAATACAAATATTTAGGTTGGATCCCACGTAATTTCTGTTCATCACTGTTGTTGGTGAAGTGTTCCAAACACTTTTTCATAGTTTAGAGCGTTGTTGTGGAGCCGACACTCGGCAGATACGCGGCAGACGCTTGGCGGACTCTTGGCAGACGCTCGGCAGACATGCGACAGACTCTTGGCGGACTCTTGGCAGACACTCGGCGGACACTCGGCAGACGCTCGGCAGACACTCGGCAGATACTCGGCAGACGCTTGGCAGACACTCGGCAGACGCTCGGCAGACGCTTGGCAGACACTCGGCAGACGCTTGGCAGACACTCGGCAGACGCTTGGCAGACATGCGACAGACTCTTGGCGGACTCTTGGCAGACACTCGGCGGACACTCAGCAGACGCTCGGCAGACGCTCGGCAGACGCTCGGCGGACACTCGGCAGACGCTCGGCAGATACTCGGCAGACGCTTGGCAGACGCTCGGCAGACGCTTGGCAGACATGCGACAGACTCTTGGCGGACTCTTGGCAGACGCTCGCCAGACCCTTGGCGGACACTCGGCGGACCCTCGGCAGACGCTCGGCAGACACTCGGCGGAGATTTCATTTTCCAAGCCTCATGGCTCATACCCATCCAACTGTTACTGTGATCTGTGATGTTGATATACATTGTACTCGGCATATCCACATGGACCACGTGAAATTAAAGGGAAAGAAGCTTAACATCAAACTATCGTGGAATATTGTATTGTATTTTGGTCCTAACACATCTCCTCAATCTCGCGATCCGTCAGTCAGTATACCCTCCACTGGGCCCATACGTCAGAATATGACAGTTTATATCGCCACATCAGTCAAGATTAAAACTGAACGTTGTCCTGAATGAGATATTATAACGATTTTGCTCGTAATCTAACATTGTAACATCATGGTGTACATGTGGGCTGTATTTATTAAACATTTTAAAGTCGGAAGTTCTGAAGTACACGCCTATACAATCTGTAATTGTCGATGTGTGATGTCACGAGTGTGACCTGGCAGTGACCTCCGTGACTCAATGGTGACGACCCAAGCTTGGTGTGTCTGAATAGACCCCCTTTCCTCGTATAATACTGATACTGAATCTACTAATGATGATGTGTGTTAAACTATCAATATAGTCTTGAGAAATAACACCATACAAAATTAATGGAGAGCTAAATGGTATGGAAGCGTTGAAGGAACACTATAATGTTATATCGTGCACACGGAATGACAAGGTGTGCTGACGAAGCAGTAAACTGCACACCAAATATTTGCATGAGGATACAACATTGTGAAATATATCTTTGTATCGTGAGCACAAATAGTTCACCATGTACAGCCTATAACAAAACGTGCACACGGAGTGCTAACACCTGGACCTGAAACCAGTCGAAGCCATGTGAAACCATTTTTGAAACCTGGTATATATTGGTATGTATTGGTATGTATTGGTATGTATTGGTATGTATTACTCTCGAACATTCTTACAGGATGGACATATAAGGGTGACATGGTACAGATCTTCAATATTGCTTAAATTACAATTTGTAAATGAGAGAGAGAGAGAGAGAGAGAGAGAGAGAGAGAGAGAGGAAGAGAGAGAGAGAAGAGGGAGATGACGAAATGGCCCAACAAGGAGGTAACCACACCGTCGTTGGCGGAACGTTCGGCTGCACCCGAGCAACTGTCACCAGACTGGTGCAACGACTACGACAAACAGGCAATACGTCAGACAGTCCTAGGAGTGGTCGACAACGGCCGGTGATGATCGCCACATCCGGACAATTCATCTGAGAAATCGTTTTGTAACGGCGACGTCAACGGCAGCAATGGCACTAGGACACCGTATCTGTCGACATATGGTGTACAGGCGACTAAGAGAACATGGTATTCGAGCACGTCGACCCTACCGCGGAGTGCATCGGACTCTTCAAAACCGACGTCGTCGACTAACATGGGCCAGGCGAGTTCGACGTTGGCAGTTGCATGAGTGGCGTGTGCATGTGATGTTCACCGAGGGTAGGTTTTCTGTACAGTAATGACGGCTGGGCTCGTGTTCAAAGACGAGTTGGTGAACGTTTAGCGCCGAATTGCGTTCAATCCGTCGTCCGACCGTTTGGAGCCGGTAGCGTGATGGTGTGGGAAAGATTCATTGGTGGTCACACTCACTGTTGATCCAATATTTGCAGAGAACAACGCCTTGTTGAATTGTGTAAAAGTTCAGACTATGATATCACGTGTCTCTCAGTGTCAGTCAAACGGTACTTTCGACTTAGTATGAAATAATATTGTGTCTGTTTGCTGTACAATTGAATACTCTTTTGAAATTAAACATATGTTCATTTATATATGCTTTTGTTTCTTTTCAAGTTTGGTCAAACACATTGTATACTTTCTTTTCAGCACTTGTTTACATACCCTTTCAGACTTTGCAAGTTTATGATGTCTGCCGGTATCAATGTTTAGCCTTGTGCATCCAACTCGAGCAATCTGGCACACAATATATAAAGTGTATATTGTTTGAAGATGTCTTCCATCTATCCTCGTGTATGACATCTAGAATACGATTGTTTAAAACAGTTGCGTCGAGACTTTAATTTCTGCCTTCATATCAGTGTGTTTTAAAGCAGGCAGATTTATACATATCGTAGAGCGAAGCTATCGTTTCGTCACACTATAATTTATGTAGTCGTCCGAAGTCATGCGTAACGTATAGATTTCCTAGCCCAGTGAATTGTTAACAATAGCGGCCGCGCTGAATGTAATATAATATTGCTGGTCTAAACAAGCTTCATGGAAATAGGCCGTGAGTCAGGCAATCGTGTTGGGGTCTGAAGGTGTGTACAGTGAAACAGTTAGATTAACATTCAGTCCTGCACATCGATGTTTGTGAGTTCCGTGTTCAGATTTGATCTTCATTTGTACAGGTGAACAGGAAGGGATTGGAAGCAACACCAGCACTGACCGACAACCGGGGACGTGTACAGCGAGGCAGTCTACCGTAGTTGTATTGGGATTTGACGGGTAAGTCTGTACTTGGAGTAGTCAGGGCACGTTTGTTTCTCTGTCTGTCTGTATGTCTGTCTGTCTGACTGTCTCTCTGTCCCACTGTTAACAACCACCCCCACCACCTCTACATCAACAGTCCATGCTTCACGATATGGCCTGGCCAGACCAAGGATCAACTGAGTCTATACAGTGTCTGTAACTGTCAACTGGCTGTAATTAGTCTGTACAGTGTCTGTAACTGTCAACTGGCTGTAATTAGTCTGTACAGTGTCTGTAACTGTCAACTGGCTGTAATTAGTCTGTACAGTGTCTGTAACTGTCCTGCACATACCTTCATAATGTTGAAACGTTGTTCTCCCCGTGTGAAGTATATCACACAGCACACACTGTTGGTGTTGCATTATGTCACAACCAGAGCGTGTCAGGCATGGAGTAAACTTTAACCAGAGCGTGACAACGCGAAAAATGGTGGACCTTAGTCTAAGTCTTGTCACGATTTACTTATACTCGTAATATTTAGTCTTATCAAAAGAATATACTTACGGTTGACACCAATTCTACGCACATAGATACACATGGCATGATCTTAATAATCATCATAATCAGCATGGAGTAAACATTAACCAGCGCGTGACAACGAGAACAGCAGGGAATCAAGGTCAATATGACTGATATAGTGATGATATAGTGTAGCTGTGTGCTGTTTATAGTTGTGTGGTATATTACAGTTATATGACGGTGCAGCTGTATATGAACTACTAAACTATGTATAGGTGTGTCACGTGTCGTACAGCTATATATGAACTTGTATAATTGTGTGGTATTATACAGCTGTATATGACTGTTATTTATTGAATTAAATGTCTATGTATAGTTGTGTATATTACATATATGACGGTGCTAATTATATGAACGTGATGTATAGGTGCCGGTATATTAGCAGTATATGACACACAGCTATATTGAACTATGTATAGTTGTGTGGTATATTACAGTTATATGACGGTGTAGCTATATATGAACTATGTATAGTTGTGTGGTATATTACAGTTATATGACGGTGCAATTGTATATGAACTATGTATGGTGTGTGGTATATTACAGTTATATGACGGTACAGGATTATATATGAACTATGTATAGTGTGTGTGGTATATTACAGTTATATGACGGTGCAGGTATATGAACTATGTATAGTTGTGTGGATATTACACAAGTTATTATGACAGTGCAGCTGTATATGAACTATGTATTTGTGTGGTATATTACAGTTGCATATGACGGTGCAGCTCGTATATGAACTATGATATAGGTGTGTCAGTATATTACAGTTATATGACGGTGCAGCTGTATATGTCTATGTATAGGTGTGTGGTATATTACAGTTATGTGATTGCCACAGATATATATGAACTATGTATAGGTGTGTGGTATATGTATGGTTATATTACGGTACATGTAGTATATAACTATGTATAGCCCAGGTGGTATATTACAGTTAGTATATATACTTGAGTAGCTATATATGAACTATGTATAGGTGTGTGGTATATTACAGTTATATGACGGTAACTATATATATAACTATTATAGGTGTGTGGTATATAGTGTATGCTATATATGAACTATGTATAGTTGTGTGGTATATTACAGTTATATGACGGTGCAGCTGTATATGAACTATGTATAGGTGTGTGGTATTATTACAGTTATATATACGGTGTAGCTATACATGAACTATGTATAGTTGTGTGGTATATTACAGTCATAACGCAGAGTAACCAATAGTTACATTATACTAATATAGTGTAGCTATACATCAACTGTGTATAGTTGTGTGGTATATTACAGTCATAACGCAGAGTAACCAATGTTACATTACAGCTAATATATAGAACTATGTATAACTGTGTGGTATAGTTACAGTTGGTATATTACAGTCATAGCGCATATATAAACTATGTTATAGTTGTGTGGTATAATACAGTCATATGCACTAGTGCACATATATACTCTAACTAGTGTGTATAGTTGTGTGGTATATTACAGTCATAACGCAGAGTAACCAATAGTTACATTATATCCTAATTATTATACTGTGTATAGTTGTGTGGTATATATAGTGTACTCTAATATACATATAATGAACTGTGTATAGTTGTGTGGTATATTACAGTCATAACGCAGAGTAACCAATAGTTACATTATACTCCTAATATAGTGTAGCTATACATCAACTGTGTATAGTTGTGTGGTATATTACAGTCATAACGCAGAGTAACCAAGTTATATTATACTCTAATATAGTGTAGGTATACATCAACTGTGTATAGTTGTGTGGTATATTACAGTCATAACGCAGAGTAACCAATAGTTACATTATACTCCTAATATAGTGTAGCTATACATCAACTGTGTATAGTTGTGTGGTATATTACAGTCATAACGCAGAGTAACCAATAGTTACATTATACTCCTAATATAGTGTAGCTATACATCAACTGTGTATAGTTGTGTGGTATATTACAGTCATAACGCAGAGTAACCAATAGTTATATTATACTCCTAATATAGTGTAGCTATACATCAACTGTGTATATGGTTGTGTGGTATATTACATACAGTCATAACGCAGAGTAACCAATAGTTATATTATACTCCTAATATAGTGTAGCTATACATCAACTGTGTATAGTTGTGTGGTATATTACAGTCATAACGCAGAGTAACCAATAGTTACATTATACTCCTAATATAGTGTAGCTATACATCAACTGTGTATAGTTGTGTGGTATATTACAGTCATAACGCAGAGTAACCAATAGTTACATTATACTCCTAATATAGTGTAGCTATACATCAACTGTGTATAGTTGTGTGGTATATTACAGTCATAACGCAGAGTAACCAATAGTTACATTATACTCCTAATATAGTGTAGCTATACATCAACTGTGTATAGTTGTGTGGTATATTACAGTCATAACGCAGAGTAACCAATAGTTACATTATACTCCTAATATAGTGTAGCTATACATCAACTGTGTATAGTTGTGTGGTATATTACAGTCATAACGCAGAGTAACCAATAGTTACATTATACTCCTAATATAGTGTAGCTATACATCAACTGTGTATAGTTGTGTGGTATATTACAGTCATAACGCAGAGTAACCAATAGTTACATTATACTCCTAATATAGTGTAGCTATGAGCTGTTTATCTCCGAACATTGCATTCATGATGTTAGTGAGTCAGTCCAGCATACATGATGTTAGTGAGTCAGTCCAGCATACATGATGTTAGTGAGGCAGTCCAGCATACATGATGTTAGTGAGGCAGTCCAGCATACATGATGTTAGTGAGGCAGTCCAGCATACATGATGTTAGTGAGGCAGTCCAGCATACATGATGTTAGTGAGGCAGTCCAGCATACATGATGTTAGTGAGGCAGTAGTGAGGCAGTCCAGCATACATGATGTTAGTGAGGCAGTCCAGCATACATGATGTTAGTGAGGCAGTCCAGCATACATGATGTTAGTGAGGCAGTCCAGCATACATGATGTTAGTGAGGCAGTCCAGCATACATGATGTTAGTGAGGCAGTCCAGCATACATGATGGCACATGTGACTGTATCTATGTGTCTAGCTAAATAAATACGACACCACACTTTCCACATCCATAAGAAATTTCTGCTAGAAGGAGTCCATTGTACAAATTCCACTTCTATCGTGAGCACGTGTTTATGAAGCACTATGAAACTTGACACCATGTGTTCGAGAAAAGGTGAGCGTATCCTGCCCCACCGCAGGCACCCGTCATAAACACATGCCAAGGCTAGGGAACTGTTCACCTGAAAAAAACAACCCGCGGGAGTGTATGGTACAAGTTGAAACAACATTACTTCGGATATACCGAAATGAATGTTACGTTCGCAATAACCATAGTGTACATATTAGACACGTGGTAACTAAATACATTAGCTGATTATTACCCCACACGTATATTGTGTTCGTTGTGTTAACCGCAGCAGACCACCTGAAACAGATTTAGAAAATATAAAATATGTACAGTCTACATGTTTTTGTCAGTCATGTTGTAGATACCGTTTGACAAGCCCAGGAGATTCCAACATAAGGGTAGCCATCTTTCAGTGTGATCACTCGAGCGAATCTGGCCCGTCACATTGTTGCACAATCGCTCGTTGAACAGGAAATAGCTGACGTCTTTGTCCAGGATATTTCAAGAATAACTCAAAAACTTTTTAACGCCTGTAGTCTATTGCGTTTATAATGGTCGACCTTAGTCTAAGTCTTGTCACGATTTACTTGTGCTCGTAATATTTAGTCTTATCAAAAGAATATACTTACGGTTGACATCAATTCTACGCATATAGATACACATGGCATGATCTTAATATCGGTATGATACATGGCATGATCTTAATAATCATCATAGCATATAGATACACATGGCATGATCTTAATAATCATCATAGCACATAGATACACATGGCATGATCTTAATAATCATCATAGCACATAGATACACATGGCATGATCTTAATCATCATCATAGCATATAGATACACATGGCATGATCTTAACAATCATCATAGCATATAGATACACATGGCATGATCTTAATAATCATCATAGCACATAGATACACATGGCATGATCTTAATAATCATCATAGCATATAGATACACATGGCATGAGCTTAATAATCATCATAGCATATAGATACACATGGCATGATCTTAATAATCATCATAGCATATAGATACACATGGCATGATCTTAATAATCATCATAGCACATAGATACACATGGCATGATCTTAATAATCATCATAGCACATAGATACACATGGCATGATCTTAATCATCATCATAGCATATAGATACACATGGCATGATCTTAACAATCATCATAGCATATAGATACACATGGCATGATCTTAATAATCATCATAGCACATAGATACACATGGCATGATCTTAATAATCATCATAGCATATAGATACACATGGCATGAGCTTAATAATCATCATAGCATATAGATACACATGGCATGATCTTAATAATCATCATAATCATTGATGTTAGTATTATTATGAGTAGTAGTAGTAGCAGCAGCAGTAGTAGTAGTAGTAGTAGCAGTAGTAGTAGTAGTAGTAGCAGCAGCAGTAGTAGCAGCAGTAGTAGTAGTAGCAGTAGTACTAGTAGTAGTAGTAGTTGTAGTAGCAGTAGCAGTAGCAGTAGTAGCAGCAGTAGCAGTAGCAGTAGCAGTAGCAGTAGCAGTAGTAGTAGTAGTAGCAGTAGCAGTAGCAGTAGCAGTAGCAGTAGCAGTAGTAGTAGTAGTTGTAGTAGTAGTAGTAGTAGTAGTAGTAGTAGTAGTAGTAGTAGCAGTAGCAGTAGCAGTAGTAGTAGTAGTTGTAGTAGTAGTAGCAGTAGTAGTAGTAGTAGTAGCAGTAGGAGTAGTAGTTTTAGTAGCAGTAGTAGTAGTAGTAGTGGTGGTCGTCGTCGTATTAGTAGTAGCAGTAGGTAGTAGGAGTAGTAGTAGCAGTAGTTTTTGATGATCAATCCTCTTGATACGCTCTTCGTACTTGAAACCCCAAATCTCTGCTCCATACGTTATTATCGGTACGATGATCCTGTCCAATAAGAATAATGACCTGGTAATGTCAATCTGGAATTTACGTATGAACCTTATCAATCCGAAAGTTACTTTTCTGGCTTGCTGTGAAAGATGTGAATGAGTTGAGCTCCATGTTAGTTTACTTGTAATGGACACTCCAAGGTACTTATATTGGGAACTATTGTAATTGAAACCCATTGTAATGCCATCTCTCTCTCATCTTGACGATTCTTCCTCTTCTAAATACCATAATCTTTGTCTTGTCTTTATTCACTGTCATTCCGGACTTGCTGCAGACGTCACTAAGAAGGTCAATCTGTCGTTGTGACCCGTACACAGTCAGCTGCATAGGAGAGCTTTTATGTACGTGTTGAAAATCTCTCATTGCTAAAATACAGGGCGTGCTTAATTAAGTTCTTTGTGTATAGATAACTATTCCATAACAAACACAACACCTTACACTTTAAGTCCATGCGTTAATTAGCTGGAGTTCCTGTATGTAGTTGTTTGTAATGATGAAACTATACAAGAGGTAATTGATTGAAATGCGAGTTGACAACCGCAAACAAAACTCAAAAGGAACCACTAGGAGGCCGCTCATTACGTACATGTACACATACCGTCCAACCTATGATGATGATTCACAACTACTGACGGGTATCGAAGACATCTTATCGATTAAAATCGACAATAATAGTATTGCTTTCCTCGGCACGTATTTACGTTGTTATCATGACAGGTGTCATGTGGTTGGTTCATATTTAACGCTATTGTACACTGAACCAATTAATGTTTCCGTAAATTGACCCAGATTATTCTTAAACTCTTGCCGTAATGGACACTGTTGACCTAGACACGATCAGAGTGAACTGTCCCTTACTTACGGTAGTGTTATCTCGGCTTATGTTAATTATTTATTGATGCTGTGACCGTGTTACTGGGTTACTAAGTAGGTGACCGTGTGTAAACAGTGTAAGGCTGTAGAGAGGCACTATCAAGTGTCATGTGGTGTTGAACCCGAAGGACAACAGGGGAATACTTTCTTGCCAGTAAATCTGACAACATGACGTATGCTAAATCAACTGACATACATGTTTACCATCTACCCTGACCAGACGCACAGCTGGGTTCCTGCGTCAGGTGGGTCACGGGTAGCTTAGTCCTCCTATGTATCAGACAACTCGACGGAGTTGCGTCCCTTTGACGTGCCAGACGCCGGTGATATGAAGACTATCTTGACGTGGATTCGACATGAAGATTATCTCAATGCCCTGAATCTTCTTTTCAGTAGAACTATAACACTGTAGCAGTAGAACTATAACACTGTAGCTGTAAAACTATAGCACTGTAGCAGTAGAACTATAACATTGTAGCTGTAGAACTATAACACTGTAGCTGTAGAACTATAACACTGTAGCAGTAGAACTATAGCACTGTAGCAGTAGAACTATAACACTGTAGCTGTAGAACTATAACACTGTAGCTGTAGAACTATAACACTGTAGCAGTAGAACTATAGCACTGTAGCAATAGAACTATAGCACTGTAGCAATAGAACTATAACAGTGTAGCAGTAGAACTATAACAGTGTAGCAGTAGAACTATAACAGTGTAGCAGTAGAACTATAACGATGTAGCAGTAGAACTATAACACTGTAGCAGTAGAACTATAACGCTGTAGCAGTAGAACTATAACGCTGTAGCAGTAGAACTATAACACTGTAGCTGTAGAACTATAACGCTGTAACAGTAGAACTATAACACTGTAGCAGTAGAACTATAACGCTGTAGCAGTAGAACTATAACGCTGTAGCTGTAGAACTATAACACTGTAGCAGTAGAACTATAGCACTGTAGCAGTAGAACTATAACACTGTAGCAGTAGAACTATAACGCTGTAGCAGTAGAACTATAACACTGTAGCAGTAGAACTATAACACTGTAGCAGTAGAAATATAACACTGTAGCAGAGTTGGGTGACAATACGTAACACGGATGCTGTTTTAAGACGTTCAATGTACAATATTTTCTGATTGGAACACATTCAGTTGACGGTGATGGTATACTGTACAATATTTTCTGATTGGAACATATTCAGTTGATGGTGATGATATACTGTACACTATTTTCTGATTGGAACACATTCAGTTGACGGTGATGATATACTGTACACTATTTTCTGATTGGAACACATTCAGTTGACGGTGATGATATACTGTACACTATTTTCTGATTGGAACACATTCAGTTGACGGTGATGATATACTGTACAATATTTTCTGATTGGAACACATTCAGTTGACGGTGATGGTATACTGTACACTTTCTTCTGATTGGAACACATTCAGTTAACTGTGATGATATACTGTACACTTTCTTCTGATTGGAACACATTCAGTTAACTGTGATGATATACTGTACACTTTCTTCTGATTGGAACACATTCAGTTAACTGTGATGATATACTGTACACTTTCTTCTGATTGGAACACATTCAGTTAACTGTGATGATATACTGTACACTTTCTTCTGATTGGAACACATTCAGTTAACTGTGATGATATACTGTACAATATCTTTTGATTGGAACACATTCAGTTGACTGTGATGATATACTGTACAATATTTTCTGATTGGAACACATTCAGTTAACTGTGATGATATACTGTACAATATCTTCTGATTGGAACACATTCAGTTAACTGTGATGATATACTGTACACTTTCTTCTGATTGGAACACATTCAGTTAACTGTGATGATATACTGTACAATATCTTCTGATTGGAACACATTCAGTTGACGGTGATGATATACTGTACACTATTTTCTGATTGGAACACATTCAGTTAACTGTGATGATATACTGTACACTTTCTTCTGATTGGAACACATTCAGTTGACGGTGATGATATACTGTACAATATCTTCTGATTGGAACACATTCAGTTAACTGTGATGATATACTGTACAATATTTTCTGATTGGAACACATTCAGTTAACTGTGATGATATACTGTACAATATCTTCTAATTGGAACACATTCAGTTGACGCAGCACACAGCAGTATTTTACCAGCTTCTCATCAGCCTGTAATCAATCGAGTCTGGACTAGACAAACCAGGGGTGAATATCATCAACAACATCACAATCCGATGACACACAGTCAACCAATTGATCGAGATGACACACTGTCAACAAGGTATCATGACACACAGTCAACCAATTCATCGATATGACACACAGTCAACCAATTCATCGATATGACACACAGTTAACCAATTCATCGATATGACACACAGTCAACCAATTCATCGATATGACACACAGTCAACCAATTCATCGATATGACACACTGTCAACCAAGTCATCGAGATGACACACTGTCAACCAATTCATCGATATGACACACAGTCAACCAATTCATCGATATGACACACAGTCAACCAATTCATCGAGATGACACACTGTCAACAAGGTATCATGACACACAGTCAACCAATTCATCGAGATGACACACGGTCAACCAATTCATCGAGATGACACACTGTCAACAAGGTATCATGACACACAGTCAACCAATTCATCGAGATGACACACTGTCAACAAGGTATCATGACACACAGTCAACCAATTCATCGATATGACACACAGTCAACCAATTCATCGAGATGACACACAGTCAACCAATTCATCGAGATGACACACAGTCAACCAATTCATTGATATGACACACTGTCAACCAATTCATCGATATGACACACAGTCAACCAATTCATCGAGATGACACACAGTCAACCAATTCATCGATATGACACACTGTCAACCAAGTCATCGAGGTGACACACTGTCAACAAGGTATCATGACACACAGTCAACCAATTCATCGAGGTGACACACAGTCAACCAATTCATCGATATGACACACAGTCAACCAATTCATTGAGATGACACACAGTCAACCAATTCATCGAGATGACACACAGTCAACTAATTCATCGATATGACACACAGTCAACCAATTCATCGATATGACACACAGTCAACCAATTCATCGAGATGACACGAAGTCAACAACGTCGCTTGATGAATTATATTCCTCCCATAGCTTCCTCTAAATTGTTCCTTCAACGTTGAGACACTGAGGCCCGGAAACGTCCTGGATGTCCCGGGTACAAGTAGTCTTCAGCAAGCCATGTTGGTAATAAAATGTAACTAACGGAATCAGATGGTCAGTCAGACTGACTGGCTTGACCTTGTTACGTAGACCTACAATCGTGACGTCAAGCACTCATTGGTCTATGGTCAAAACTCGAACATTTACAGACTAGCGTTTTGTAGATGGAATATTTCTGACCACGGTGTAAACAAACAATGCATTTATTTAGTATTACTCCTGTATTTCAGACAGGATCAGTGACGGATGTCAAGACACCTGTAGGCTTCTTCAACGATGGCGGACTTTGACCTGCAGTTTTTCAGTAAGTACGAGTTTTCCCCTAAACAAGAAAGTAAAATAGGTCCCCGTCAAATCTCTACCTCAGCGACACACACAAACTGAATGGTGATATGTCTAAATTACTGAATATGTCGAAAGTATCACGATATTAACAGTCTTCTCCTACATTGAATCCAGCAACACCGACGTGTTTTTTACAGATTCGTGTGTACCCATAGCTTACCCTTGTACTGTTGGTGACGTGTACACCGACCCGTGCAACTGTGTCAACTTCTTCTTGTGTGAGATCAACACCAAGATAATACCCCGGAGCTGCAGCGATGGGACAGCCTTCAACCATGAGAATGAACAGTGTGACAGCACGTCCGACGTGGTGATCATCGACAAACTGTGTGATCTTGAGAAGCCCTACAACAGGTGTTCTGCTGGTAGGTTTGTGTGTGTATGTGTGGTTGTGTTTGAGTGTGTGCGTGTGTGTATGAGTGTGTCTGTGTGTGTATGTGTGGTTGTGTTTGAGTGTGTGCGTGTGTGTATGTGTGTGTCTGTGTGTGTATGTGTGGTTGTGTTTGAGTGTGTGCGTGTGTGTATGGGTGTGTCTGTGTGTACGCTTGGGTGAGTGGGTAAGTGATACAGTTTAACATTGCTTCAAACAACATGTCAGATCACAGCCTGTGGTCTTGATTAAAGCTGTCCTTGTACGTAGTGCACGGTTACCACGTTCAGCATGACGTGTGGTACGAGTGATGACGAGCTCCTGTTGGACCAAGAAGACCATTTGGGAAAACATGGGATTCGAACCAACAACCAGTGCATCTATGAAGTTTGTGTAGTTTGTGTAGTTTGTGAGGTGAGGTGAGGTGAGGTGAGGTGAGGTGAGGTGAGGTGAGGTGAGGTGAGGTGAGGTGAGGTGAGGTGAGGTGAGGTGAGGTGAGGTGAGGTGAGGTGAGGTGAGGTGAGGTGAGGTGAGGTGAAATTGGGTTTAACGTAGTACTTGAGAATATTTTACTCATATGACGATGTGCATGCGTGTGTGTGTGTATGTGCGGCTGCTCGTACTAGCCCAGACTTAAGCTGGTTTTATAGTGCTAACTCACTGAGATACCACGCCGCAGTTAAGCATGAATACCCAGCTCAGACACATAACAGTGACTCCGAGCCGACCAGTCCTTGTTGTACCAATTAGTGCCGGGCGCCAGGCAGGGACCAACAAGTACCATACTTTTACGTCTTTTGGCATGACGCGGCCGGGGATCGAACCCGCGACCTTCCGCTCTCCGGGAGGGCGCTCTAACCATTACACCACCGGGGTTGCGTCTCGTTTGTGGATGTAACTCAATCCAGTGAATAATCCCATTGAAGCAAGCTTCGAAATTATATTCTAGTACAAAATGTATTTGATGGTAATGAAGTGGTGAGGAAACATGAAACATGGTTGATGTATGGTGGTACAGTGCCTGGTGCCGACCTCCCGTATCTACAGGCCCGATGTACAGGGACCGCAACGACCACACCTGGCAGCCACAGCGACAACACAGGAGCGATAGTGGCGGGTGTTGTCGTCTCAATCTTAGTCGTCGCTCTCATCGTCGTTCTGGTCCTTTACCTGAAGAAACGTGGGAAGCCGCTCAGGTGGGTGCAGCTTTGTCACGTGACCCAGACGGCAGACAAATGTGTGATCAGTTTCAATCAATTAAGTTTGAAAATCAATATGTAAACAGTAGTTAAAATATTTCGAGACCAAGAGCAGGATACTGTGATTTACACCCGAGTGCCCGGTTTGATTCCCAATATGGTAACAATGTCGGTATCCAGGTGTTCATGTTCCCTGCCGGGATGTTACAGAATTATTGTAAATTTGTTGTAACTCAGTTCCAATCATTCGAGCATTCGGTACTAAACAGAGAAACGTCAGACATTCCTACCTGTATTAGAGCGCACGCGCACGCACACATACACACCTGCACGCACGCTCGCACAAACACACTCACGCGCGCGCGCTCAGCCAGGTTTCAGTTAACCATTGTTGATGTTGATGAAGAAGGTGGTTTTACAAGTGATGGGTTGTTCCAGTGACTACATGGGCGTCTTCAAGCGGAAGCAGGGGACACAGGACAAGTCTGAGGAACCATATGCTGAGATCGGAGAAATGGTGAGTGATTTCCTGCTTACATTAGATGCTTGGTCAGATGATGATATAGGCACAGAATAGTCTACACTCAGTCGGTCGTATATACACACAAATATACAAGATGGCCGCCGTTATGTCCAGGTCGAAGACAGCCCTCATGAAGGTTATAGTAAATTATACTCCAAGGAACTCACACATAGAGACATCAGTTCTTAAATGACGGCTATGTTCCAAAGTTTAACATGCTGTGTTCCAGAGTTTAACATGCTGTGTTCCAGAGTTTAACATCTTGTGTTCCAGAGTTTAACATGCTGTGTTTCAGAGTTTAACATCTTGAGTTCCAGAGTTTAACATGCTGTGTTCCAAAGTTTAAATTACTGTGTTCCAGAGTTTAACATCTTGTGTTCCAAAGTGTAACATGCTGTTTTCCAGAGTTTAACTATTTGTGTTCCAGAGTTTAACATCTTGTGTTCCAAAGTTTAACATCTTGTGTTCCAGAGCCACCCAGTGTACAAGGACACGAACGGAACCGGCCCCCCTCTGCCGCCTGACCGACCCGATTTCACCCTCTCCCCCGCCCTCAAAGTGAGCCAGATGAAGGACCCGGGCAGGGCCCGGTCTCAGCGCGAGGAAGTAGCATATGATAATCCAGGATACGCACATGATGATGACGTCATACAAGGAAATGCGTCAGAGATGACGTCAGTAACACTTACTGTGCCCGACACCTCCGCTGCAGCCACGGACACGCTAAATCAGGCACATTACTCTCCCTTGGATGAAAACAGATTGGAGTCCCCAACTCCCAAGTCTTACACCCCTCTGAGTATTTACACCAGAGGCCCAAACCCGAACTCTTCCAACGACACAGGGGGTGTTGTGCAAGTTTCGGATAACGACTACCAGGTGCCGAGACCTTTTCCGGAATACTGTGAACTTGAACCTGGCTCCACAAGCGTGTCTTGAAGAATGACGTCTCAATAGTCCAGATTATACGCTGATATAATTGATGAAGTGCCTCCAAAAGTTAGCAGATAGGTTGATCAAAATGATTATGAAGATTCTGTTATTCCCAGCTGTCTGAAGATTGTGCTGCAAATAGTGTCCGACTGCTGCCTGATACCACGTGACGTGTGGTAACGCAGGTACCAACTGACAGCTGTAATGAACCATGTAGCCTACAGATCACCGGGAGGGTTGCTGTGACTGAGGTCGGCTATAGCGAACCCGATTCTAATTAATGTAATCAACTTATCACACTGAGAAGAAACTTAGTTTATATCGACTTAATTTCAGGGTTCGTTACAACTAGATTTGTTGTACAACAGCATTACGTTTATATTGATGTTAGTGCTGATATCTCAGTGTGAGTGAGTGAGTGAGTGACATCACAGCGTATCAGTGTGATGTGAGAGGGTCTGGAGTGGACAAACCATTAGTAATAATCTGGATAAATCTGGGATTCGAATGGTTGTACAGTATTAGTTATACAATAATATATTGATGTATCCATAGGATGTACTGTAGCACACTCAAATCTGTATCACAGAAAACGCATTACTGATATACATGTTTTACAAGGTTCCACCGTGTAACCAAACTACAGACAGTTGCAGTAATCAAAGTGTATGCGTCTATACCTGCCTAATGTTGTACAGGAACTAACACCAATGTGCCTGTGGCTAAAACTGCCACAACAAGAACTGGTTATGGCGATGCAGATGGATATCAAGTTTTGTATTTTAGCTGCTGATTTTAGGCTTGTAACGTTTGAAAACAAATTGACGTTTTGGTCTCATGCATTTGTTTCAAGTTTGCAGTCAATTTGGTTGGTATGTTGGTTTTTGTCTGTTATACGGTATTTTTACTTTAGTGGCAGGTATTACATTAAGGTTATCAGTTAAAGGCTCCATTCATACAGCAAGTATTACTGTATCATCATTACTATGTCAAAGGTATACCCAACCTGGTTCTCGGCCGTCACTGAGCGGCGTCATCTTGTTAAGTATTATTCGTAGCGTGAGAATTGGTTAGGGCATGAGCAATTAGCCATCTTATCGGTTATCTCCCTTGTAGCAGATTTTGTACAACTTTACAAGAACCTGTGTAATGGAGACACTGTTTAGACTCCACAGATTCGGGTTGTCACTTCCTCTGCAATATCCTGTCTGCGATGGACACGGTAACGGTCAGGGGAGTTGGGGGATCTTCCTCAGAAACCACATTTGTTCTGATATTATCATGTACATATGTCACATTGTTGTAAACACGATGACAATAAATGAAATGTTTGAAAATACATATCATTACGTTGTTCTCAGATATTGTCAGTCACAGAGTAAAACATTATACGATGTACCGTTTGTCAGTCAGTGGGTACACGGTAGGATGTAATTGTAAACCTTCCAGCACCTTCTAGCATGGGTTGTATACTCCCCGTGGAGGTGGGCAGGGAATCAAGTGCACATTGCTCCACTGACCGGGTTAGTAATGAGCATGCTTTCAAGTGGGAATTTGGGGCAGTAATATCAGAGATGTTTTCAAGTGGGAATTTGGGGCAGTAATATCAGAGATGCTTTCAAGTGGGAATTTGGGGCAGTAATATCAGAGATGTTTTCAAGTGGGAATTTGGGGCAGTAATATCAGAGATGTTTTCAAGTGGGAATTTGGGGCAGTAATATCAGAAATGCTTTCAAGTGGGAATTTGGGGCAGTAATATCAGAGATGTTTTCAAGTGGGAATTTGGGGCAGTAATATCAGAGATGTTTTAAAGTGGGAATTTGGGGCAGTAATATCAGAGATGTTTTCAAGTGGGAATTTGGGGCAGTAATATCAGAGATGCTTTCAAGTGGGAATTTGGGGCAGTGATATCAGAGATGTTTTCAAGTGGGAATTTGGGGCAGTAATATCAGAGATGTTTTCAAGTGGGAATTTGGGGCAGTAATATCAGAGATGCTTTCAAGTGGGAATTTGGGGCAGTAATATCAGAGATGTTTTCAAGTGGGAATTTGGGGCAGTAATATCAGAGATGTTTTAAAGTGGGAATTTGGGGCAGTAATATCAGAGATGTTTTCAAGTGGGAATTTGGGGCAGTAATATCAGAGATGTTTTCAAGTGGGAATTTGGGGCAGTAATATCAGAGATGTTTTCAGAATCCAAGTACAACTCCACCGTTCTAGTGGAACCACGGTGTCACGTGACGTGTTTTGGCCTCACGTGAGACCGGACCCAGGATGTGTCGAAGCACGTCGGGTAACCCAGTCGTATAAAGACGCCTCGATTCGCTGTACAGAGCTGCGTCCCTTAGACATGTCGGGATCCCATGTTTAACAGTTTAAATCTCTGATACCGTGGACAGAATTGTCAACACAAGTGGTAATCCTATGACATCTCCCTTATTGCTTCGCCAACATCCAGCAGTCCGTAACATATAGGAAATACTATCCAAACCAAAGTCTCACATTCTTCACTGAAATATTCAAATCATGTGGTAATAGAATCTGTCATGATATTGCGTTTCTATTGTGGTTGAGTATAACATCTACTGTGCTAGTGATTCAGACACAATAACGAGAGTTTACTGCTACTGGAATGTTTATTCCGTTTAACTCAGAAAATAATACAAAACATGAAAATACCAAGATAACAAGAAGTAACACACAGACATGACGTCATTCTCAAACCTGCCTCTATCACACGGTGGACGATCAAGCTACACCACAGACGTTTAAACATCTGTACAAAAGGCTGTTTCATTTCATGAACAAACCGACTCCACACCACACACAGATATGCATGAAAAACGTATACAATGATCATTTCAATAAAGACAAATGGCAACAAAATTATACTTTCAAATGCAACAATAAAAATCATATGAATAACAAAAGTCGTGATTCATCCAGTGATCTACACGACGAAAACCCAACAATGGAGTGAAAACGCATTTCGCTTCCAATTTCCATCTACCTGATTTTTACTTTCATGACAAATAATTGTGAGTAAAAACAATGCGTCTACATAGTTCCACATCCTTTTCCAAGTCGGAATTATCACTGGACGACATATTATGAAAACCTGTATCAAGCGGTTGTCTGCAGAGACTTGAGGTCGGAGTTTGGATCCCATGGTCGTGTCATACAAAAATTCGTTGTAATTGTGTTACCCTGTTTAGTAGTGTCATGCCATAAGACGTCGTAATTGTGTTACCCTGTCTGCTCGCGTAATACCATAAGACGTTGTACTTGTGTAACCCTGTCTGGTAGTGTCATACAATAAGACGTTGTAATTGTGTTACCCTGTCTGGTCGCGTCATACAATAAGACGTTGTAATTGTGCTACCCTGTCCGCTCGTGTCATACCATAAGACGTTGTAATTGTGTTACCCTGTCTGGTCGCGTCATACCATAAGACGTTGTAATTGTGTTACCCTGTGTGCTCGCGTAATACCATAAGACGTTGTAATTGTGTAAACCTGTCTGGTCGCGTCATACCATAAGACGTTGTAATTGTATTACCCTGTCTGCCCGCGTGATACCATAAGACGTTGTAATTGTATTACCCTGTCTGCCCGCGTCATACAATAAGGCGGCGTTGTAATTGTGCTACCCTGTCTGCTCGCGTCATACCATAAGACGTTGTAATTGTATTACCCTGTCTGGTAGTGTCATACCATCGTTGGTAGTCTGTCATACCATAAGACGTTGTAATTGTATTACCCTGTCTGCTCGCGTCATACCATAAGACGTTGTAATTGTGCTACCCTGTCTGCTCGCGTCATACCATAAGACGTTGTAATTGTATTACCCTGTCTGCTCGCGTCATACCATAAGACGTTGTAATTGTATTACCCTGTCTGCTCGCGTCATACCATAAGACGTTGTAATTATGTTACCCTGTCTGGTAGTGTCATACCATAAGACACAGTGATGTCACATCCTGTTACTGGACTTTGTAAACAAAAAATTACATCATGGCGTTTCCTAGTTACATTCTAATCACGTACGTTGAATAACTCCGTCAATACCTATAATATAAGTTAGGGGGGCTTTCTAAGCAGGTAATCAGAATTCAGACTTCTCGATACGATCACGACAGAGTCATCTTTAAAATAAACGTTAAAGGAATGGAAAATATATAAAAAGAACTAAAACCCTCTGAGTTTTTACCTCTTTGGCATCAGCTAAATTATGTACAGAGTAAAAAGCTAAAACAATACCATGAAATACCTCAATCAATTCGTTCTTAGTATTGGGAATAATGCTATTGGTCTTTGGCGTGTCCAGTACAAAGAACGTATTACAAGATGTGATCGGTTTTAACTGTGAGTTCTGGACACGTACCATCTTGACGGTGTGCGGGTAGATCATGTTCTGCTCCGATAACTGCTCGATGTAATTACCGAGGCACTTAAAGCAGCAGATAGCCGTGAATACCTGGACTCGACACAACTGTATATACCGCCACCAGAGGCCATTCGCCAACCACTGCTGGCATTCCCGCACGTCACGGAAACATGTGAGGGGTGACGAATTGGAAACGTGTTTGTCTCTAATTCAGTAGTGAATGAAGCACAAGTAAAATATACAATGCTACAGGTGTGTGACAAATACTGGCCGTACATGTACTGGCCGGATTAACAAATTACCTGTACAGTGGGAATGTATCTGTAGAGTTTGAATCTATTTGTACAGTGTGTATGTGTTTGTACAGTAGATTGTATCTATACAGTGTGTATGCATGTGTACAGTGTGTATGCATGTGTACAGTGTGTATGCATGAGTACAGTGTGTATGCGTGTGTATGTTTACAGTGTGTATGTGTACAGTGGGTATGCATGTGTACAGTGTGTATGCATGTGTACAGTGTGTATGCATGTGTACAGTGTGTATGCATGTGTACAGTATGTATGCATGTGTACAGTGTGTATACATGTGTACAGTGTGTATGCATGTGTACAATGTGTATGCATGTGTATAGTGTGTATGCATGTGTACAGTGTGCATGCATGTGTACAGTGTGCAGGCATGTGTACAGTGTGAATGCATGTGTACAGTGTGTATGCATGTGTACAGTGTGCAAGTGTACAGTGTGTATGCATTTGTACAATGTGTATGTGTGTACAGTGTGTATGTGTGTGTACAGTGTGTATGTGTGTACAGTGTGTATGCACGTGTACAGTATGTATGTGTGTGTACAGTGTGTATCCATGTGTATAGTATGTATCCATGTGTACAGTGTGTATGCATGTGTACAGTGTTTATGCATGTGTACAGTATGTATGCATGTGTACAGTGTGTATGCATGTGTACAGTGTGAATGTATCTGTACAATGTGAACGTATCTGTATGGTGTTATTGCATCTGCACTGTGTTTTGGGTGCAGTTCAGACGTGTTGAATACAATGCTTTAACAGATGAATGTGTTGTGGTGGGACGTGTTACCATGCGCTGTATGCGAGGAATGGTCCCCTGATCCCCAAGTATACTTGTAAACAATAGCCCTATATACTGAATGGTCCCCTGGTCCCCAAGTATACTTGTAAACAATAGCCCTATATATTGAATGGTCCCCTGATCCCCAAGTATACTTGTAAACAATAGCCCTATATATTGAATGGTCGTTTGGTCCCCAAGTATACTTGTAAACAATAGCCCTATATACTGAATGGTCCCCTGGTCCCCAAGTATACTTGTAAACAATAGCCCTATATACTGAATGGTCCCCTGATCCCCAAGTATACTTGTAAACAATAGCCCTATATACTGAATGGTCCCCTGGTCCCCAAGTATACTTGTAAACAATAGCCCTATATATTGAATGGTCGTTTGGTCCCCAAGAATACTTGTAAACAATACTGAATGGTCCTCTGGTGCCCAATATAGCCCTATATACTGAATGGTCCCCTGGTCCCAAAGTATACTTGTAAACAATAGCCCAATATATTGAATGGTCCCCTGGTCCCCAAGTATACTTGTAAACAATAGCCCTATATATTGAATGGTCCCCTGGTCCCCAAGTATACTTGTAAACAATAGCCCTATATACTGAATGGTCCCTGGTCCCCAAGTATACTTGTAAACAATAGCCCAATATACTGAATGGTCCCCTGGTCCCCAAGTATACTTGTAAACAATAGCCCAATATACAATATATACTGAATGGTCCCCTGGTCCCCAAGTATACTTGTAAACAATAGCCCTATATATTGAATGGTCCCCTGGTCCCCAAGTATACTTGTAAACAATAGCCCTATATATTGAATGGTCCCCTGGTCCCCAAGTATACTTGTAAACAATAGCCCAATATATTGAATGGTCCCCTGGTCCCCAAGTATACTTGTAAACAATAGCCCAATATACTGAATGGTCCCTGGTCCCCAAGTATACTTGTAAACAATAGCCCAATATATTGAATGGTCCCCTGATCCCCAAGTATACTTGTAAACAATAGCCCAATATACTGAATGGTCCCCTGATCCCCAAGTATACTTGTAAACAATAGCCCAATATATTGAATGGTCCCCTGGTCCCCAAGTATACTTGTAAACAATAGCCCAATATATTGAATGGTCCCCTGGTCCCCAAGTATACTTGTAAACAATAGCCCTATATACTGAATGGTCCCCTGGTCCCCAAAAGTATACTTGTAAACAATAGCCCAATATATTGAATGGTCCCCTGGTCCCCAAGTATACTTGTAAACAATAGCCCAAATATACTGAATGGTCCCCTGGTCCCCAAGTATACTTGTAAACAATAGCCCAATATATTGAATGGTCCTCTGGTGCCCAAGTATACTTGTAAACAATAGCCCTATATATTGAATGGTCCCCTGGTCCCCAAGTATACTTGTAAACAATAGCCCAATATACTGAATGGTCCCCTGATCCCCAAGTATACTTGTAAACAATAGTCCAATATACTGAATGGTCCCCTGGTCCCCAAGTATACTTGTAAACAATAGCCCAATATACTGAATGGTCCCCTGATCCCCAAGTATACTTGTAAACAATAGTCCAATATACTGAATGGTCCCCTGATCCCCAAGTATACTTGTAAACAATAGCCCTATATATTGAATGGTCCCCTGATCCCCAAGTATACTTGTAAACAATAGCCCTATATATTGAATGGTCCCCTGGTCCCCAAGTATACTTGTAAACAATAGCCCAATATATTGAATGGTCCCCTGATCCCCAAGTATACTTGTAAACAATAGCCAAATATACTGAATGGTCCCCTGGTCCCCAAGTATACTTGTAAACAATAGCCCAATATATTGAATGGTCCCCTGGTCCCCAAGTATAATTGTAAACAATAGCCCAATATACTGAATGGTCCCCTGGTCCCCAAGTATACTTGTAAACAATAGCCCTATATATTGAATGGTCCCCTGATCCCCAAGTATACTTGTAAACAATAGCCCAATATACTGAATGGTCCCCTGGTCCCCAAGTATACTTGTAAACAATAGCCCAATATATTGAATGGTCCCCTGATCCCCAAGTATACTTGTAAACAATAGCCCAATATATTGAATGGTCCCCTGATCCCCAAGTATACTTGTAAACAATAGCCCTATATAATATATTGAATGGTCCCTGATCCCCAAGTATACTTGTAAACAATAGCCCAATATATTGAATGGTCCCCTGGTCCCCAAGTATACTTGTAAACAATAGCCCTATATGTTGAATGGTCCCCTGGTCCCCAAAGTATACTTGTAAACAATAGCCCAATATATTGAATGGTCCCCTGGTCCCCAAGTATACTTGTAAACAATAGCCCTATATGTTGAATGGTCCCCTGGTCCCCAAGTATACTTGTAAACAATAGCCCAATATATTGAATGGTCCCCTGGTCCCCAAGTATGCTTGTAAACAATAACCCTATATACTGAATGGTCCCCTGGTCCCAAAGTATACTTGTAAACAATAGCCCAATATATTGAATGGTCCCCTGGTCCCCAAGTATACTTGTAAACAATAGCCCTATATGTTGAATGGTCCCCTGGTCCCCAAGTATACTTGTAAACAAAGCCCTATATATTGAATGGTCCCATGGTCCCCACAAGTAAACTTGTAAACAATAGCCCAATATATTGAATGGTCCCCTGATCCCCAAGTATACTTGTAAACAATAGCCCAATATACTGAATGGTCCCCTGATCCCCAAGTATACTTGTAAACAATAGCCCAATATATTGAATGGTCCCCTGGTCCCCAAGTATACTTGTAAACAATAGCCCAATATATTGAATGGTCCCCTGGTCCCCAAGTATACTTGTAAACAATAACCCTATATACTGAATGGTCCCCTGGTCCCAAAGTATACTTGTAAACAATAGCCCAATATATTGAATGGTCCCCTGGTCCCCAAGTATACTTGTAAACAATAGCCCTATATGTTGAATGGTCCCCTGGTCCCCAAGTATACTTGTAAACAACAGCCCTATATATTGAATGGTCCCATGGTCCCCACAAGTATACTTGTAAACAATAGCCCTATATGTTGAATTCTGTGAAACATATTACGTATGTAGACACAAACTCAGAAGCAAGAAAAATCAAATATCAGTTGATTGTATCGCAAGTTTGATGTTTAGCTGGACATATAGCAAGTCAGCGATATTACATCCAGAAATAGAACTTGTCTGACGCTCCGTCAGCTCACAAAGAAACTTTGCAATTTCTTATTTTAAACAAAATGCAACTTGATTTAAAACTTTAAAACACCCCGAATAATTTCACATTATACATATCTCACCACAGCGTCCATTGTACCAGTGTACCATTACAGAACATTACTTTATACAAACATACCTAGCTGCTGATTATTTTATACAAACATACCTAGCACCCGATTACTGATTACAATCATATCTAGCACCTGATTACTGATTACAAACATACCTAGCACCTGATTACTGTTTACAAACATACCTAGCACCTGATTACTGATTACAAACATACCTAGCACCTGATTACTGATTACAAACATACCTAGCACCTGATTCTTTCATACAAACATACCTAGCACCTGATTACTGATTACAAACATACCTAGCACCTGATTACTTTATACAAACACACCTAGCACCTGATTACTGATTTGTGTTACATGTCCGGTTATGCCTCTACCCCAGTTGGCGTCAGTTTATGGAAACCCGGGCTGGATGAGAATGGCGAGGACACAAACTATCATGGACAAAATTTTACAATCAAAACTCGTGCGACATCCGGAGTGTGCTTCCCTAAGGGCGGTGTCTGACTTCATTATTGTCGACAAGCTGACCGTGGCCTCAGTCGTGTCGCTAATCAAGGCCTCATCTTGAGCTTCTGTTATTGTTGTTATTGTTGTTGTTGCCGTTGTTGTCGTTGTTGTTGCGGTTGTTGATGTTGATGAAGCTGAAGCACAACATACATTTGAAACTTATTCCATGCTACACCTGACAATTTCCTCCAGGTACAGCGGCTAAATGAATGAAATGGCAGATTTTCCCACCTCTAACGGAACACCTGAGTAGCTTCGTGACCCAGGGTGACCTGTTCGTCGTGTATGTTGCACTGTACTTCTACATCTGGCGAGAATATCAGCCGATGTGAAACATTGCTCCCTGAAAACCCCTGAAATCTGCTCTTTCGGCTCTTTCTCGTTTTATGACAAATTTCGTATTTTAAGTTCAAAACTGATATGTGTGAGGTGAGCTTTTCATTCAGGTCAACCTATTTGACACTGTCACAGAGGGTGTGAGGTGAGCTTGTCATTCAGGTCAACCTATTTGACACTGTCACAGAGGGTGTGAGGTGAGCTTGTCATTCAGGTCACCAACCTATTTGACACTGTCACAGAGGGTGTGAGGTGAGCTTGTCATTCAGGTCAACCCATTTGACACTGTCACAGAGGGTGTGAGGTGAGCTTGTCATTCAGGTCAACCCATTTGACACTGTCACAGAGGGTGTGAGGTGAGCTTGTCATTCAGGTCAACCTATTTGACACTGTCACAGAGGGTCCTTATCAACCCTGTGCTGCAGAAGATCAGGTATATGTTTATATAACTCGACGTTATTAATAACACTGGAAACATACAGCTGGAGAAGATAGGCAGTGAGTCATCAAACTACTTCTAATGTTTATGAGGTCCACTTTAGTGGTATGTGTGTGCGTGTGTGTGTCTGTGTGTGTTTGTGTGTGCTTGTATGTGAGTGAGTAAGCGTGTGTGCGTTTGAGTAAGCGTGTGTGTGCGTGTGTTTCTGTAGTGTCTGTGTGGTTAGTGTGGTGTTTGTGGTGATGATGCCATTCCCTTTGTTTCAACGGTATTGCTGACGTGTTCAGATATAGTTCAAGGGCACCATAACTCACTGGCATGAGAGTTACAAGAAAACGATGTCATCATAGGGAGCTGTCCAATCTCAGGAGAATGTGCAGGAACTCACGTGACTGTGTTGTTGCACATACGGCCCCTTTGCTCATGGAGACGTAGGTCGTGGCCAAGTTGTGCATCACCGTTTCTGCCTCTGCTCCACACAGCGTCTTGGCAGCGACCCGACAACACGTGACGAATTCGTCCAGGGCTCTGTAGCAGAGTATCCGAGTTTGGATTTGAACATCATGTCAGTTGCATCACACATGTCAACTAATGGTGGGAGGAAGGCTAGGGTGGTGCAGGTATGAGACGTTCACATTCCTGGCGCAGGTCACCAGCAACGATAAAGAACAAGGACAAAGGAAGAATTATGCGAATCTGGTGTCTGATCCCATGAACTCAGGATCCTGGCACACTTAGAAACGCAACTGGGGTGGCGGGGTAGCCTAGTGGTTAAAGCCTTCGCTCGTCATGCCGAAGACCCGGGTTCCATTCCCCACATGGGTACAATGTGTGAAGCCCATTTCTGGTCTCCCCCGCCGTGATATCACTGGAATATTGCTAAAAGCGGCGTAAAAACTAAACTCACTCACTCACTCTCACGAGGAACGCAACTGTACGCGACAAGACCAACCGGGGTCTTTAATCTAAATATTTGTCTGTATTTTCAGCTGGTAAAGCCGTGGTTATCCTCACCTGCACATCTCCATCTTGGATCCGTCTACACGCTTCACGTCGTCGTTGCACAAATCGACCTCCATGTTGATTTCTTGCTCACTCCAACAGCTGCCTGTCTTCACGTAGGCTACAACGAACAACTATGATGTAAATGACGTCACATGTCGTAACTCTAAGGATTGTTTACGACTGATGTGATTCGATGATGATTTGCCGCTGACGTAACTCTAGAGTTACTTTACGACTGCCATAAGTCTTATGATGCTTTACAACTGACGTAACCCGAATGATGCTTTACAACTGACGTGACTCGATGATGCTTTACGACTGACGTAACTCTAATGACGGTTTACCAATGACGTAACTCTCATGACGGTTTACGACTGACGTAATTCTAATGATACTTTACGACTGACGTAACTATAATGACGGTTTACGACTGACATAACTCTAATGACGGTTTACCACTGACGTAACTCTAATGACGGTTTACGACTGACGTAATTCTGATGATACTTTACGACTGACGTAACTCTAATGACGGTTTACCACTGACGTAACGCTAATGACGGTTTACCACTGAAATATAAAGTCATGTGCACAGTAAGGACTAAACAGCTCACCTTCTTTTGATTCGTTACATATGTCGTTAATCTGCATTGCGATTGGCTGCCACGTCAGTCGACTTTTCTGACTACAGTTACCCAGATGCTGCCTTGCACAAGTAAACAGCTCACTGTATTTGCTGAAACGAATAAAAGGAACATCTTTAGTTGTGCCTGGAGTCTTGCATGAAAGTAAATGTGATTCATTCTTCACATACAGTTAAAACTGTAATTATTCCGAAATTACATAATGCATACGTCAATATTTTTATATTTTAAATGCATATGCATACACACATAGTCATCTTCTTCACGTAAGGATCGTTTAATACAATAATGCTATTTGAATGTGCATGTTCGTGCAATTTAGGTGTTGCGTGTTTGTTGGGAGCCGAGACTCCAACGTATCTACAATGTTGATATCATGTTGTTTTGCCTATTGTGTGCTCATAAAACACTTTCTAACAGTATACACCTCGTATATTACGGCTTGTTGAAAATCATATTCTATGCGGCATTGGTTTATGGCATCCAGGAATGGCACCAATGAAGTTTACCAAACATTATATATTTCATCAAACACAATGTCCTCTGTTTTGCACGCAGGACGGGGTGATCCTCGGCGCACGTGACATGTTCATATTGTCAACACCAGAGCATTCATGCCACTTCATGTTAAACAATGTCACTCTTTTCCTGAACATGGTCATCGTTGAGGTGAAATATCCCATTGAATTAGTTGGACGTGGAATTTTTTGAAGACACGGGTAAAACAAGCAAAACCTGCATTCGGCGTCAATGTTGCCCGGGTCAACAAACGTCAACTTGGAGAAGATGAGGCTGCTGATGTGTGGACAGAAGGCCGCCTCCTCATTGCTGCACGCGGCCGCCCAACTCACCAGCACTGCAACACAAACATTTACATACTCTTCCAGTGCCGCCAGGTGACGCTCGTGCCTCGCTAGCATTCCACGATACCAGGTGGCACTGCAGAAAATTTATATCACGTGATTGTGTTTATTACTAAATATTAAGTATTAAACATTATATTTTGCATAAATGAAATTTGTTTTTCTATGCTAGAATGTCTCAGAAAGGTTTCTTTCTGTTCTGGTTCATCGAACACCTGGTGTTGTTTCAGAGCTTCAGTTGCAGCAGAGTAATCTGAGGACATGTTGGATATGTGTGTTGGATGTTGGATATGAGTGTTGGATGTTAGATATTTTACCTGTGGATGTCATGATACCAGCTGATCAACACAACATCAGTTACACCTTAAACCATGTATAGTAATATACCAGCTGATCAACACAACATCAGTTACACCTTAAACCATGTATAGTAATATACCAGCTGATCAACACAACATCAGTTACACCTTAAACCATGTATAGTAATATACCAGCTGATCAGCACAACATCAGTTACACCTTAAACCATGTATAGTAATATACCAGCTGATCAACACAACATCAGTTACACCTTAAACCATGTATAGTAATATACCAGCTGATCAACACAACATCAGTTACACCTTAAACCAAGTATAGTAATATACCAGCTGATCAACACAACATCAGTTACACCTTAAACCATGTATAGTAATATACCAGCTGATCAACACAACATCAGTTACACCTTAAACCATGTACAGTAATATTAAGAAAAAAAACACACCCCAAAATAAGTTTAGTTTAAACATATTTTATTCACAATGTGAAAAGGATCGGGGACAAGTTCTTTCAACTTATTAAACCCCTCTCCAAAGATATTTACAATAAGAAATTACATCACAAGCAATTATTAGAAACAGAGGCAGAGAAAGACTGAAAGATAACAGGGGGAAATGTTATAATACAAAAGGTGTATAAAGAGAAGACTACTGGAATCGTTTTGATTTGCATATATATTGATGTACATTTCTTAATATAATTTCCTTTTTATGATTTGTCAGATCTGCAATGCTGTTTAAAATAGCAGATAATGTAATCACAGAATTACTACCACATGCATCTTGAATAGCTTTAAACATGATCTTTCCATGTTGGTTGTATAAAGAACATTCTAAGAAATAGTGATGAGCATTTTCGCACGGGTTTCCACATGCGCAGGATGGATCAGTGATTAGCCCTACTCTGTACGGATCGTAACTTAATCTACTAGCTTCATGACGTAGTTGAGTATGTAATATGTTAACTTTTCTAATACCGTAAGAAAAGTACGGTGGAGCTGAGTTACATGATGTTATTATGCTCGATTTAAACTTTGATAGTGAAGTGCAATTTCTTACATCTGTAGATAAATTGTTCTACAATCTTATAGTCGATGGGAAGAACGACTCATGAGACTTTTTTATTCTTGTTTTGGCAAGCAGATATTGCCTGAATTTCTTAGATTATATTGACTCCTGGAGCCCACGCACTGAGGAATTATTCTTCTACGCTCTGATAGTGCTTCCATGCCTGTTTCATAATATAGTGATTTAAAAGAAGAATATTTGGGAAGTCCTGGAATAATTCTTGCAGCTTCCAGCTGGAGCCTTTCCACTTCTAAACTTAGTTCTTTTCCGCAGCCATCCCAGACTTCGTATGCGTACTCAAAGTGAGGGCTTATAAAAACTGTGTAAATCTTTAGAAGTGTATTTCTATTAAGAATTTATTTAAGTTTTCTAATTGAGTAAATCATTTTAGAGGTTTTGGAAACAATATTAGATACATGGGAGGACCATTTGTCGTTCGATGAAAGTATTATCCCCAAATGTTTATAATCTTCCGCCGTTTTAACAATCTTATCGTCAAATAATAAATTAATCGAGCACATATCATCTTTAAGTGAGAAAAGTACTGATTCTGTCTTATCTGGGTTGTAAGATATCAACCACTTGTTTGTCCAGTCGTTTAACCTTCTGAGATTTACGTTTAATGAGGTTTCTATCCTGTTAAGATTTTCAGAAGCCTTGCCTAATGATGTGTCATCTGCTAATAGTCGCGTTATGCAATCTAAGTCATCAGCAATATCATTTACATAAACAAAGAATAAAAACGGACCCAACACTGATCCCTGTGGGACGCCAGCTTGGAGTAACCTTGGTTTAGACAGGGCTCCATTAACAAAGACCTTTTGACAGGGATTACATATGTAATTACGTAACCACTCTACCTTTAATACCATACATTTCCAACTTATGTATAAGCCCTCTGTGCCAAACACGATCAAAAGCCTTCATCAGAAACATCACAAAAGACCATACAATATTGGTCCTTATCATCTAGAGCTTGGCATATTTGATGATATATTTCAATTAATTGATGGACAGGTGAACTCCCAGCTTGAAAACCAGCTTGGTATTTGTACAATAACTTGTTCTCTATGAAATAGTTAGATATATGCTTGAATACAACTCTCTCAAACAGTTTACCGACACAACTTATGAAAGATATCGGTCTGTAGTTTGATGCTTTAGTTTTGTCACTTTTCTTGAATACAGGCATTACATGTGCTAATTTCCATTCTGATGGATACACACCTTTTCGTAATGACAATTCAAAAAGCAAACATAATGGTTCACTTATTGAATGTGCAGTTTCTTTTAAAAGATTATGACTTATTCTGTCGGGACCCGCAGCTTTATTCAGCGGCAAACATTTAATTATATCTGTAATTTCCTGTTTAGTCACTGTTATAAATTCTAAAGTGGATTTTGTACGTCTATCAAACTGAGGAGGAGCCATATTCTCGTCATTTACACAGGAGATCGAGGCAAAGTGGTTAATTAAAAATTCAACTTTATCAATATCTGAGAAAAGAGACGGGTCATCATCATGAGGATATTGTTTGAGAGCGGGAATGCAAGTTGCTGTACCTGAATGTTTTACAACATATCGCAACATGCATCATCAACATATTCACATTTGTTAAAAATATCAAATCAATCAGTAGTTTCGATAATATTGTTAAGTTTATCGTATTTACCAGTTTTGTAACACCATACTTGTCTAGTAAAACACGTTCTGGTGGTGACATTTATGCCTAACGAATTATAAGTTCCTCTATGATCACTAACTTTCTTATCCTATTCAACAACACCGCTGGATATGTCCTCACTTACTATCACAGGGTCTATTAGCGCAGCAGTGGTTCTAGTCACTCTAGTAGGTTCCTTAATAACATTGTATAGGTTTTTTCGTTCCATTAGTCCACACTATTTATAATAATTGTTTACTTGACAGCAAATTTTCGTTTAAATCTCCAACAATCGTTATCTTACTGGATGCATCTAAGGCTGTTTCTACACTTTGATCTAAACGTTGCCAGAATGTATAGTTATACTCAGGTCTGCATACAACACATAATATTAAAAAAATTTGTGGAAGAAATAGCTTGATCCAAATCATTTCGTCAAGAATATTTTCTAAATCTACCATCCTTTCAAAGGCAAGTTGTTTACTTACATATATCATGACCCCTCCCCGAAAAGCATTTCTATCTTTTCTGACCGGTTCGTGAAAATTATCCCATAAAAGATCAGTGCTGTTTAAAGTCTCATCCAGGTGTGTTTCGGTAAAACAGACAATGTGGTAGTCAGAGAGAACTTCACTCAAATAATGTAACTTGTTGCGCACACTTCGTGTATTTAAGTGAAATATATCAAGTGCTTATTCAGAGTCATGGTTCAGTGGGCCTGGATTGGTCTCTACGTCCCCTGCAAGCAGTAGCAACAATAGGAGGACCACAGCTATGTTGGCATGTTGGCATTATGTAACTGACATTGTAGCAAGCAAAGAAATGTATGCACACAGCAGGTATTGCATTCAGTTTTGAACAAGCTGTACAACTTTCCAAATTCTTGACGAATGAACCTTGGAAATAACATTACATGAAACATTGACAGGAGTGGATTCTAAAGTGATTACAAGAGCTACATTAAGTAATACAATTGAAACTTCCTATCGCCACACGGTATTGTGTTAAATC
This sequence comes from Haliotis rubra, assembly GCF_003918875.1. Taxonomy (NCBI): domain Eukaryota; kingdom Metazoa; phylum Mollusca; class Gastropoda; order Lepetellida; family Haliotidae; genus Haliotis; species Haliotis rubra. The sequence goes on from NW_025766459.1 coordinate 1,207,682, forward strand.
ATTACCCATATGGAAAATGTTGACAACAATATGTAGTAAAAGTATCCATGTGACACACATGATAGGAAGATTGGATATAAACAGAATAAATGCATTTTTCTTTACACGATTCATCACATCTATATTTCAACCGGCAATGCAGATCTGACTTCAGGTAAGAGTTAGGGTATAGCAGAAGTGTTTTGTAGACAGGATATAACATTGGAGGTACTACGACTTCAGGTAAGAGTTAGGGTATAGCAGAAGTGTTTTGTGGACAGGATATAACATTGGAGGTGCTATGACTTCAGGTAAGAGTTAGGGTTGAGTCGATTCTGCGTTTCGTTTTCAGATCTCTTGCTGTTTTAAAAGGTTTGCTTCTGTGCTGGGTTAAGTCCTCGTTAATATACACGGAACTTCGTTTGTGTCGTAGGTTTCTCCTGTTGCTGATGGCCTTGTTCCGATCCCAGTAACTGACAAATTTTACAATTATCTGTCTGTTTTGACCTGGTGAACTGTTTCCCGCTCGATGACACCTGTCAATGTCGGAGATGTTGATGTTGGGGTGAACGTCTTTCAGTATTTCCATAACGACTTCATCAGTACTTTCATCACTTGTTTCTGGAACACCACTTCCGACGATTATATTGTTCGAGTTAATCTATCTTCATTTGCAGCTCGTGGCGAAGTTCGTCAATTTCACTTTTCAACGGAGCAACAACATCGTTCAACATGCCATACATTGCAGCTCTGGCCACACACTATAAAGGATTCCTTGAATTTATCTCGGAGACCTGGCATCATCGACACGTTTGTCAGCTTCGTAGTAAGAACATCCATCGACGCCTGGTTTATGAACTCAAACACTGTGGGTGTTCCCTCTAGTTCAGGTGAGCTGAGCGGTGATCTAGGCTGGTCACTTGCTTTGGGTGCAGATGTACTCGTCCCAAAAGTGAATACTCCAGGTGTGATAGTTGATTGTACTAGTTGTTTTGAGGATTTTGGTGCTAGTGAGTCTAAAGGTGAACCTCATGGTTTCCTTTTTTCGCTTGCCGATAATGACAAAACAAGTATGAACCTGTCTGCAAGAAGATTGTTTACAAGGTGTCAGAAACTAGGATACTGTACAGATATTGGATGCTGCAGCAAGTAGGGGTGGATGGATACAGATGACACATATCCCCGCCAGTAAACTGTTCGAACAATCACATGCCCATGGTAGACACTCTGTACACTCATCCCATAGCCTGTGTACACTTATCCCATAGCCTCTGTACACTTATCCCATAGCCTCTGTACACTCATTCCATAGCCTCTGTACACTTATCCCATAGCCTCTGTACACTTATCCCATAACCTCTATACACTCATTCCATAACCTCTGTACACTCATCCGAAAGCGTCTGTACACGCATCCCATAACCTCTGTACATTTATCCGATAGCCTCTGTACACTCATCCCATAGCCTCTGTACACTTATCCCATAGCCTCTGTACACATTCGATAGCCTCTGTACACTTATCCCATAGCCTCTGTACACTCATGCCATAGCCTCTGTACACTCATCCCATAACCTCTATACACTTATCCCATAGCCTCCGTACACTCATCCCATAGCCTCTGTAACTTATCCCGTAACCTCTATACACTCATCCCATAGCCTCCGTACACTTATCCCATAGCGTCTGTACACTCATTCCGTGACCTCTGACATCCTGTGCACTCACGATTTGCACGTTCACTCCGTGTGCAGGAGGCGCGTAGCGAACAATTCGGTCAAAGGGTAAACATTGGTATATTTATAAATATTGTGCATCCTGAACGGTAGACAAGGGCGTCATAATATTTCCTCGTCGACAGGGCAGAGTTTCCTTGGGTGAGTCAGAATGAGAGAGAGAGAGTGAGAGAGAGAGAGTGAGAGAGAGAGAGAGAGGGGGGAAGAGGGAGAGAGAGAGATAGGGGGATGTCCGTATTCTTACAACCTAAGTATAACACAATGCTGTCTTCGCTTCTTTGTCATTTAAATATATTTTTTTCTAAAGCCTCACATTACCCTAGATATGGGCTTACATCAAATTGTTTTTTGGTTTTATTATGTCAACCGAGGACCGTAAAATATTAATGGACGGAACAGTTGTTGGAAGCTGTTGGATCAGTGTTTGGATAACGTAGTTTGTAACACAGGTGAAACAGCTGTTACTGATTCTTCCCATATATCGCACATTAATTTCTGCATCACATAGACTCAGAATGGGTAGGATCAAAACGAAGGAAGTTTGTCAAATAATATTTGGTAGCAATAGATATCATGCAGTCATCAACGTAACTATAATTGTCCTTTTCGACATTGAATAATCTGTCCCAGAAAAAAAGAAAAGAAAAAAAAGGAAAAAATAATGTAGCTTCAGATTTCGTCACAAATAAACTGTTCGCTGGCCCAAATACATTGTAAACTGTTCGCTGGCCCAAGTAAACTTTCGCTGGCCCAAATAAACTGTTCGCTGGCCCAAATAAACTGTTCGCTGGCCCAAATAAGCTGTTCGCTGGCCCAAATAAACTGTTCGCTGGCCCAAATAAGCTGTTCGCTGGCCCAAATAAACTGTTCACTAGCTATCCTGGACGTCCTTCAAGACACACATATCTGGAGTTATTCCCCTTTTATTGTTTTTACCCTGCGACTACCCGGTTGATATCCCAGAATTCTTGACTGGTTTGAGATCTCTGCTGCGCCACCCGAAAGCGCATTTGGTAGTATAAGGGCCTCCTACCCTTACGTTGATAAACACAGATGAAATACAGTTTTCTCTTGGAATTAAATGAAAAAATATAGTCATGTTTTTTACCAATTAATGTTTCCATCTTCATCATGATGATAACAAATGAAAACATTTTGAAGCTCATCTGCCAGCGGTAAAGAACTGTTAGGATTGAAGTCAATGTACGTCTTGAATTGTTAGCCGAACAGTCCTATCATAATCTATTCATTATTATATGTTGATGCACTTGGGAACCTCATAAATATGCACGAACTGTTTTTATTGAATTTGTAATAGTGACTATAATATCTAGACATATTATAGCCTGCCTAAGTGAGTCATACTTCCCAAACACGCGTCCTACATCAACGTATTGTCGGTTAATCCTTTGAAGAACTTACGTCGTATTTACACGGACATTTTACGGCATAATGTGGATGTGTTCAGTATAGGTTGGTAAATCTACATACATAAACACAAACATTTGACAAATCCGCTGTGCAAGATAAAAATAAGTAATCAATCAGCGTGTTATCGGTTAATCCTTTGATCGATGTTTGTTTTGTAACACAGCTGATAATTCATCTTGCTGGACTTCCATGCGCATATCACATAACATGTAATACATTTACCTCTCCAGACCTCAATATATAATGTTCAGTTTCTATTCCAGTGCTAAATGGGAGCCTTTGTCGGGTAATATGAGTGGTGTTACTACTAATTATACCTGTTATGAATTCATTCACTGACCATCAATTGAATGATGACAAATAGCATGTGTAGGTTTATACCATCAAACATTCGTTACAGCAAGGGGGTAATAATCGTCTTAAACATATTGGTGGTCGACGCTGTTTTGAGGATATTAAGTTCTTTGTTGTACTCAAGTTTAAAACTGTATATACCTATTTACCCAAATGGATTTTAGATTTTTCTAGCAATGGCAAAGTAGGGTTGATTTAGTTTACGGATTCCAATCAATCAAAAGTGCGTCTTAATAGCAAAGTCACAACCTTGTTACACGACATGGTTACAACATTGTTACACGATCTGGTTACAACCTTGTTACACGACCTGGTTACAACATTGTTACACGACATGGTTACAACATTGTTACACGACATGGTTACAACCCTGTCATTGTTACACGACCTGGTTACAACATTGTTACACGACCTGGTTACAACATTGTTACACGACCTGGTTACAACCTTGTTACACGACCTGGTTACAACAATGTTACACGACATGGTTACAACCTTGTTACACGACCTGGTTACAACATTGTTAGACGACATGGTTACAACATTGTTACACGATATGGTTACAACATTGTTACACGACATGGTTACAACATTGTTACACGACCTGGTTACAACATTTTTACACGACCTGGTTACAACATTGTTACACGACCTGGTTACAACATTGTTACACGACCTGGTTACAACATTGTTACACGACATGGTTACAACATTGTTACACGACATGGTTACAACATTGTTACACGACCTGGTTACAACATTGTTACACGACCTGGTTACAACCTTGTTACACGACCTGGTTACTACAATGTTACACGACATGGTTACGACATTGTTACACGACCTGGTTACAACATTGTTACACGACATGGTTACAACATTGTTACACGACCTGGTTACAACATTGTTACACGACATGGTTACAACATTGTTACACGACCTGGTTACAACCTTGTTACACGACATGGTTACAACATTGTTACACGACCTGGTTACAACATTGTTACACGACCTGGTTACAACATTGTTACACGACCTGGTTACAACCTTGTTACACGACCTGGTTACAACATTGTTACACGACCTGGTTGCAACCTTGTTACACGACCTGGTTGCAACCTTGTTACACGACATGGTTGCAACCTTGATACACGACATGGTTACAACATTGTTACACGACATGGTTACAACATTGTTACACGACCTGGTTACAACCTTGTTACTCGACCTGGTTACAACATTGTTACACGACATGGTTACAACATTGTTACACGACATGGTTACAACATTGTTACACGACCTGGTTACAACCTTGTTACACGACATGGTTACAACATTGTTACACGACATGGTTACAACATTGTTACACGACATGATTACAACAATGTTACACGACATGGTTACGACATTGTTACACGACATGGTTACGACATTGTTACACGACATGGTTACAACCTTGTTACACGACATGGTTACAACATTGTTACACGACCTGGTTACAACATTGTTACACGACCTGGTTACAACATTGTTACACGACATGGTTACAACCTTGTTACACGACCTGGTTACAACCTTGTTACACGACCTGGTTACAACATTGTTAGACGACCTGGTTAACTGTCGAGGTAAACAACACAGAAATAGGTCATCATACCATCCACGCATCTGAAAATCCGGAAATGCCCACACTGCTGGGTTACTTTAATATAATCGGACAAGAACTACAGGGGATATTTTCAAATAACGGCAGCTGATGGGCATCCACCGTTCTTATTGTCTTATTGTTCAGGTTGAAGAAATTCTGATATGGTAAATAGATGCCCTGTTCCCTGACCACCTGGCAGCTAGACGACGTAATTAGATTTGTTGGCACGAAACATGAATCGGTCTGGATCAGTGCCCCTTTAAAAGTATTATTGCTCCCAAAAGAGACTCTGTGTGTTGATGCAGTTACCGAAAACACAGCCTGTCTCTAAAACACACTCTGTTCCTAAAGGATATTCTGTGTTTAAAATAATTCTGTCGCTAGAAAACATCCTATCTCTGAAGCACCATGTCTCACCAATATCCTGCATCCAAAGCACATTCTTACGACATCCAAAGCACATTCTTACGACATCCAAAGCACATTCTTACGACATCCAAAGCACATTCTTACGACATCCAAAGCACATTCTTACGAAAGCCTATTGCTGCCGCTTTTGTAGCATATAATATTCTTTCATTAAAATCTCTCGTTGCTTCGAGTATTTTGAGTTGTTGAAAGAAACTTGAAGCAACGAGAAATTAATGCAAACAACGAGAAAATACTCGAAATTTCAAGAAAAATATTTGAAATAACGAGAAAACACTCGAACCAAGGAGAAAATAATCGAAAGAAAGAGAAAACAACCAAATAAAATGATAAAAACCTTGAAGCAGCAAGAAAATAATCGCAGCAACGAGAAACATCTTGCCACGCTGTGCTTGCTATGTTACAAAAATGGCAGCATTAAGCTTTCGTACATTCTTTCTCTTAAACAATATCTTGTCTCTGAAGCACATTCTGTCTCTGATACATATTCTCCCTCTCTAAAAATATTAAGGTCTTTAACACATTATAGAAATACCTCAGTGGTAGTTTAGACAGACAGACGGACCGATTTATTCAATAAAGAGGTCTTGGGCCCACAATACATACTTTCTTGGTGATACCATATAACACCTGGGTGAGAATATAGCTGCTGAGCAGGCACAGGTATCAAAGTTTGTAATAAATATTATATGGACAACAAAATGCATTTATAAATTATTGGCTTTAAATGATGAGCCTTACTGTGTACCAGTGATAACTGCCAGACTAAGTGGTTATGGACTAATAGTGTTGGCTCTCAGTTTCCATACTTTATATAAATACAAACACATACTATATGCAAGGTAGAAACATTGCGTGATGTCAGTAAATTCACCATGTTTTGCGACACATAATGAGATTTAACATAAGGTATAAACGGGTATATATATATTTCTTTCAAAGAATATCATAGGTTTCACAGACAAACAGTATGTGTAACTCATCTTCAATAAAATATTTTTTCTTAAATTTACAAAATAAACTAACCCTATCCTTAAATTCTGTCTATTGTATCTACCGGTTTCCATAGCAAGACCGTAATTTTGGCATTTAAATCTAGCCATTGAAGATCTTAAGTAATAAGGAATATCACCTGGCAAATATGATTCTACGTTTAACAATGATTTGAACTGTCTATAGTAGTTGCACTTGGAGGAAGTGCTTAAGCTTGAAATCCATGACAGTTGCAAATTATCTGATAATCTTTGTCTGAATAAAGAGATGAAAGATTTTATGCAACCAACCTGCTGGGAAACCCAGACAAAACCAAACCCAAATCTAAATAAGATATCTCGGATGTGTGTGACCCAAGTAGTACGGCCTACATTATCAAGGGGCATAAGCATGTGATAACACTGGTTTTGTAACCTGCTAGGAGGTAGAGTAATTAGTTGACACCAGTACTTAACTGCTCTGGTCAGGTATACCAGCTGTAGAGGCAAACGCCCACATTCCCCAATACCATATTATCTTATGTAGATACACCAACTCTAAGAATCCACTTACAGAATTTCAACTGTGCTCTTTCTACATCTTTACTATAGTATATATCCCATAATTCTGAGCCATAACACATAATTGGCACAACCATACTATCAAATATCTTTAGTAAATCCTTATATGGCATACCTCCAACCCTCTTAGAATACCCGTAAATTGACATCATAGCTTTGTTTGCATGTGAGCGGAGACAAAATTGCGCCTTGCTCCAAGATAATTTTGGAGTGAATACAAGTCCTAAATATCTATATGAGGAAACACTATCTACTCGTTTTCCTTGAAAATACCATTTTTCATATGATTGAAGTGGACCACCATTGCGAAATACCATTATTTTAGTTTTATCCACATTTATCTTCATTCCAGTTTGATCACAGAAGTTTTCCAAAGCATAGATCTTATACTGCAAATCTAGGTAAGAGCTGGCTACTGAAGACACACCATCAGCAAACATGAGATTACGTAGGTTATCAAATGTTTGGGAAATAAACACAACTCTCCCACCGCATTCTTTCATTATTTTTTCTAGTTTGTTTATAAAGATTATGAAGATCTGTGGCCTTGACGGGTGCCAATATTACAACTGAAATACTTGGAAATACCATCTGACATAGTTTATAATTTACACAACTATATTTACTACAGCAAAGTATTAAACTGATAGTGATGAATATTGCTCAGAAAACAATTGGGTTTGGTCTCATTATAGTCACTTTACTTAATAGTTATTATTAAATCGCATATTCATGTATGCATGTCACTATAAAGAATGTCCTGTAATCATTTTTCTATATTTAGTCAAATTTATTTGAACCATAATAAAGCAATAGAGAAAATGCTGATGTTTTAATCGAATTTGCAGATTAAAATGAAAAAGAGAATGAATGTGCACGTAATGGTTCTAAGAAATCATATTTATCTCCACAATTCAAGGCTGCTAAGTGGGACGCCCCCAAGCCTGGATAATGTTTTGAAAATGCCCTACAGACGTATTTGAAGTTTTAACTTGTAGAAAAGGAACGTGATGCAGAAAGTACAAGGCTAGTTTAGATAAAGGCAAAACTGAAAGGATAAAGCCATCCCAGTTTCGGAAACAAAAAAAATCCTGACAGGTATTCGAACAACGAATAAATGTGGTTTTCGCATTTCAAATCTCTCCTTTCAACTGGAATCGGTCATACGTAAAAGTAAGATAACTGAAGCCTTTTAACTATTTGAAATTAAGAACGTCTCGAGATCAGGACAATATTTTGGCAGAAAGGATGTAAGATCATTCCTTAGATATGTTTTTGACACAGGTATTTTTCAAGTTCCTTCGCTTCCTATGTTATAATCGCGTTGCAGAAGAGAGAGGGGACAAAAATCGCTCAGATAACTTATCTGGGTATCTCACTAATGAGTGTTTTTTCACTTTTGGCAAATATTCGAGACAAACTCCCGGAATCAAAGACTGCTTTCCGGAATAACTACTCAATTACTGACCACATTCTTACCTTTTATGCTTTGATAATAAAGTCACCATTACAAAGACATAAAATATATTTGTAGATTTAATAAAAATGAATCTGACTGTGAATCGAACGAAAGTATGGCAACGTTTCATAAGGTTGGAATGAGCGGCGAAATGTATTTATCCATCTTGAAGGCTCTGTACAAAAATGTTAAATAATGTGTTCGTTGTGGATAGGTGTCCACGACTATTTTCATTGTCTGAATGGGTTTCGCTAGGGATGCATCCTTAGCCCTGTTCTCTTCTCCTTCTTTATCAAACAAACGTACTTTGTAATTCTTAATTGTGGTAAACACGATGCCCAAATGATCCCTAACTTTTTAGAACTTCTTAATTCTCTTTGCCAACGATGTATTACTGGTGTCATACTTTATTCTTGGACTGCAAACTCAACTGAATATGTTGCAAAAACTATAGTAATAGAAGGTAGTTATATCGGTTAATTTGGAAAAAGAGTGAGATTGGTAGTATTTAGAAGAGGGTGACCCACATCTTTGCATGAAAAACGGTGTTTTCAAGGAAAGACAATTAATGTTATTAATTCCTAAATGAAAAAAAATAAATGTGCACGTACAACTTTTACCGAAAATAACCGTCAATATGCTTTTAAATTTAGACACTGTAGACAACATTGGCTTCACACATTAGAAACCTTGTATTTTGGAATATTTTTTAGAATTTATATTTCATTCAAATTTATAGAAAGTATAGACATGATGTCACAACTAATTGATCAATAACGGTGTTAAAATAGGTGTAAACATAAGAGAACTTGTATGTTATGTAAAAGAGGTATGGGGAATGAAATCCACTTTATCTTTACACGTCCAACTATCAATAATATGAACATTCAAAATATGTCAAAACCCGGAATTTCATTCCCTACACATGTATGTGTATTATACTTGAATGTTAACTCTCCTCCACCTCGTCTCCCCATCCCCGTTCCCCGTTTCAATATGGCGACCCTGTTCCCGTCGTGTTGTATAGTCATGATCAGATCAATGCCGAGGTTTAGCGTACCACACATTATTTTCACAGGAAGTTTCGTGTTGCCCTCTCTACAATACTCCAAGGAGCCGTATCTTAAGTGCTCATATGGGAGGCTATTGCTGCTCGACCTCTGTTCACGGAGAATTCCTTGTGTGATATTATGAGATGTGGTAGAAGTGCCATCTAATATATTGTTTAGATCGATTTAATCTTAGGATTTACTACGCGTTTTCGAAGACTGCAGCAAGGACAGACAATGTCGGCTGTTGATACCGTGGCGAAAACGTCGTCGTCGTCCTATCAGGCTGCGTGATGTCAGCCAAAAAGACTCAACAGAAAAAAGACGCCAGTTTCAAACACCTGTTGTATCTTAATCTAAGTTTCTATCTTAGTCTAAACTTCTATTTTAGTTTAAACTTCTATCTTAATCTAAACTTCTATCTTAGTCTAAACTTCTATGGGTCTACACTTCTATTTTAGTTTAAACTTCTATCTTAATCTAAACTTCTATCTTAGTCTAAACTTCTATGAGTCTACACTTCTTTTTTTAGTTTAAACTTCTATCCTAATCTAAACTTCTGTCTTAGTCTAAACTTCTATCTGAGTCTACACTTCTCTCTCAGTCTAAACTTCTATCTTAGTTTAAACTTCTATCTCAGTTTACACTTCTCTCTCAGTCTAAACTTCTATCTTAGTTTAAACTTCTATCTTAGTTTAAACTTCTATCTTAGTTTAAACTTCTATCTTAGTTTACACTTCTGTCTGAGTCCACACTTCTATCTTAATCTAAACTTCTATCTTAGTCTAAACTTCTATCTTAGTTTAAACTTCTATCTTAGTTTAAACTTCTATCTTAGTTTAAACTTCTATCTTAGTTTACACTTCTATCTGAGTCCACACTTCTATCTTAGTCTAAACTTCTATCTTAGTCTAAACTTCTATCTTAGTCTAAACTTCTATCTTAGTCTAAACTTCTATCTAAGTCTAAACTTAGTCTTTGTGGTAAATACTCGCAATTACACACCCCTATCAACTAGGTTGACAACCAGCTATAACCAAGTGTATTTGTAATCAGATATAACATCTTGGTATACACTTGCATACATGTGAGTATATAATTGGTTACTCACGTGTATATATGTAGATATATGAAACTACGTGTATATATGTGAGTATACAATTAGTTACACACGTGTATATATGTAGATATACGAAACTCTATATGTGTATATATGTGAGTATATACATAATGAGCTATACAAGATGAAACTATATACGCTTTATTAGCTTTTCATGTGTATATATGTTGATACATGAAACAAACTACACACAATTATGTAGGTATATTAAAGTAGTTGTGTACGTACGTGTATATTTAAGTATACTAAACTAGCTATGCACGTTTATACGTGTGTGTACATCTAACTTGCTCTTCGTGATTATGTGTGTACGTTGGTACACAAATGTATACATGCATAGATGTGAAAGTAGCATTCAAATGTATGTAAATGTATAGTCATGTGAAACTAGCTATTCACATGCATGTAAGTTTGAAGATAAGTGAAACCAGCTATTCACCTGTATAGGAGTACACATGTGTTTTCTGAAGGTATATATAACCAACATGACACATGTATGTTTGTAGATATGTGAAACCAGCTATTCACCTGTATATGAGTATACATGTGTTTTCTGAAGGTATATATAACCAACATGACACATGTATGCTTGTAAGTCCAGGAAACTAGTTACAGATGTTGTCAATCAGTGGATTAGAATCCTGTATTGACAATGTACAACTGATAAGCGCTAATCTTACCGAGAAGAAATCCAACTTCTAGGATGGTGAACTTCATTGTGACTACTGCGTCCGATACGTCTCACATGCTGATGTATGGCGCTGATAGAAGCGACGAGGCGACATATGGCCGGGAGACGGGGGAAATGCTGGCGTTATCACGAAACAGAGGAAAATATGATGTCCTGTTCGAGCTTGACCCTCCTATTGTGGCTCACGTGACCAGGTTTGTTGACAACAGCGTGCATCTATCCATGTTTATGTAGGAAACTGGACCTTCTCCAACCACCCACTGTCCTCTCTTACTTCCAGTCCACCAGTCCGTCATCATCATCGATCTTGCCATCCATTTATCCTAATTAATTAAATCTACTGCTGTGTGGAGGGTTAGTAGGGCTGTTTGGTAAACACCTTTCAGCAATATTCAGACAATCCCATGGTGGGGGGAACCAGGTGCAGGTTTCATATGCTGTACCCATGTGGGAAATCCAACCCGGGTGTTTACCGTGACGTGATAAGACTTTAACACCACCGTAACCAGTTCCATCATACCTAGAAACTCACAATGCACAAATACAGATATCAAATACACAGTTCAATGTGTTACATATGTACATCTTATTTTGATTCAACCATATCTACCTACCTACACACCGTCCTCTCTACCTATCTACCTTCCTCTCTACCTGTCTACCATCCTACCTGCCACCCTACCTACCTTCCTCTCTACCTCTCTACCATCCTACCTGCCACCCTACCTACCTGTCTACCATCCTACCTGCCTCCCTACCTACCTGCCTCCCTACCTACCTGTCTACCATCCTACATGCCTACCTACCTACCTACCTTTCCCTCTACCTACCTACCTGTCTACCATCCTACCTACCATCCTACCTGCCTCCCTACCTACCTGTCTACCATCCTACCTGCCTCCCTACCTACCTTTCTCTCTACCTACCTACCTGTCTACCACCCCACCTGCCTCCCTACCTACCTGTCTACCATCCTACATGCCTACCTACCTACCTACCTGTCTACCATCCTACCTACCATCCTACCTGCCTCCCTACCTACCTGTCTACCATCCTACATGCCTACCTACCTACCTTTCCCTCTACCTACCTACCTGTCTTCCATCCTACCTGTCTCCCTACCTACCTGTTTACCATCCTACCTACCATCCTACCTGCCTCCTACCTACCTTTCTCTCTACCTACCTACCTGTCTACCATCCTACCTGCCTCCTACCTATCTTTCTCTCTACCTATCTTCCTGTCTACCACCTTACCTACCATCCTACCTGCTTCCCTACCTACGTTTCTCTCTCTCTACCTACCTACCCACTTACCTACAAAACCTACCTTCCTACTCATAACATATCTATCTATCTACCTACCTACCTACCTACTTACCTACCCGACACCTACACAACTACCTACTTGTGTTACAGAACGAACACCATTCTTGAATAGGGAATTGATGCTAGTATTTGTGATAAAGGAATATGGCAAAGTGGGGTTTTGTCTGAGACCATTATAACTACACAAATATCAGTCTTCTTTGGTGATGGTTTGCTGCTAGTTCAGCTTCAGACTATCGTTGCTTTCTATCCCGCTGAGATCGGTGGTTGTTGCTGGTGATATACGCCCGTCCAAGGATATCCTGGACATGGTCGATGTGTGACAATATATGGAGCTCTGGCCAAGGTAAGTTGGTTCTCCTTTTAGATGTACACACTAACCACATGAGCCCTTCTTGAGTGAAGGGTTCATTCATGAGTGTAGCTTTGACACATGGTTATTGCTTTGATTTAGGGGCGTGGTTCTGATTCACGAGTGTGTGTCTGTATGCATTCCTACCTGTCTGAAGAAGGTATAAAAACAAAGGTATGAAAACCTGCAGTAGGAATGAAAAACAAGAAAAATATATGCCACAATATATTTATTAGGTCTGACAAATAATTCTTGAAAGTTTTTATTCAGGTGTAAAGGTGTGATTCATGAATGTAGCTTTGGTTCATGAGTGTAGCTTTGATTCATGAATATAGGTTTCATTTATGTGTGTAGCTGTGATTCATGAATCTAGCTGATTCGCGACTTCAGCTTTGATTCAAGAATGAAGATTTGATTAATGGGTGTAGCTGTTTGATGAATGGAGTTGATTTTATGGGTGAAGCTGTTTGATGAATGAAATTGTTTTTATGGGTGAAGCTGTTTGATGAATGGAGTTGATTTTATGGGTGTAGCTGTTTGATGAATGGAGTTGATTTTATGGGTAGCTGTTTGATGAATGGAGTTGATTTTATGGGTTTTATGGGTGAAGCTGTTTGATGAATGGAGTTGATTTTATGGGTCCAGCTGTTTGATGAATGGAGTTGATTTTATGGGTCCAGCTGTTTGATGAATGGAGTTGATTTTATGGGTGCAGCTGTTTGACGAATGAAGTTGTTTTAATGGGTGTAGCTGTTTGATGAATGGAGTTGATTTTATGGGTGCAGCTGTTTGATGAATGGAGTTGATTTTATGGGTCCAGCTGTTTGATGAATGAAGTTGTTTTTATGGGTGTAGCTGTTTGATGAATGGAGTTGATTTTACGGGTGCAGCTGTTTGATTATTCATGTGTGTATTCTGGAAGTTGTAAATGTGTGATTTGTAAATCCTCCGTCTCTTATGACCGAGATGCTCACTGAATACCCTCAGGGCATTGATCGGGGTCCCGCTCCCCCAGAAGGCCTCCAGAGGTGATCGTGACTAAAAGTGATGCCCTTTTTACTGTTACCATTTCTTTGTGTGAAGCTGGTCCCGCTAACATCCGACAGTGACTGAACACAGAACCACCTCCTTGTGGTGCATCCCGCTACTTGGCGACTGTTTCCTCTGCAGGCAAGCAACAATATTGACAAAAATATTCCACTTCCCTTTGCACTTGTAACAGGGACCGTTTTTGCTTTGTCCAGACACTGGGCTGGTAGCTGAGACATGAGGCAGTTCTAAATGATGAATATCTGATTGCTTTAGTTAGATGACGTCAGGTAAACTGAGGGAACTCTCCCTCCATACATGATGTGTATAATGTCAGTATGCCAAAGCGAAAGAATGTGTTTAATTCTATAATAAACACAGGCGAGGAAGAGACCTATCTTTATAAGAGCTGATGTAGAATGTATGTGGAGGACAGGCGAGGAAGAGACCTATCTTTATAAGAGCTGATGTAGAATGTATGAGGAGGACAGGTGAGGAAGAGACCTATCTTTATAAGAGCTGATGTAGAATGTATGAGTAGGACAGGCGAGGAAGAGACTTATCTTTATAAGAGCTGATGTAGAATGTATGAGGAGGGCAGGCAAGGAAGAGACCTATCTTTATAAGGGCTGATGTAGAATGTATGAGTAGGGCAGGCGAGGAAGAGACCTATCTTTATAAGGGCTGATGTAGAATGTATGAGTAGGGCAGGCGAGGAAGAGACCTATCTTTATAAGGGCTGATGTAGAATGTATGAGTAGGGCAGGCGAAGAAGAGACCTATCTTTATAAGAGCTGATGTAGAATGTATGAGTAGGGCAGGCGAGGAAGAGACCTATCTATATAAGAGCTGATGTAGAATGTATGAGGAGGGCAGGCGAGGAAGAGACCTATCTTTATAAAGGCTGATGTAGAATGTATGAGGAGGGCAGGTGAGGAAGAGACCTATCTTTATAAGAGCTGATGTAGAATGTATGAGGAGGACAGGCGAGGAAGAGACCTATCTTTATAAGAGCTGATGTAGAATGTATGAGGAGGACAGGCGAGGAAGAGACCTATCTTTATAAGAGCTGATGTAGAATGTATGAGTAGGGCAGGCGAGGAAGAGACCTATCTTTATAAGGGCTGATGTAGAATGTATGAGTAGGGCAGGCGAGGAAGATTACAGAAGTGGACTAATAGGCTTGGAGAAGAATGCTGACTTCGTCGGTGGCACCTATGTAGCTAACTCCATCAGAGTTACAAGCACTACCCGAGTACCGGTAATATATGTATGGCAGATTATTATTACTCTTGTTTTGTGGTGAGTGAGAGCGTCAGTCACAATTTGACGGGTTTTTTAATTTGACGGAAGTGACTGTCTCTGTGCAGGAAAGAGAAAGCCTTCTGTTTCTTTTTCAGGCCAGCTGGCGGCGTCATCAAAGCTGAGTACTCTTCAGGGTTGCTGTTCTCAACACAGACGGCATTCGGAAACTCAGAATGTCTTCAAATAAGCTATTGAGTACGTCATCTAAGAGCCACTGTGTTTGCAACCCTGGATATGTGGGGACCGGTGTTTTACCAATTACCAAAGATACCCGGATCGACCGGCTTGATGAGCGAACCAAACAGGTAGTCAAGGGGGGACAATTTAAAAAGATCGTCCAATGTCCTCTGATTTGTTGTCTTTGGTGGTCACATGTTCCCTATGTTTGATCTTTAGTATGACTTGAAACGTTCAAGATTCCCTCTACTCTCACGTTCAGGTAATGGTTGGTCTTTATATGACTTGAAACGTTCAAGATTCCCTCTACTCTCACGTTCAGGCAATGGTTGGTCTTTATATGACTTGAAACGTTCAAGATTCCCTCTACTCTCACGTTCAGGTAATGGTTGGTCTTTATATGACTTGAAACGTTCAAGATTCCCTCTACTCTCACGTTCAGGTACCGGTTGGTATTTATATGACTTGAAACGTTCAAGATTCCCTCTACTCTCACGTTCAGGTAACGGTTGGTATTTATATGACTTGAAACGTTCAAGATTCCCTCTACTCTCACGTTCAGGTACCGGTTGGTATTTATATGACTTGAAACGTTCAAGATTCCCTCTACTCTCATGTTCAGGTAACGGTTGGTCTTTATATGACTTGAAACGTTCAAGATTCCCCTACTCTCACGTTCAGGTAATGGTTGGTCTTTATATGACTTGAAACGTTCAAGATTCCCTCTACTCTCACGTTCAGGCAATGGTTGGTCTTTATATGACTTGAAACGTTCAAGATTCCCTCTACTCTCACGTTCAGGTAATGGTTGGTCTTTATATGACTTGAAACGTTCAAGATTCCCTCTACTCTCACGTTCAGGCAATGGTTGGTCTTTATATGACTTGAAACGTTCAAGATTCCCTCTACTCTCACGTTCAGGCAATGGTTGGTCTTTATATGACTTGAAACGTTCAAGATTCCCTCTACTCTCACGTTCTCACGTTTCAGGTTCAAGATTCCCTCTACTCTCACGGTTGGTCTTTATATGACTTGAAACGTTCAAGATTCCCCTACTCTCACGTTCAGGCAATGGTTGGTCTTTATATGACTTGAAACGTTCAAGATTCCCTCTACTCTCACGTTCAGGCAATGGTTGGTCTTTATATGACTTGAAACGTTCAAGATTTCCTCTACTCTCACGTTCAGGCAATGGTTGGTCTTTATATGACTTGAAACGTTCAAGACGTTCAGGCAATGGTTGGTCTCCAATGATTGGTCTTTATATGACTTTGAAACGTTCAAGATTTCTAGTCTCGTTCAGGTAACGGACACGTTCAGGCAATGGTTGGTCTTTATATGACTTGAAACGTTCAAGATTTCCTCTACTCTCACGTTCAGGCAATGGTTGGTCTTTATATGACTTGAAACGTTCAAGATTTCCTCTACTCTCACGTTCAGGCAATGGTTGGTCTTTATATGACTTGAAACGTTCAAGATTCCCTCTACTCTCACGTTCAGGCAATGGTTGGTCTTTATATGACTTGAAACGTTCAAGATTCCCTCTACTCTCACGTTCAGGCAATGGTTGGTCTTTATATGACTTGAAACGTTCAAGATCCCCCTACTCTCACGTTCAGGCAATGGTTGGTCTTTATATGACTTGAAACGTTCAAGATTCCCTCTACTCTCACGTTCAGGTACCGGTTGGTCTTTATATGACTTGAAACGTTCAAGATTCCCTCTACTCTCACGTTCAGGTACCGGTTGGTCTTTATATGACTTGAAACGTTCAAGATTCCCCTACTCTCACGTTCAGGCAATGGTTGGTCTTTATATGACTTGAAACGTTCAAGATTCCCTCTACTCTCACGTTCAGGTAACGGTTGGTCTTTATATGACTTGAAACGTTCAAGATTCCCCTACTCTCACGTTCAGGCAATGGTTGGTCTTTATATGACTTGAAACGTTCAAGATTCCCTCTACTCTCACGTTCAGGTAATGGTTGGTCTTTATATGACTTGAAACGTTCAAGATTTCCTCTACTCTCACGTTCAGGCAATGGTTGGTCTTTATATGACTTGAAACGTTCAAGATTCCCTCTACTCTCACGTTCAGGTAATGGTTGGTCTTTATATGACTTGAAACGTTCAAGATTCCCCATAATCTCACGTTCAGGTACCGGTTGGTCTTTATATGACTTGAAACGTTCAAGATTCCCTCTACTCTCACGTTCAGGTAACGGTTGGTCTTTATATGACTTGAAACGTTCAAGATTCCCTCTACTCTCATGTTCAGTTGGTCTTTAATGATTGAAACGTTCAAGATTTTATACGTTCAGGTAATGGTTGGTCTTTATAAACGTTCAAGATTCCCTCTACTCTCACGTTCAGGCAATGGCAATTTGGTCTTTATATGACTTGAAACGTTCAAGATTCCCTCTACTCTCACGTTCAGGTAATGGTTGGTCTTTATATGACTTGAAACGTTCAAGGTCACGTTATAATGGTTGACTTTATATGACTTGAACGTTCAAGATTCCCTCTACTCTCACGTTCAGGTAATGGTTGGTCTTTATATGACTTGAAACGTTCAAGATTCCCTCTACTCTCACGTTCAGGTAATGGTTGGTCTTTTATGATGACTCAAGAAACGTTCAAGATTCCCTCTACTCTCACGTTCAGGCAATGGTTGGTCTTTATATGACTTGAAACGTTCAAGATTCCCTCTACTCTCACGTTCAGGTAATGGTTGGTCTTTATATGACTTGAAACGTTCAAGATTCCCTCTACTCTCACGTTCAGGTAATGGTTGGTCTTTATATGACTTGAAACGTTCAAGATTCCCTTTATATGACCTACTCTCACGTTCAGGCAATGGTTGGTCTTTATATGACTTGAAACGTTCAAGATTCCCTCTACTCTCACGTTCAGGTAATGATTGGTCTTTATATGACTTGAAACGTTCAAGATTCCCTCTACTCTCACGTTCAGGCAATGGTTGGTCTTTATATGACTTGAAACGTTCAAGATTCCCCTACTCTCATGTTCAGGTAACGGTTGGTCTTTATATGACTTGAAACGTTCATGATTCCCTCTACTCTCATGTTCAGGCAATGGTTGGTCTTTATATGACTTGAGACGTTTAAGATTCCCTCTACTCTCACGTTCAGGCAACGGTTGGTCTTTATATGACTTGAAACGTTCAAGATTCCCCTACTCTCACGTTCAGGTAACGGTTGGTCTTTATATGACTTGAAACGTTCAAGATTCCCTCTACTCTCACGTTCAGGCAATGATTGGTCTTTATATGACTTGAAACGTTCAAGATTCCCTCTACTCTCACGTTCAGGTAACGGTTGGTCTTTATATGACTTGAAACGTTCAAGATTCCCTCTACTCTCATGTTCAGGTAACGGTTGGTCTTTATATGACTTGAAACGTTCAAGATTCCCTCTACTCTCACGTTCAGGCAATGGTTGGTCTTTATATGACTTGAAACGTTCAAGATTCCCCCTACTCTCATGTTCAGGCAATGATTGGTCTTTATATGACTTGAAACGTTCAAGATTCCCTCTACTCTCATGTTCAGGCAATGGTTGGTCTTTATATGACTTGAAACGTTCAAGATTCCCTCTACTCTCACGTTCAGGCAATGGTTGGTCTTTATATGACTTGAAACGTTCAAGATTCCCTCCTGTGAAATCTGATGTCTAATGACACGACTAAGATGTGACATAGCACTTTCTGGAGTGTCTGTAGCCCATCTGGAGATCTGTCTCTTCACCTCCAGCTGCCATTTATACCAGAGCTGACTGCATGACGACACAAACACTCAGAATTCATTGATCTTACCAGTCAGAACTCCTTCAGTTACCAACGTTTTAGTTCCAGATGCGTGTTGGTTATGAGGACCCGTCAATGCCATTACACAATTCAGAAAGGTCATTGACCTCAGTTGCTGTTTCTTACAAATGCAGACACTCCAGGTTTCTGAAATGACTAGTGTTGATTTTGTGTTTGGACAAATTGTCTAAACTTTCTCGTTATCTTTTCTTTTTCAGCCCATCTTGATAATGAAAGGGCAAGACATCTACCCGGACATCTGAGGTAAGGAACTATTGTCAAGTAAAATCCTGTCCAAAGTGTGTCCAGTTTTGAATGTGGCTGACAAGATGAGAAAGGTGTATGCACTTTTATTAATGTAAAACATTATAATTCACATTATTTATCAGACAAAAGATCATCACCATAGAAATCAGAGCTTTTGAGATCATAGACATTTACAGAGGTTGAATCAAAATGGATCTGAATCATAACCATTGTCGTCAGACTATTACACGATGAATAAATGCATCATGAGATGCCGATGATACAACTACCAACATGCGTTATTTCTTCTGAGAGCTCCATCGCCATTTGGTTTAACCCAGGATTCAGCCATAAATCCAATATCCAAGCACTGATCCTGTATCAGGTCACGCTTCTCGCTGACTGTCTTCCTCCAAGGTCGGGCTATGAATGCACAGTTTAGGATGGATCTTGATACGGTTCCATGGCAGATAACCCTGTTGATGTTTGTAGGCCAATACATTGTGTATTACGGTAAGATCCGTACATCCCTTGTTATTGTAGCTTTGCTTTGTTGCGATATCCAGACATCACGTGACAAAGCTGCTTCGGGATGTACTTATCTCGTCACACTTCTATTGTCTGACGGAGAGTGTTTCACAGATTGACGTACACAGACTCACTGACCTGTTGTCAGCAGAGTATATCACAGATTTGCTTTTTTGCATAGCACTTGAGTTTACATATGTCCAGCCAACACAATGTTTGTATATATGTCAGCATCTCCAACACTCCACATTACACACACAATATAACATATGCGCCACGATAACAAGGCCCGGCTCTTGTATGTCCATATGTCTTAGTCCTTCTAAAGCACACGCATGTCGATATGTATTTAGACATCAATGTTAAGCACCTCCAGTTCAGGTAGATGGTCCATAAGGTCCCTAAACCTACAAAGACAACAACAGTCCATGAACATGTACTCTTAGTAATGTAGGTTGGCAAACCTCCTGCTACTGTCATGTTAATTGTTTAACTAGGGCAATAATCAAGGTCTAGGACCGATTTCCTTCAATACATTTCATCCTTGATTAGATATCCCAGTGACTGACATCGTGAACATCATTGTAGGCATTGTGGTACAACGACAGGATTAACCAAGTACACGTGATTAGTTGTGAAGACCGACTGGCTCCACGAGGCTTACTCGTCATTTGTCTGGGGAACACAGCTCGGAACTACCATCATACATTCAATTTCATTTTCCCTGTTGAAGCGACCAGGATTTCAAATTTCTTCCTGTACTTTGTTTTGGATTTCCGGAGATTGAAGTAATTATTCATGCCCAGATACTGAGGAAAGCAACCAGCATATGCTTAGAGAACCCAGTGACGGTATAACAACATACTAACGTAAGCAGCCATTTCAGCTGTGCAGCCCTGGAAATGAGTGGGCAATGGCTACCTATAAAATATAAGCCTAATGTTCCAACATGCGCCCAAAAGATGTTTAAGCTGATCAAGATCCAAACAATGAACTAGAAAACGGAGACACTTTATAGGAAAGGTATATTCACGTCAATGGAACTATTTATTGAAAAAAAAATAACAAACCGTTTTTATTGCTTTCGCATTTCTTCTGTCAGGTGCCTGACGCTGTGCTGTGGACGCGGAGATGGATCACACCTACAAATGAGTGAGTGAGTTCTAACATGTGTTGTACACTATTGGTACAGTTGTATAAAAGTTGTATTAAAGTTGTATGAAAGTGTGATATTGGAGAAAGACAATACTGATGCAAGGTTCAAGTAGTTCTCAACTTTCGGTAACCCTAAATCATGGGTATGACCCACACTACTTTCAAACACAGGTCCAGTCACACAACTATCTCTTCCCCACCTCACCCCCACACCACACACCCCCTGTCTGCCATGGTCCCTGTAACGCCCTGTCGTAACCTTTTGCCATCAACAGGCAGAACTTACGCTCTGATGTAACTAGCAAACATGCACAGCCCCATACACCAGTCGATCACGGGTCCATATTACACTGTGACGTAACTAGACACAACCCATACACCAGTCGATCACGGGTCCATATTCCACAGGGACGTAACTAGCCACAACCCATACACCTGTCGACCATGGGTCCATATTACACAGGACGAAACTAGCCACAACCCATACACCTGTCAACCACGGGTCCATATTACACTGTGACGTAACTAGCCACAACCCATACACCTGTCAACCACGGGTCCATATTACACTGTGACGTAACTAGCCACAACCCAGACACCTGTCAACCACGGGTCCATATTACACTGTGACGTAACTAGCCACAACCCATACACCTGTCAACCACGGGTCCATATTACACTGTGACGTAATTAGGGCACAACCTACGCCTGTCAACCACGGGTCCATATTACACTGTGACGTAACTAGCCACAACCCATACACCTGTCAACCACGGGTCCATATTACACTGTGACGTAACTAGGCACCACCCATACATCTGTCGACCATGAGTCCATATTACACTGTGACGTAATTCAGCGACAACCCATACACCTGTCAACCACGGGGCCATATTACACTGTGACGTAACTAGCCACAACCCATACATCTGTCGACCATGAGTCCATATTACACTGTGACGTAATCTAGCCACAACCCATACACCTGTCAACCACGGGGCCATATTACACTGTGACGTAACTAGCCACAACCCATACGCCTGTCAACCACGGGTCCATATTACACTGTGACGTAATTCTAGCCACAACCCATACACCTGTCAACCACGGGTCCATATTACACTGTGACGTAACTAGCCACAACCCAGACACATGTCAACCACGGGTCCATATTACACTGTGACGTAACTAGCCACAACCCATACACCTGTCAACCACGGGTCCATATTACACTGTGACGTAACTAGCCACAACCCAGACACCTGTCAACCACGGGTCCATATTACACTGTGACGTAACTAGCCACAACCCATACACCTGTCAACCACGAAGTCTACTTACTGAAACAACGTGGCAATACTTGAAGCTATATGTCTCCAAGCAATGTCCGACGATTGTCCAAACTGCAACACAAACACGCTAAGTCAGTGGCTTAACAGAGTCTACTTATATAATTACTATCCTTATGTTTAGGGAGGGTCCTACGTTTTTGTAAAGGAACGTTAAAATGGAATGTGATATGTTAAATAGATTAGAGCATGACAATTGGAAATATACATTTCAAGTTAAAAGTGACATATGTTCTTTTTATGTGGCATTCAGAAGCTATGATGATGAAGAACTCGTGTTATGCACTGACAACTTGTTTGTTGCAGTAGATGCGACGTTTAGGTGTAGATGATGACACCGTTATCAAGCAACTGAAAGAAGATGTCAATTCAGAAAACTTTTCTTCCCTCTGTTTATAAAGCCACGGTGTAAATCACAGTCTATAAGTTGTTGTCACGTGATTTGAGAGTAAAACAAGGACATGGAATGTTTCAGCATCACAGTGACTTCCAGACAGCTCACCCCCGCTGGTCTGGCATCACAGTGACTTCAAGACAGCTCACCCCCGCTGGTCTGGCATCACAGTGACTTCCAGACAGCTCACCCCCTGCTGGTCTGGCATCACAGTGACTTCCAGACAGCTCACCCCCGCTGGTCTGGCATCACAGTGACTTCAAGACAGCTCACCCCCGCTGGTCTGGCATCACAGTGACTTCAAGACAGCTCACCCCCGCTGGTCTGGCATCACAGTGACTTCCAGACAGCTCACCCCCCGCTGGTCTGGCAACATGCAGGAAAGTAATTAGTTACCTCATTAAGTTTTTCAGTAAAAACTGTACTCTCCAACTCTAGATCCTCGAGCATCTTGTGGAAATGTAGCAGCCTTTCCTGATGCTCCAGATACACCCTGAACGACACAACATACTACGTCATTGCCAGATACTACACAGAGATGATTATATGCAGATAATGTTTTATATGCTCGTCCCGGTCTCATGCTAACAGTTGTAGAAATTGGAATAATGTCCGCTTTACATCAGAGAACAATGCTTCCAGGGACTGAAATGGGTATTGTCACAGACCATGTCCTAGACCTGTCGTGCTTGCTTCTATTTACAGTGAAGATTTCAAGACAATTATGTTTTTCATCATGCTTGTCAATTTACCTCTTGAATTTCTTGAACTTGAGATGTGATGGGTGTTTGTGACACATGTAGTGGTTCTGCCAGGAAGATATGCTTTGTTGGCACAGCTGTTCTAAGTCCCTCCTGGAAACCAAGGACACCACTGAGTAAGTAGGAATTAAGTACGTCACAAACAAAGATATATAGGTACAGCATCATGATCTTGTACATTTATTTGCATCCGTTTGTAGTCTGGGATCCAGAGGATGTGTGATGCGTGTGTGTGGAGGTGCTGATGTAGGGGATGTGTGATGCGTGTGTGTGGAGGTGCTGATGTAGAGGATGTGTGATGCGTGTGTGTGGAGGTGCTGATGTGAAGAGGATGTGTGATGCGTGTGTGTGGAGGTGCTGATGTAGGGATGTGTGATGCGTGTGTGTGGAGGTGCTGATGTAGAGGATGTGTGATGCGTGTGTGTGGAGGTGCTGATGTAGAGGATGTGTGATGCGTGTGTGTGGAGGTGCTGATGTAGAGGATGTGTGATGCGTGTGTGTGGAGGTGCTGATGTAGAGGATGTGTGATGCGTGTGTGTGGAGGTGCTGATGTAGAGGATGTGTGATGCGTGTGTGTGGAGGTGCTGATGTAAGGGGATTGTGTGATGCGTGTGTGTGGAGGAGTGCTGATGTAGGGTGTGTGATGCGTGTGTGTGGAGGTGCTGATGTAGAGGATGTGTGATGCGTGTGTGTGGAGGTGCTGATGTAGGGGATGTGTGATGCGTGTGTGTGGAGGTGCTGATGTAGGACAATGTGTGATGCGTGTGTGTGGAGGTGCTGATGTAGAGGATGTGATGCGTGTGTGTGGAGGTGCTGATGTAGAGAGGATGTGTGATGCGTGTGTGTGGAGGTGCTGATGTAGGAGGATGTGTGATGCGTGTGTGTGGAAGTGCTGATGTAGGGGTGTGTGATGCGTGTGGAGGTGCTGGCTTAAGGTGTGTGATGTAGAAGGTGCTGATGTAGAAGGGGATGTGTGATGTGTGTGGAGGTGCTGATGTAGAGGATGTGTGATGCGTGTGTGTGGAAAGTGCTGATGTAGAGGATGTGTGATGCGTGTGTGTGGAGGTGCTGATGTAGAGGATGTGTGATGCGTGTGTGTGTGAGTGCTGATAGAGGATGTGTGATGCGTGTGTGTGATGTGGGAGGTGCTGGATGTAGAGGATGTGTGATGGAGGGGATGTGTGATGTAGAGAGGTATGTGTGATGCGTGTGTGTGGAGGAGGTGCTGATGTAGAGGAGATGTGTGATACGTGTGTGTGGAAGGTGCTGATGTAGGGGATGTGTGATGCGTGTGTGTGGAGGTGCTGATGTAGAGGATGTGTGATGCGTGTGTGTGTGGAGGTGCTGATGTAGAGGATGTGTGATGCGTGTGTGTGGAGGTGCTGATGTAGAGGATGTGTGATGCGTGTGTGTGGAGAGTGCTGATATGGATGTGTGATGTGTGTGTGTGGAGGTGAGTGCTGATGCTTGAAGCGTGTGTGTGATGCGTGTGTGTGTGATGCATTGGTGTGTGGAGGTGCTGATGTAGGGGATGTGTGATGCGTGTGTGTGGGAAGTGCTGATGTAGAGGATGTGTGATGCGTGTGTGGTGCTGATGTAGGTGTGTGATGTGTGTGTGTGGAGAGTGCTGATGTAAGAGGGATGTGTGATGCGTGTGTGTGGAGGTGCTGATGTAGGGGATGTGTGTGATGCGTGTGTGTGGAGGTGCTGATGTAGGAGGTGTGTGATGCGTGTGTGTGGAGGTGCTGATGTGATGTGTGATGCGTGTGTGTGGAGGGAGTGAGGTGCTGATGTAGAGGATGTGTGATGCGTGTGCGTGGGGGAGATTGCTGATGTAGAGTGCTGATGTAGGGGGTGTGTGATGCGTGTGTGTGGAGGTGCTGATGTAGGATGTGTGATGCGTGTGTGTGTGGAGGTGCTGATGTAGAGGATGTGTGATGCGTGTGTGTGGAGGTGCTGATGTGGGGATGTGTGATGTGTGTGTGGAGGTGCTGATGTAGTGATGGGTGTGTGGAGGAGGTGCTGATGTAGAGGATGTGTGATGCGTGTGTGTGGAGGTGCTGATGCGTGTGTGTGGAGGTGTAGTAGGGATGTGTGATGCGTGTGTGTGTGTGGATGTGATGCGTGTGTGTGTGATGTAGTAGAGGGTGTGTGATGCGTGTGTGTGTGTGTGTGGATGTGTGAGGTGTGTGATGTATGTGGGGTGTGGAGGGAGACACACAGATTAATGTTACCACAGTCTGCTGGGCAGAGTGTGTGATGCGTGTGTGTGGAGGTGCTGATGTAGAGATGTGTGATTCTGTAACAGAAATGTGGAAATGAGGGTGTTTTGTGTTTGGTTAGACCTGATGTAGAGGATGTGTGATATTTGGCTTCGTGTTTCAACGATGGGTGAAGCCCAATCTTTTAACAGCCACTTTCAACAGGAATCCTTGATTTCTAAAATCCGTGAATGGCCATTACTCTTGTTATGACAACTATCTGCTCCATAGCAATTATTTATACACAATAAATGCAGTCCATGAAGTTTATTGTATCTCGTCATGAGTATTTTACGACAAGTAGAAAGAAAGAGTTTTTAACACTTGTATGTATATACAAGTACGTGGACGGATGATGCCTCACACATGACCAATACCGTTACACTGTTTCTGTATCTCGATTTTCTTGAATGAAGGGTGCGTTTCCAAGGAATGAATTACACCCAAGAAATATACACGTACCAAAAATCCCATAGTCATCCAAATTGTTTTTCTATTCTCCTGTGCCATTACAACTCACCTGTCCTTCTTGTGCATAAGTTCTTCACATTCCGACAGCGGAAGCGAACTTTTCCTGCTTCGGATTCTTCGTAAAATAGATTTTGCTTCTTCAAACATGCTTTTCAGCGTATTGGGACTGAAACGATACAAAACTATAAAGTTGAAATGCACAGTGAAGAAATTATTATGACTACAGAACAATCTTTGGTCAAACAGTGATTTGACAGTTACATTCTTTCCTCGAGCAGATATAAAAGTTGTTCAACGCAGGAAGAGATGATCTATATGCATTTATAGAATTATTGTTGCTCCTGAAACCCGTCTGAGTTAATGTAACTATAGCTGATGCAATAACTAAATAATATAAATGTCAGGACCTTTCAGATTGATCCAAACTCCCTGAGTTCATGGCCGATAAATCGAAATCTTCGTTCAGATTTTTTCTAAAAGTACATA
Source organism: Haliotis rubra (assembly GCF_003918875.1). Taxonomy (NCBI): domain Eukaryota; kingdom Metazoa; phylum Mollusca; class Gastropoda; order Lepetellida; family Haliotidae; genus Haliotis; species Haliotis rubra. The sequence goes on from NW_025766459.1 coordinate 1,234,797, forward strand.
TTTCTTTCTTCAGCAGACAAAGTTTCCGATGGATCTGGAGAAGAAAACAATATATTCCAGAGCTGAAGAAATATAATTATTTAACTTCCGCCAGAACACGTATAGCCGTGCTTGAATGCAGTATATATTGTGTGTTAAAGTCGCGTCCCCTCGTTGCCAGGCTCGAACCCCAGACTCGTGCCAAGGATCATATGCACAGTGCCTACTATCAACCACACTTTACTGTCATTAACAAGTGAGAAGAGGTGGTGTTTGTCAGTTGAGCCACTGACGTGGAATGTGTTTCGGCGGAGACTGGTTATTCTCTGACATTGACGTCAGAAGGTGACTAATGACAACAGGATTTACTTGCACAGCAACCTGACGTGACTTGGTATCAGTGATTGTATTAAAAGTGTCAGAATTTTCATAAACATCTCATTGAGAAACAATAAAATCCATTTATAGCACTCAAAGAATCAATACGTTCAAGTGACTTCTCTCACACAAACCATGTTATTACCGATATATAACTTCTCAATATTTTCTAAAATGACGTGTAGTGGATTTAGGTGTTTATATTGCCCGTCCAGTATGTACTATGGCTACTGGTTTCCTGGCACAGAATCACACGCACAACACGGCGACGCCATCGTTATGTTGTCACTATATAATTTGTGTTCAGTAGTATATATAAGTATCCTATCGGCTAAGCGTACACCTACTGTAAATATCAACTGTTTCGCTGTGCTTGTGTTCTGTGTTATAGTCGTGTTGGATTCACGGCTGATTTCCTTCCTTGTCGATTCGTAACATCTCATCATTTCGAAGCGGGACTTACAACCTCTCTTGGCACGTTTTCGGACAAAACCCGGAACTTTTCTACCTTTTGTAAACAAATATTTCCAGGACCTGAAATATGAATACAGATAGGGGTACCCTTCCCTGGCGGAGTTGTTGAAACATGAATACAGATAGGGTACCCTTTCTGGCAGAGTTGTTGAAACATGAATACAGATAGGGGTACCCTTCCTGGCGGAGTCGTTGAAACATGAAACATGAAGTTGTTGAAACAGATAGATAGGGGTACCCTTTCTGGCGGAGTTGTTGAAACATGAATACAGATAGGGGTAACCTTCCTGGCGGAGTTGTTGAAACATGAATACAGATAGGGGTACCCTTTCTGGCGGAGTTGTTGAAACATGAATACAGATACCCTTTCTGGCGGGGTACATGAATACAGATAGGGTACCTTCCTGGCGGAGTTGTTGAAACATGAATACAGACAGGGGTACCCTTTCTGGCGGAGTTGTTGAAACATTTGCATGTCTCGTTAGGTAAATTATCACACGTTAAACATATACAGAAACCAATCACACAGGATGTTAAAGACAACATGTAATGAAACCCAAATGGATGGATCTCCTTAATATGTCTGTCTTTTCACACACAGTGAGAAACATGCTCAAACAAACATCCCAGAACATGATCGGCGCCGAGTGGCCCAGCCTCCATAGGGTGGTGTGCACACCGCAGCACTGACGTCACCAACATGATCGACGCCGAGTGGCCCAGCCTCCATAGGGGTGGTGTGCACACCGCAGCAGTGACGTCACCAACATGATCGGCGCCGAGTGGCCCAGCCTCCCCACCGCAGCAGTGACGTCACCAACATGATCGGCGGAGTGGCCCAGCCTCCATAGGGGTGGTGGGCACACCGCAGCAGTGACGTCACCAACATGATCGGCGCCGAGTGGCCCAGCCTCCATAGGGGTGGTGGGCACACCGCAGCAGTGACGTCACCAACATGATCGGCGCCGAGTGGCCCAGCCTCCATAGGGGTGGTGAGCACACCGTAACAGTGACGTCACCTGATCTGTTTCACATGTACTGCTGATCTCGGAAAGCCTGGTGTGATAACTGTTTGAAAGTGGTCCATAGATACTGAGAGTGTTTTATCGATATTATCGATTGTATTCAACTGGTGATGGGACGAGTGGGATGAAAGTTCCTACCACAGTGACAGCTTAGCTCGCTGCTGACCCTTCTCCACCCTGGCTGAGGCGATCACTTGTAGGAGGAGGCGGAACACAAACACACAGAGTTTAGACGCTGTCTTCATGTCGGAATCTAGAGATGGACGGGCTCCAAACGTTGATGGTTGATCTGGCAAAACAGAACAATCCACATTTATACAGCTCATGTTTGCTAAGTGAGTTTACAGCTGGTATGGCTGGAATATACTACGGAAATTATTGAGCACTATCTGAAGTTGACGTAACATGGTTCGTGGTAACTACACGGAGAAGTACCTAGAGCACGGTTGGAGCGACTGTCCTCCTCGGATTCGTATTTGTTGACTAGGATGACTGGTTCTTCTTCGTCTGCGTTGACTGATGTCAACGGATAACTAGTACTGACCACTTCCCACAGGCGCTGGTCACGATGGAAGAGCATTTGGTGCGGAGCTGGAACTTCCGTCACCATGGCAATGGCTTCCTGAAGCTCGGACATGCTGACAACAAAAATGTTTAAAAAACCTTAGATGGTTCCATTTCCAGAACAGGCACTGAACAGCCACCGCTCCCCAACACCAGGTGGATGAAACATCTCACTGAACACTTAAATCATATTCTCATATGACATATTGGCAACGATTTTTATGGACTGAATGATTCGAACTCCAGTATTCTGGGACACAAAGCACAAGCATACAATAACGTCAAGACTACGTAGGTCTAGAAATTAGGAAATCACATGACCCCCATACATGCAACACTACTTGCTGGTTACCGTTAACTTTTCATCAGTAAAGTAGAATCCTTGAAGAACACGCAATATCTCGGAACTGCCGCTAGGAAGGCAGAGTGACAGACGATTTCTTTCCAGAAATTGCCAGAAAAATAATGTATAAATATACGGTGTTGGTCGAAATGATATCAACTGGCTTCTCTCTTCAACCTCCTCTCCTGGCAACCCCTTTCTCCCCACCTGGCAACTCCCTTCCCGATCTCCTGCCAATCCCTTCCCCATCTCCTGCCAACCCCCATCTCCTGCCAACCCCCATCTCCTGCCAACCTCTTCCCCATCTCCTGCCAACCCTTTCCCCATCTCCTGCCAACCCCCATCTCCTGCCAACCCCCGATCTCCTGCTAACCCCCATCTCCTGCCAACCCCCTTTCCCCATCTCCTGCCAACCCCCATCTCCTGCCAACCCCGATCTCCTGCTAACCCCCCATCTCCTGCCAACTCCCTTTCCCCATCTCCTGCTAACTCCCCATCTCCTGCCAACCCCCGATCTCCTGCTAACCCCCATCTCCTGCCAACCCCTTTCCCCATCTCCTGCCAACCCCTTTCCCCATCTCCTGCCAACCCCTTTCCCCCCATCTCCTGCTAACCCCCATCTCCTGCCAACCCCGATCTCCTGCTAACCCCCATCTCCTGCCAACCCCTTTCCCCATCTCCTGCCAACCCTTTCCCCCATCTCCTGCTAACCCCCATCTCCTGCCAACCCCCGATCTCCTGCTAACCCCCATCTCCTGCCAACCCCTTTCCCCATCTCCTGCCAACCCCCATCTCCTGCCAACCCCCATCTCCTGCCAACCACCCATCTCCTGCTAACCCCTTTCCCCATCTCCTGCCACCCCCCTTCTCCTCTCCTTCCAACCGCTTTCTCCTCTTGCCAACCCCTTTTCTCCTAAACATAGAAGGAGATTTATAGACAAGCTGCATCTGTTGGCATGGGCCCCTACCTAGGTGATCGTGAGGTATAGATGTTGTGGAGTGCCGCATCTTCAGCACTGATTACTGTGAACTTCTTCAGACTGACCAGCCGCTGTACAGAGTTCTCCAGTGTCTGGAACGTCCACTGCCGATTCCGATCTGCTTCTAACAGACCAGCTATAATCGACGCCGTCCCCTCTCGAATAGCCCTGCAATCAGTCAGCATATCCAAGTTGTATTATCAGTCTGCATCATGAACTCTGGGTCCAGAGTTACCGCTATTCAAAATAGTAAAAACATAAGTTGCATCTATGCACATAAAATCAAGCACCACCCACTTTTCTCTGTAAGCTGTGTATGCTGTGAAAACCAAATGCCGCATATTTAAATTGTAACAGTAACATATTTTTCTGACTAAAGCAAAAATAAAACTGAAAATGAAATTTGGTAACAACTTACTTGCAATTTGAGAGGACTACACAAAAACGTGAACACCAAGGGACTAATGCCGGATAATATGGTCAACATGATTACGCCACCGATCTGATTGTCACACAGTTCTCCAAGAATGACTGTCGTGATGACATCTGCCAGCACTCGCGACCACACCAGGACCTGGTGTAACACCTTGCATGGATGACATCTGCCAGCACTGGCGCAGGACCTGGTGTAACCACACCTTGCATGGATGACATCTGCCAGCACTGGCGACCACACCAGGACCTGGTGTAACCACACCTCGCATGGATGACATCTGCCAGCACTGGCGACCACACCAGCACCTGGTGTAACCACACCTTGCATGGATGACATCTGCCAGCACTGGCGACCACACCAGGACCTGGTGTAACCACACCTGCCATGGATGACATCTGCCAGCACTGGCGACCACACCAGCACCTGGTGTAACCACACCCTGCATGGATGACATCTGCCAGTACCCTTGAATACCGACAATGTAGCATCGAGGTAGCGGATCCCTCTGCCATGTCTCAAGGAGTGCCAGCTTTAATTGCTGCAGATTTTGAACAAGAGGATGGTAATGCTTCGGTGGAGGTTGTGATCAATGACTACTGGATGTCTGGCAAGGGAATGGTTACCAACATGTTGCTCGACCGATCGAGGTGTTCAGTAACTTAGACCAATGAGCAACCCCACACCCATTACTGAGCCACCATCAAAGCTTTCACCTGCATGGATCATCTTCTGGTGATACGCATACTCGCGACGCCTCCATACGCGACAACGGCCGTCGGTAACGAGTACAAGATGGCGACTTTCAACAGACCAATAAACCGCCATGCCCTCAAGTTACGGTCTGCTCAGGACCTGCGAAATGCCAGACCTGCATGTGACCAAGGGACGTTGGTCGGATAACGATCCATCTTAAAGCCCGACTCTCCACCGCTGCCATGTGTCTACCTCTTGTCATGTCAAACAATCTGTAGTGCACTTTCCATAATATGCTCAGGCCATCCGCAACACGTTAACTTGCCACACATAACTATTGCGAGGAGCTGTGTGAACTATGTCCAGGGAATGAGCACCTGTTAGTGCCAAAATTTCAAACATTGCCTATGGATTCAGGCGATGCTCAATCAAAGGACATGTGTATATAAGGACCGTAACAGAGGCAGCTACATGATTGTGTTGGACCACGGCCCATTACAGGTTGAGATCCACAATGTGCTGTGAGACATTTGGAAATCTGAAGACACAGCAGTGTGCATGCTGTCAGCTGAATCGCTGTGACTTGTGGTCGTGTCTGGATCCGACTGAGAGTAGCATAATGAGCAAGGTGACAGTGACGAGTGACGGGTGACGTGGTTACTCACGGTGACAGATTGCATGTGTCTGGTAGCGTCCTCTTCCACCTGATGTCTTCAGAGGGCGAACGTTGCTCTCCTGATATCGTCCCTGGTGGTTTGCATGTGATCATCATGAACCTACAACATGACCAAACATACCGTGATTATCATGGACCTTCAACATGACCAAACATACCGTGATTATCATGGACCTTCAACACGGACCAAACATACCGTGATTATCATGGACCTAAAACACGGACAAAACATACCGTGATTATCATGGACCTAAACAAAACATGACCAAACATACCGTGATTATCATGAACCTACAATATGACCAAACATACCGTGATTATCATGGACCTACAACATGACCAAACATACCGTGATTATCATGGACCATGACAACATGACCAAACATACCGTGATTATCATGGACCTACTACATGACCAAACATACCGTGATTATCACCAACCAAAACACGGACCAAACATACCGTGATTATCATGGACCTACAACATGACCAAACATACCGTGATTATCATGGACCTACAACATGACCAAACATACCGTGATTATCATGGACCTACAACATGACCAATTATACCGTGATTATCATGGACCTACAACATGACCAAACATACCGTGATTATCATGGACCTACTACATGACCAAACATACCGTGATTATCACCAACCTACCGTGATTAACACGGACCAAACATACCGTGATTATCATGGACCTACAACATGACCAAACATACCGTGATTATCATGGACCTACAACATGACCAAACATACCGTGATTATCATGGACCTACAATATGACCAAACATACCGTGATTATCATGGACCTAAACATGACCAAACATACCGTGATTATCATGGACCTACAACATGACCAAACATACCGTGATTATCATGGACCTACAACATGACCAAACATACCGTGATTATCATGGACTTACAACATGACCAAACATACTGTGATTATCATGGACCTACTACATGACCAAACATACCGTGATTATCACCAACCTAAACATGGACCAAACATACCGTGATTGTCATTGACCTACAACATGACCAAACATACCGTGATTATCATGGACCTACAACATGACCAAACATACCGTGATTATCATGGACCTACTACATGACCAAACATACCGTGATTATCACCAACCAAAACACGGACCAAACATACCGTGATTATCATGGACCTAAACATGACCAAACATACCGTGATTATCATGGACCTACAACATGACCAAACATACGCTGTCACGGTCCCATGTATACACTATCCACCGCCAGCATAACGTAGCCTGATAGGTGGGCATCGACCTGAAGGCTTTCAGTACTTACAACTAGCAGACACTGATTTACACATTCAGCTGCCGCTACACTGCTGTCACTGTGAGTTGTCTAGGTCTGCTGCACATTACATGACACTCACATGACACTTCGATTCTTGCGGACGCCGCCGTAAGGTTTGAAGGGGATGTCGCCGGTGCAGGCGTGGTAGATGGTGACGCCGAGGCTCCAGAGATCTGCGGACTCGTTGAACACCGTATTGCCACCGCTACCCATGAAGGCCTTTTCATACATCGCTGGATGCTGACGACAGTAATAAACATCATGATGATGATGATGATGATGATAGGAATGCTTAAAATCTGCAGATATCATACTGCATTATCTCCTGTATATAGCTGACAGAGACAATCAGTGACTTCATGAAGAGAATGTTTCAGTGTTTTAGCAATTTTTCCAGTCAGACATGGCAGAGGGGCGATAAGTAACTAGTGATGTTTGACAATCAAATTGCCCGTCCCATGGACAAAAGATATAATTTATGGCTGTACAAATGCACCGCGATCATTTACGCCACTGTGTGATGCCTCAAGCAAGCTGTGTGATGAAGGACTGTAGATTTTACGCCGCTTCCAGCAATATTTCCTCTTCACGGGGAATTTAAGATAGATGCACACCTCGTCACATCCTCCCTAAACTAGTTCTAAACACCATGACTTCAGAGGATATCGATTAAGACGTACCAGATACTCCTCGGTGCCAGCGAGAGACATAAACTCGCCATTGTCCTTGTCAACTCTCTTGCTGGCCCCAAAGTCAGCCAGCTTGTAGACCACACTGCAAGGGAAAAACTCTGTAAATAATTAAACTTTAAGTATTACACTTTATTGTAACACGAACACACCAACATTGCCTAGTTAACGTTTAAGTACGTAGACAGGAGGCTTTAAACAGTCAGGGTCCCTCAAACCGATCCAAGCGATACGGTGAACATGAGCCCGTGATGACGTGGTTGATCTTGGTACAACCTGGCCGGCAATCAGTGTCATACATACCTAGAATCTGGCTTCTCATCCCGGTACAACCTAGCCGGCAATCAGTGTCATACATACCTAGAATCTGGCTTCTCATCCCGGTACAACCTAGCCGGCAATCAGATTGTCATACTAGAATATCCTACAGACCTAGCTGGCAGTGTCATACATACCTAGAATCTGGCTTCTCATCTCGGTACAACCTAGCCGGCAATCAGATTGTCATACATACCTAGAATCTGGCTTCTCATCTCGGTACAACCTGGCCGGCAATCAGAGTGTCATACATACCTAGAATCTGGCTTCTCATACTAGTACAACCTGGTCGGCAATCAGATTGTCATACATACCTAGAATCTGGCTTCTCATCCCGCAATATGTTCCCCGGCTTGATGTCGCGGTGGACAAAGCCACGTTGTCGGAGATACTTCCATCCTTGACCTGCATGAAATACAGATTCATCACTACACCGTCACGGTACAACTTGTCAACAGAGTCATCACGACACCGTCACGGTACAACTTGTCAACAGAGTCATCACCACACCGTCACGGTACAACTTGTCAACAGAGTCATCACTACACCGTCACGGTACAACTTGACAACAGAGTCATCACTACACCGTCACGGTACAACTTGACAACAGAGTCATCACCACACCGTCACAGTACAACTTGACAACAGAGTCATCACTACAGAGTCATACGGTAACAACAGAGTCATCACTACACCGTCATGGTACAACTGACAACAGAGTCATCACTACAGAGTCACGGTACAACTTGACAACAGAGTCATCACTACACCGTCACGGTACAACTTGACAACAGAGTCATCACAGAGTCACACCGTCACGGTACAACTTGACAACAGAGTCATCACTACACCGTCACGGTACAACTTGTCAACAGAGTCATCACTACACCGTCACGGTACAACTTGACAACAGAGTCATCACTACACCGTCACGGTACAACTTGACAACAGAGTCATCATCACTACACCGTCACGGTACAACTTGACAACAGAGTCATCACTACACCGTCACGGTACAACTTGACAACAGAGTCATCACTACACCGTCACGGTACAACTTGACAACAGAGTCATCACTACACCGTCATGGTACAACTTGACAACAGAGTCATCACTACACCGTCACGGTACAACTTGTCAACAGAGTCATCACTACACCGTCATGGTACAACTTGTCAACAGAGTCATCACTACCGTCCGCAACACGGTACACCGTCACGGTACAACTTGACAACAGAGTCATCACTACACCGTCACGGTACAACTTGTCAACAGAGTCATCACTACACCGTCACGGTACAACTTGACAACAGAGTCATCACTACACCGTCACGGTACAACTTGACAACAGAGTCATCACTACACCGTCACGGTACAACTTGACAACAGAGTCATCACTACACCGTCACGTACAACTTGACAACAGAGTCACAACCTTGGTACAACTTGTCAACAGAGTCATCACTACACCGTCACGGTACAACTTGACAACAGAGTCATCACTACACCGTCATGGTACAACTTGTCAACAGAGTCATCACTACACCGTCACGGTACAACTTGTCAACAGAGTCATCACCACACCGTCATGGTACAACTTGTCAACAGAGTCATCACTACACACTTGTCACGGTACAACTTGTCAACAGAGTCATCACTACACCGTCCACGGTACAACTTGTCAACAGAGTCATCACGCACACCGTCACGGTACAACTTGTCAACAGAGTCATCACTACACCGTCACGGTACAACTTGTCAACAGAGTCATCACTACGTCACAGTACAACTTGTCAACAGAGTCATCACTACACCGTCACGGTACAACTTGTCAACAGAGTCATCACTACACCGTCACAGTACAACTTGTCAACAGAGTCATCACTACACCGTCACAGTACAACTTGACAACAGAGTCATCACTACACCGTCACGGTACAACTTGTCAACAGAGTCATCACTACACCGTCACGGTACAACTTGTCAACAGAGTCATCACTACACCGTCACGGTACAACTTGTCAACAGAGTCATCACTACACCGTCACGGTCATCACAACTTGTCAACAGAGTCATCACTACACCGTCACGGTACAACTTGTCAACAGAGTCATCACTACACCGTCACGGTCAATCAGTTGTCATCACACACCGTCACGGTACAACTTGTCAACAGAGTCATCACTACACCGTCACGGTACAACTTGTCAACAGAGTCATCACTACACCGTCACGGTACAACTTGACAACAGAGTCATCACTACACCGTCACGGTACAACTTGACAACAGAGTCATCACTACACCGTCACGGTACAACTTGTCAACAGAGTCATCACTACAACTTGTCAACAGAGTCACGGTACAACTTGTCAACAGTCATCACTACACCGTCACGGTACAACTTGACAACAGAGTCATCACTACACCGTCATGGTACAACTTGACAACAGAGTCATCACTACACCGTCATGGTACAACTTGACAACAGAGTCATCACTACACCGTCATGGTACAACTTGTCAACAGAGTCATCACTACACCGTCACAGTACAACTTGACAACAGAGTCATCACTAAACCGTCACGGTACAACTTGTCAACAGAGTCATCACTACACCGTCACGGTACAACTTGTCAACAGAGTCATCACCACACCGTCACGGTACAACTTGTCAACAGAGTCATCACCACACCGTCACGGTACAACTTGTCAAGAGAGTCATCACCACACCGTCACGGTACAACTTGTCAACAGAGTCATCACCACACCGTCACGGTACAACTTGTCAACAGAGTCATCACTACATCGTCACGGTCCAACTTGACAACAGAGTCATCATTACACCGTCACGGTACAACTTGTCAACAGTCATCACTACACCGTCACAGTACAACTTGTCAACAGTCATCACCACACCGTCACAGTACAACTTGTCAAGAGAGTCATCACCACACCGTCACAGTACAACTTGTCAAGAGAGTCATCACCACACCGTCACAGTACAACTAGTCAACAGAGTCATCACCACACCGTCACAGTACAACTAGTCAACAGAGTCATCACCACACCGTCACAGTACAACTAGTCAAACCGATCCTTCTCGCGGTTCCTAATGGCGATATAGACACAGCAGCAGCAGCAGCAGCCTAAACAAAGCGAATGCTACTTACACGTATCGTTTAGAAAGATGAGGAACTGTTTGTCATCAAGGCCATTCATATACTCTGGCTGTTGGAGAAAGGAGTGCAGGCTTCCCCCCGAGCAGTACTCCATCACCAGAACACTTTTACCGGTGCCGTACTAGCCAAACATAGGTCACATTGAAAACACATGGACAACCTTCAACATTGTTTCATCCACAAACACAGAACCAGGTCCCAATATCAGTGAATGGGTTTTCGGAATTCTTTCATGTAAGTGCAGGATCAGCAATAAAATCTATGTTTTATAAAGGTGCGTTTCTAAGTATATAATATACCAAGATTCCCGACCCTGAATTGTTTGTTGTTGGGTGGTTGGTTGGTTGTTTGGTTGGTTTTATAGTTTTAGGGCGACGTGGGCCAGTAAGAGGCCTATTTGCCCCCAACACATTAATTTGACTTAATATAAATCACAGGTTATTACATGGCCAAAAGGAATCGTTTAGATAACAAAACAGAAATGACAGCACTATTAATATTCATTTGAATAGATGTATACATTTCTAAAATTTAGATCGAATAACCTCTGCTTCGTCTTACGGATTAAAAACCTTAAGTAATCACTTCCATTTCTGAAACATCAAATACTCAGTCATTAAAAAAGCAGTAGGTTAATATGGCAGAGTGTTAAAATGATTTAAAATCACAGAACTAAATCTGTCTAAGCCATTCGAGAGCCTGTCTCGATTACATCATATTTTCCAGATGACGAGACAAAATCTAAAACTGCCCGTTGCACGGACCCATACATGATATTGGGACCCAAAACTGTTTCTAAAGAAAACATATCATCAACCTCAAGTACATTACTTGCATGTAATTAGATAATGTTCAATATTTTCAGGCGTCTCCAAATTGCAATGACACATTTAGAAATTGTTTGTTGTAGAAGATAAAAGGGTTACCGCCCTTCCTTAAAAGAACTTTCCTCTAAAATTTGATTAAGTTATTGTGTAAACCCAGTCCAGACTTAAGACAGTGTCATATTTCTACAAGGACTACATGTTCCACGTCATCCAACTGACAATTTGTTGCACAAATTTGGGAAGTACTCACCTCCTCTTCTCGTCTAAAATACCCCACAATGTTTCGATGGGACATTTTCGTCAAAGCTTCAACTTCTCGAATGTTTTCTTGAGAGTTGCTCCACTGGGCATCCTTGAAGATCTTCAGGGCGTGAGTGTCGCCTGTCGCCTTTCAAAGACAGCAGCACGTATACTGACGGAGTCAACATGAGTGACACAAAGCATGACACCTGGTGTTAGACACCTTCTAGTACCCATCGATATCCACGGCACAATGTCCACACAGACAAACAGGGATTTACGTACACTTGGAAACAGAGGTCATGATGACTATTAGAAACTGTTTTGGGGATCATTTTCTAAATGTGTGAGTCATGAAAATATTTTGTCATAAAAAATAATTTAATTATATTATATTTTTTTATGTTGTCCTCTGTTGTCAGTCATCTGATGCAGTGAATGGTTATTGTATTCAGTGTAGTGTTATGGATTCAAGGTACACTTATTTGAAAAAAATAATGCATCAGCTCTAACTGGTACGAAAACTTTTCGATTGTATTTTACAAAATTGACTCAAGTACGCTGGAAGTACATTTATATACAAGCCTGAAAATCTTACTTTTTCAACGCCGATGAAAACGTCGCTCGAGGCTCCCGTGCCGATTTTATTTTTAGTGAAGAAGATATGGCTCGTGGTTCGGCCAAAAGAGCCCTCCGTGATTCGCAGCATTGTATACAGTCGTAGTAGTCGCAGCGTGGTGTTCACGCATGTCAGGAGGTCGTTGATCCTCAGCAGCATCTACTGCACCTCCTCAACTTGTAGAGGAGACTAGTCTTGACAGATGCTCTAGGCACCGCAAGACTTGTTACTTTAGCTCTGGCACCATGGTCATATTGTCTGAAAAGTACAGATTCATCACACTTTACACATTGCTGACCATCCAGTCACTGGTCAGTGAGATTGCAGTGGTCACTCTATACTTCAGTCCGCGACAGTAACCGTTTGCCAGAGTGAGTGAGTGAGTGAGGGTGTGTGTGTGTGAGCGAGTGAGTGAGTGAGGTTTAAAGCCTCATTTATATCACATGCCAGCATCATGCGGGAGGACTGTCGATGTGGTTCAGCCGGAACGTTTTACAACTAACAAGACGGCTGTTTTCAGAACGAGGGTCTTATTCGGAACAAATCAGGAATTCAAACTCTTTGAATACTGACCAGTCGTAACGGAAGGAAAGGGCGCTGTTCATGGCAACGCCCATACCCTTCTGGTGTACTGAAACACCACAAACTTACCCTAACCCTAACCCATACCCTTCTGGTGTACTGAAACACCACAAACTTACCCTAACCCATACCCTTCTGGTGTACTGAAACACCACAGACTTACCCTAACCCATACCCTTCTGGTGTACTGAAACACCACAGACTTACCCTAACCCATACCCTTCTGGTGTACTGAAACACCACAAACTTACCCTAACCCTAACCCATACCCTTCTGGTGTACTGAAACACCACAAACTTACCCTAACCCTAACCCATACCCTTCTGGTGTACTGAAACACCACAAACTTACACAGGACAAAAGGTTGATAATCGCTTAAAATAGAAGTGTGATAGTGCTTCAGATTAAGATAACCGAGTCTAGAATTATATGTACAGTCGTGCCCCGTTTATCCGAACACTTGTGGTTTTCTTGAAATTGTCCGGATAAACGAATTTCCGGATATCTGAACCACGGTGAATATGTAAATAGACATACAAAGAAACGAACATAATAGACTTCAGACAGTAACGGTGTACAATGTGTCAGTATATAGGAATAGTTTACTCGCCCAACGGAGGCAAGTCTCCCCATGTACGGGACTATTTGGGGAATGTATGGACTTGAAAGTCGCCTGTACAACGAAGCTGAAACGCCCTGTGACACATCACCCCGCCATTGTTTTCACAGAAGTGGCATTTTCTCTCAGAGCATGTGCTTGAACTCTACTTTAGGTGTTTCAAAAACTAACCGTTGAAAGTAATTTATAGGAGAAGCCTGAAAGGCCAGTCATTAATGTTCCCTGAAATTAACCCACTTTCAGTTTCGACTGTAGTTGCTACTTTTGCTTTCATTTCAGAACAAAACCAATTTCTAGAAGACTCCATGTTGGCACCATGTCAGTGTGGCAACCTCGTGGTTAAACCGTCACCTCGAAGATCCGGGTTCTGTTCCCCCATGGATAAAACGCGGGCAGGTCATTCCATGTGTTCCCCCTCTGCGAAAATGCTAGAATATTGATCAAAAGAAACACGTAAAATCATACTCACTCACTCACCATGGACACGACACTGGGGATACTTCTGACATCATATATACTGTGAGTACCACGTGATATGAAAGGTCATTTGACATGCGTGGAATCACGTGCGTTTTATCGACTAAATGATCACCACGTATACATGTATACTGTTGCATTGCGATGAAAATATTTAGTGTGATGTCACTTCATCGTTCCATGTGTGGTCTGCAGACCAACAACGTTGTCAGGTGTATCTAACAACACGACCACCTTGGATGGTTTACTAAAAGTGTTTAGATACAATACCCTGATGCCAGCATGGCCTCTCTAACCTTGGAAGGAATTCATTTACTTTTTATCTCTTTCCATACTTGATTCATGACATTATATCAACTATTATATGAAAAAATTGTTGCAAATACATATAAAAAAGAAATAATCCATGAATCTGTGAATTGTTGATCCATGATGTGTAAGTGGTTGTGGCCGCTGTCTATTTCAACTCCCAGAAGAATAACCCGGGATATTTTCATCCTACTTCAATAAGGAAGTTTGTAGAGCTTTGTGTAATAAACAAATGTTGCAAAAAATGGTCACGTGTGCTTGCAAGTGTCAACAAGCAGGTCGATCACGTCACTGGGAAGCACAATGCCGTCACAGCTATAAATAGACAGGGTTTCCCATGTCAGTATTGTGCACTCTCACTATCTCCCTATCTCTCTCTCTCTCCGCTCTCACTATCTCCCTATCTCTCTGTCTATCTCCCCAGATCTCTCTATCTCCTTATGTAGTGTGTAGATCCTGTGTGCGTAGAGCGTGTGTGTAGAGCGTGTGTGTGCGTGCGCGCGTGTTTGTAGAGCCTGTGTTTTCCAATGGACATGCTATTTGGTCATACGCTGTAATTGTATGCCAGGATGTTTTAGGGGATTTTCTAACGTTACAGATCCTGGTGTAGTTCTGCGTCGTGTCGTACAGCGCGATATCCGCCATCCCTGTCACACGTGGAGCAGGAAGAGGTTTTATCTATCCCTCGTACAGAGTGTTACAGTCGCTAATTGTTAAAGCTTATGTCATGGTACACAAAGGAACGCTTGTCACATGTGTTCAAGTTGTGATATTACTACCATGCCTATCATAACATCCCGTTAGAGCGGCATATTGCACGTATGGACAGACCGCCGCCAGTCTACAGGTCGTGACTTATGACCCGTGAAGATATCCGGGTTAGCAATGAACTTCAGTAACCCATGCTTGTCGTTAGAGGCGACTAACGGGTTTAGTCATTCTCCCCGAACTGGTTGGCACATGTCATCGTATCCCAATTGCGTACACCTATGCTCATGATGTCGATCACTGGATTGTCTCGTCCAAACTCGATTATCTACAGACCGCTGCCATATAGCTGGAATAGTGCTGAGTGCGCCGAAACACTAAACTCACTCACTCGGGCAATATTCTGTCACGTGACGTTTAACCTCGTCCTCATCCAAGTCGGGCTTCCCGTATGTGTATACATGCGTCTCAGTTGACGACACTTTGCAGCTGAGTGGACTGTCTGTCTCGTCAGTGCAGATTTCTCGCTTTCATCCGGTTCACTCGATGACATTTCAGAAACTATTGTCACCATGTGTGTAGAAAGTGCCTTCTACCAGTGATTCGGGTTAAGTAAGGGCTGGTGAGGTAAATGTTCACAGGTTACGTGCAGGATACAGGCTGTACTCTCCAAGACGCCAAAACTCGACACTCGACCAAAGAACGGGAGTGCAGTAGCACTGATAAGGGACTACTTACATATCTACACCTGGAATTCAATCCATGACCTCATACGTCCAGCCTGTGAACATCCGGGTTAGATTTGGTCTACAGTAACCCATGCTTGTCGTAAGAGGTGACTAACGGCATCGAGTGGTTATTCTCCCCGACTTGGTTGACACATGTCATCGTATCCCAACTGCGTAGACTGATGCTTATGATGTTGATCACTGGATTGTCTCGTCCAGACTCTATTATGAACAGACCGACGCCATATAGCTGGAATATTGCTGAGTGCGGCATAAAACAACAAACAATCACAACAAACAAACCTCCTGCGTCCTGCCGACTCCGCCACAGTGAGGAGATCCGTGACGAATCTTAACCCGACGTTAGATATGGTGTACTGTATGTGTTCAGATCTTAACCCGACGTTAGATATGGTGTATTGTATGTGTACGGATCTTAACCCGACGTTAGATATGGTGTACTGTATGTGTACGGATCTTGACCCGACGTTAGATATGGTGCACTGTATGTGTACGGATCTTAACCCGACGTTAGATATGGTGCACTGTATGTGTACGGATCTTAACCCGACGTTAGATATGGTGCACTGTATGTGTACGGATCTTGACCCGACGTTAGATATGGTGCACTGTATGTGTACGGATCTTAACCCGACGTTAGATATGGTGCACTGTATGTGTACGGATCTTAACCCGACGTTAGATATGGTGCACTGTATGTGTACGGATCTTAACCCGACGTTAGGTATGGTGTACTGTATGTGTACGGATCTTAACCCGACGTTAGATATGGTGCACTGTGTGTGTACGGATCTTGACCCGACGTTAGGTATGGTGTACTGTATGTGTACGGATCTTAACCCGACGTTAGATCTGGTGTACTGTATGTGTACGGATCTTAACCCGACGTTAGATATGGTGTACTGTATGTGTACGGATCTCCACATGTGTATGAATCTGTAAGACGTGTTGGAAGTTACAAGGACAATATACCCACACCTTTACACTGAAGGGAGTGTGACAGCTTAATTAAATGATTTAACAGATCGATAACTGAGTCATATTGACTGCAGGATGCAATGACGAGGCAGGTAACAGTCAGCTGCATGATTCAGGGATTCAATGCCACGATGACCATATCCTTCCTGCTTCCTGGCTGACTCAGTACAGAGTGAGTGAGTGAGTGAGTATGGTTTTACGCCGCTTTTAGCAATATTCCAGCAATATAACGGTGGGGGTCACCAGAAATGGGCTTCACACATTGTACTCATGTGCCTCCCTACATTTTACAGATTACTTTTTATGCATCAAAATATTGATTTAACACTCTTTTAACATTGATAGTGCTCCCCCTTAGTAAGAAAAGTTAACTACGGCCCTGGTAACATAGACATAGTGACCCGTAACACAGACATAGTGACCCGTAACACAGACATAGTGACCCGTAACACAGACATAGTGACCCGTAACACAGACATAGTGACCCGTAACACTGACATAGTGACCCGTAACACAGACATAGTGACCCATAACACAGACATAGTGACCCGTAACACAGACATAGTGACCCGTAACACAGACATAGTGACCCGTAACACAGACATAGTGACCCGTAACACTGACATAGTGACCCGTAACACAGACATAGTGACCCGTAACACAGACATAGTGACCCGTAACACAGACATAGTGACCCGTAACAGTGACATAGTGACCCGTAACACAGACATAGTGACCCGTAACACAGACATAGTGACCCGTAACACAGACATAGTGTCAAGTGCACGTACCTAAGGGAGACAACTCTGCAGGCTACTCATGTACGTGGCTGCCTGTGCATACTATCGATCTGTTATTGATACACCTGACATATTCCATCTATCAAGCCAGAGGGCACAAGCAGTATCTGTCATGCATGTTAGTCTGCAGTGGGGGGTGACATTCAATACGCCCTGGGAGATACTCTGTGTGGTAATCTGACTATCGGGATGACCAGGTACTATTTCTAACTGTCATTGTTCATGTTGTTAACTAATACTTCCTTGGCCGTGAGTTGGGAAAAACTAGTTCTACTTCCTCCTTGATAATACGGCGTCACTGAACTCTCGACCGAGGTTGTATACACTTGAAGATAGACTAAAAATGCACAAAACACCTTCATTATGGACTCAGGTGTAGACAAAAACTTCATTACAGACAGCGTTCTCCGTCTGTCATCAAGTAAATATATACACCTGGCAGCCCTCCCTTCGTCAATACAGCGCTGAGAGTTGATGCAAACACGTCTTCTATTCAAGTTTGGGTGCAAGTTCATGTTTGTCACCTAAACTTGAACATCATATAGTATTTTGTATATTGTAATGAGTAACTGATTGTTCTAGCTGGCTGCAAAATAAGTGTTACCTGTGTTTGTTTACATCAGCTTTGCGCATGCGTGTTAAGGTTGTAGAGTCGATATGACAAAAATCCCTTTACTGAACACACCGTCCACAGACATACCGGGTATATGTAAGTAGTTGATGAAAATAAAGCGTACGTACCTTTCTGAACGTATTACTTCGCTCGCTGTCTGATTACCAAATGAATTCCACGACGACAACATAGCTATTTTTAGATGGGGTTTTACCGCCTGGAAAAACCCTTACGTATTCATTCTTGATCACGTGATGCAGTTTGCGTTTGTGCCTTGAACCAGAGACCATATATACGGATAATCTACAATATATAGTCTCCCTGCTTGAACTATTCACTGGTTCTATGAACGTAACACACATGGTCAATGTATTTGTATAAAAAACAGTTAACTGACCATTAAGAACAAACTGCCTGCAGTCGCTGTTGACAACACCTACAGCTGCAAACACGCCTGTGGTTTACGATCAAGCGAATGATTCTGTTAGACGGGCACCTGCAAAGGCATCCTCGCTGAAAGTGATCTCCGCGTGTGTGTGTGTGTGTGCGTGCGTGCGTGCGTGCGTGCGTGCGTGCGTGCGTGCGTGCGTGCGTGCGTGCGTGCGTGCGTGCGAGCGTGCGTGTGTTTTCATATTGATGCCTATACTGCCGAGCTAGCCAAACTTCAGCCCTACCGTTTTATTCCAAGCCAGTTCATGTTACGCTCTAATGAACACGTAAAACCGCTTCTCGCTCCGGTTGCATCAACGTTTGAATAGAAAAATAATGTCAGTAAGGTATCTGTCTGTATGTCCATCTCTGACCAGGACATTTATCACAACTCCAGCCGTCCCTTAAAGCTAACTCTGGTGTCATCTGAACCCTGCGGACATGAATCTGGGACTGGAAGGTACAGCGACGAGATCCTTACATAATAAAGGGATTTACTCTGCGCAATAAGTCGCGCACATAGGCAGCCTGGACCGACCGATTGAGTCTCATTTCATCCCTTAGTTCTTTGGAGTTGAAAACTTTGACTATTTACTGATGACACTAAGTCATGCGAAGAGAGGGAAATTACCGGGTTTCGATAATATTCCACTTGATGTTTTGACAAATGACTTCTGTATAGAGTACTGTTTTCTACATGGTCATGTACCCTCCAACTGGGCCCAGGGGATCATTGCCGCTACCCCTAAGTCTGGAGCTGACAACCTGAGAGACCCAATGTCTTATCGCAGCATCACACTAGTGCATCTTATTGTTATGATTAATAATTTAATCAATATTCCTTTTGTAGTTTCAAAAGTTACAGACGTTGTTTTTAGCGGTTTCGTTTATAAATGGAAACAGGACCTTTTACAAGTTGGTAGTTTAGCTGGTAGGGAGGTAATAAGTTACACACGTACTGTACTTTAAAGGTGGATTTTTGCAGTGATTTTTATGTTAATTGTAATATCTCGCTCTATGAAAAAAGCAATAGCTTTGTTTAGATGTGCGGTAGCGCCGCTTAGAATCGAAACTGTAAAGATTTTATTGAAGATGAGTGTCATGTTTTATTGCATTGTCTCTTGTATGCTGATGAGCGATTGCAACTTTTATCTAAATGTACAAGTCTTTTAGATGGGTTTTTTTGAAAATCTGGGTATGTTGAAAAGTTAGTTTTCTTCTAGCTTGTCCAGGTGTATCGTTTTTATCTGCCAAAACCTGCCTTAATATTCTTAAAAAGCGTACTGCAAATTTGTATATATCTTCTTAATGTAACGTTTACCCTTATTATTGCATTTTTAATATTCCTATATTATACTCTGTATATTGTGGCACAAGTGTCCCAAATAATTCCGTACGGAATGGCTCAACATTTTACTGTGATATAGCATTTAAAAAATTAGCGAGGTTTTTCAAACATTTTGTTTTCTTTATTGAAAATAGACTTTTAAGTTTAAACAGACTAGACCATTCATAGAAATAACTTGCAATATACATCATAACGCTGTTGAAGAAGAGCTTTGGGATATGGGTTTGGGAAGGAAAAGGTATTTTTCAAACCATATATTTCATGTTTGTCCTCAGCGTCTTCTTTCTACGAAGGATGTGACAATGGACAAAGAACTGTTTCTCCACACAGCTGTGATTTTCGAGTCGAATTGTGGAGGTAACTGTTGTCCTAACCAGTGTAAATCAATACGTTGTAAATGTTTTAAAGTGCTACTGAAGTGTAATAGCTTGTATGATAACACTCTATCTTGTCCCAACAAATGAATTTTATCAGGAAATACTCTGTACTCGCATGGTGTATATATACTGCAGAGTGACACTAGTGTTTGATAAGATGGTGTATATATACTGCAGAGTGACACTAGTGTTTGATAAGATGGTGTATATATACTGCAGAGTGACACTAGTGTTTTATAAGATGGTGTATATATACTGCAGAGTGACACTAGTGTTTTATAAGATGGTGTATATCTACCGCAGAGTGACACTAGTGTTTTATAAGATGGTGTATATATACTGACACTAGTGCAGAGTGACACTAGTGTTTTATAAGTGTTTTATAAGATGGTGTATATATACCGCAGAGTGACACTAGTGTTTTATAAGATGGTGTATATATACTGCAGAGTGACACTAGTGTTTTATAAGATGGTGTATATCTACCGCAGAGTGACACTAGTGTTTTATAAGATGGTGTATATACCGCAGAGTATAGTGTTTTATAAGATGGTGTATATCTACCGCAGAGTGACACTAGTGTTTTATAAGATAAGATGGTGTATATCTACCGCAGAGTGACACTAGTGTTTTATAAGATGGTGTATATATACTGCAGAGTGACACTAGTGTTTTATAAGATGGTGTATATCTACTGGAGAGTGACAATAGTGTTTTATAAGATGGTGTATATATACTGCAGAGTGACACTAGTGTTTGGTAAGATGGTGTATATCTACCGCAGAGTGACACTAGTGTTTTATAAGATGGAGTATATCTACCGCAGAGTGACACTAGTGTTTGGTAAGATGGTGTATATCTACTGCAGAGTGACACTAGTGTTTGATAAGATGGTGTATATCTACTGCAGAGTGACACTAGTATTTTATAAGATGGTGTATATCTACCGCAGAGTGACACTAGTGTTTGATAAGATGGTGTATATCTACCGCAGAGTGACACTAGTGTTTTATAAGATGGTGTATATATACTGCAGAATGACACTAGTGTTTTATAAGATGGTGTATATGTACTGCAGAGTGACACTAGTGTTAGATAAGATGGTGTATATATACTGCAGAGTGACACTAAAATAGGTATTATTCACTTGTGGTAACATATAAGAGGGGCTGTTTAAATATTACAACAGGATTTCTTTTTGAAATTTGTTCCGTGTTGATCTCAAACAGTATTGTTATGTTTTCGTAGAAGATTAGGAAACTTTTGTTTCCGGCTGAATTACTGGACAATCGACTTTTAAAAGTTGGCCGTCTGATCGAGAAGATACATGTATTTGACGTACGTTAGACCGACGCAGGTTTATACCTTGTTTGTTGTCTAACGCCGCGCTCAGTATTGTTTACTCATATGACGGACCAGTCAATCCTGTGATTGAAGTCATGCTCATCGATTTACGCAGGTGGCATAGGAGGACACACATCCATCAAGCCAACCAATATCAACACAGTCGCCCCTAGCAACAAGCACTGGATGGTCTCAACACAGTCGCCCCTAGCAACAAGCACTGGATGGTCTCAACTCAGTTGCCCCTAACAAGAAGCACTGGGTAGTCTCAACACAGTCGGCTCTAACAACAAGCACTAAGTGATAAAACTTCTTTGACTGAACTTTTTATCGATTTAATATACAAGTGTATTACAAAAAACCCTCCTTCATTTAAATTGAAAAGCTGCCGCAGCGAGACGGGAGATTGAGAACCTGGCCGTCTGGAAACTTTTGTTTTAGTGAAGGTTTTTGTCAGAGAGGCTGGCCACAGGGGCACGGCAGACTACAGTCCGTTTGAGACAAAATGATACCGATGAATTGCAATCTAACACAAAAACAAATAGACATAAAAGAATCAAACCAACGCGGACTGCAATAAAAACAACAAACCAACTCTAGAAAAGACTTGCATAATATTTGTCACAAAAATAAAAAATCTTGTTTCAGAAACTGTCATCATTTATTTGTACGTTTTGCCAGTTTGTTACAAGGGCGCAGTGGCAACGAAAGGAACAGCGCAAAAAGTGCAACTTTTTTATTTTTGTGACAAATATTATGCAAGACTTTTCTAGAGTTGGTTTGTTGTTTTTATTGCAGTCTGCGTTGGTTTGATTCTTTTATGTCTATTTGTTTTTGTGTTAGATTGCAATTCATCGGTATTCATTTTGTCTCAAACGGACTTTAGCTGGAGACGTACATTGATACCTAGGTTCCCATTTGATGTGTACCCATGGTCTCACAGAGAGGTGGTTAATGCATGGCATACAGGGAGATATTGTAACAGTGAGTGAGTGAGTTTAGTTTTACACCGCACTCAGAAATATTTTAGCTATATGGCGGCGGTCTGTAAATAATCGAGTCTGGACCAAACAATCCAGTGATCAACAGCATGAGCATCGATCTGCGCAATTGGGAACCGATGACATGTGTCAACCAAGTCAGCGTGCCTGACCACCCGATCCCGTTAGTCGCCTCTTACGACAAGCATGGGTTAGTGAAGATTCATTGTAACCCGGTTCACGGTTCGATATTGTAACACTTCACTCTTCAAGGTTAAGTGTTAGGTCAGAAATACGTCCTTTAAATGGTTACGGAAGATTCTGCACGATTCCATATAGATATATCACGTCTATGTTACGGTAATGCACGTTACCATGAAGATGTAGCGTCAACGCCAGACAATAACCAGTCGCGGTTATCTGACGGATCTACGTGATTGGCACATTGTATATCAGGAACACCACCAGGTGTAGAACAGGCGACTTCATCGCTGTACCCTCACGCTTCAAGACCTCTGTGGTATGTCGGACATACTATTCATCGCTGTACCCTCACGCTTCAAGACCTCTGTGGTATGTCGGACATACTATTCCTGAGGCGTTAAACAGCACTCACTCACACACTCACTCACTCAGCACTAGTGAGTTAGTGAGTGAGTTTAGCTGTAAACCGCACTCAGCAATATTTCAGCTATATGGCGGTGGTCTGTAAATAATCGAGTCTGGAACAGACAATTCAGTGATCAACAGCATGAGCATTGATCTCCGCAATTGGGAACCGATGACATTGCCTGACCACCCGATCCCGTTAGCCGCCTCTTACGACAAGCATGGGTTACTGAAGATCAGTATTCTAACCGGGAGCTTCACGGGTCTCACTCAGCACTAGAGTGCGTCAGAACTAGAGAATGTTGTCCGGTAACAGTTGACCGGCCATGACGGTATCGACCCCCGTCCCTAACGACGAGGCTGTACTGCATGTATCAGACGTCGTGTAAATCAACATGACGAGGTCACCGGGAGCTGGGGTGGGTGTCGTCAACGTCCCCGCACATAGTGCGGTACAAAGGTCTACGTCAGACGTGTGTGTTGAATATACAGGTGTATCACAACACAGCGGGTATTGTGCTGCTCAGAAGGATTCAGGGGGGAATTCCCTTGAAATCTCAAATAAATGGGTCACGTGTGCGCCTTAAAACTGTCTGGGTCACAGCAGGGTTCCCCGTCTCAGTGCAGCAGACATTCCAAACCTTTACCTACAGGTTTAACTCACTCCTTCACCGTGTCTCTTCCTGGACAGAAATACACCGTACGCTGCAGGTAGAAACCCAAACCATTGCAACAGTCACATAAATGTGTATGCACACCATCTTGTCACGTCAGACAAGAGATGATATCCGAGCGTGATCACTGACAGAAACACAGCACGGGGTAATGTACACGAACATTACGTGACGCAGATGAATACATAGTTCTGTAGAGTACAAAGGTATCACAGATTGTACTGTGGCGTTGAGAATGGATTTATTAAAAACGCGAGAGTTGGGGAATCAGCTTGCCTGGCAAGAGATACCATACGAACCCATGTATTTACAGTTAGTAGCCACATAGGTATTTACAGTCAGTAGCCGCATAGGTATTTACAGTGAGTAGCCAAATAGATATTTACAGTCAGTAGCCACATAGGTATTTACAGTCAGTAGCCACATAGGTATGTACATTCTCAAGCGACGTGCAGGGGGGTTCCCGTTTTGCCGGACGCTTTTGTTATAGATACTGATTCACTGATGCGCGATAGTCCCTTAAGCAATAGGGTATTAACTTATAGTCTGTTTCGGCCTAAGAAAGTACACACTGTACCTTCATCTCTTGGTGAAATTTATAAATACACATTTCGTACATTTTCAGAAAATAAGAAAATGGTAACTGAAGACATAAATAAATATATACATAAATATTTTCTAAACTGAACTTATATAGTGGTTGTGTAGGTTCCTGGACTGACTGAGTTTAGTTTTACGCCGCTTTTAGCAATATTTCAGCAACATCACCGCGGGAACACCAGAAATGGGCTTCTCACATGGTACCCATGTGGGGATTCGAACCCGGGTCTTCGGCAGGACGAGCCAACGCTTGAACTATTAGGTTACCCAACCGCCCCTTATGTTCCTGGAACTGCTGAGAACATCACTGACGGTGTTGGCCGTTGCAGGACAACCTGTCTTACAACATTTCCAATGAACTCGGTCTCTTTTTGTGCTCTTAACCCTAAACGTGTGACCTAGATAGATTAAGTGTCAACCTACCCCCCTCGAACTTGGAATGAACTGAATGTTAACTTGAGCGTTTGCGATTTTGCAATGAGCGAACCATGTCTACATTATATATACAGGCACAACTTAAGAAATAATCATTTGAATAAGCTTCACTTAATTCAGCTACTATAATTCGAGTTCACTCAAATTAGTTACTAGAAATCGATTTCACTCAAAACAAATTGGTGCCTTGTAATCAATGAGTTCGAACTCAGTCTGCCAAACGCTCCTGTCCCCCAAATGACTATTGGTGACAACCACTCACTGAAAACAGACTATAGCCGGCAAACCAACGGACCGTTACTCTTTATCCGTTATCATCACATCAGCTGTCCGACAAAGTGAGTGAGTGAGTTTAGTTTTACGCCGCACTCAGCAACATCCCAGCTATATGGCGGCGGTCTGCAAATCCGGCAAAGTGGGGTATGACCGACGTGCACGCTCCTGGTACAGGTTGTTTCAGTGATGACTAGTTATCAAAACACGACATGTATGACACAGAACACGACATGTATGACACAGGTATCCCGTCTTGTTTCAAGGATGTAGTGGAGATGACGTCATGCTAGGATTGGAGGGAGAGTGGCACATGGCTGAATCTATAATACAGCACAAAAGACAATGAACTTCACTTTGTAACAATGTAACACAACAGCTTGATGCATTATTGGTGTTTACGAATAGACTTTAGTGTGTAGTGGATAACTTAAGAAAAATGCATCTGAAATTACATCACAAAATAATTTGTATGCATCATGATATCCCCAGATAACATGTACATGTATATACCAGGATATCGTAAAATATATATTTATTTTTTTGCGATATCCTGGTATACATATTTTATATTCCTAATGTATGATATTAATGATACGGAAACATGCCAGGTTAATAATGCCATTCTTAAAATTACTCTTATAAAGGAAGCAAATCGTATATGAATTTATATGAAGAGAATCGAGCATTCGCGTAAGAATACTCAGAGGTACACCAATGTGAAGGTCGATCATGACGGCGGCTGTTGACTGTAAGTGACATGGCGTGTATGGAGTTTTATGAAGGTAGTTCGCAGATTGACGTAATTTGCACAGTTATCAGATTTGGATACCAAGTTTATCAGATTGCTTTATTGCGCCAATAACACCCTCCATTAGATGATAAATGGTGATATCTCCAAATAACATGTACATGTATATACCAGGATATCGCAAAATAACATGTACCGCCGAAATATCGCAGAACAGCCACCGAGTTAACTTCCTGACTGAAGTGTGGAGAGGGTAATACATAGCTGCCATTGACATGCACGTGAACCTTAGTCTGACAGGTCCATTGAAAGAATTCAAATAGGTGTTGATAACTCGTGTCACAGTTGGGCTTGTACATGGACCTAAATAACCGTTCACCTCGTCAAATACTAGTCATATGGTCCGTGTGTGACGTTCAATGGCAACATTTGCCGTGACGAAATACTATTATCTCAAAGTCATGCTGAGACGTGACTATTAATGCCTGACTTTTTATGTGTTGTTTCAGGAAGTAAAACGTCTCTTATCTCTGATTTAATTATATACAGCCAGGAATGTACCAAGTAATTACACCAACAGCACGTCCACGTGAGCCTCGTCTCCGCAGTCGATGCCGTCAACGCAAACACCCAATACAAAACTAATGTGTATAAAGACATGATCCAGCTATTGACACGCATATTGATTTGTTGGGGTTCAAGTACGTGTTATCAAGACGCTGTGTGGGTGACAGACTATTCAACATTTATGTTTTCCTTGAAACTTTTAGTGGGTCATCATTCACACATTATGTGTATCGATGTAATCTCGGGGAATGTGTGGAAATACCCAGGTGAAGTAGGGCGTGAAGTCATGGTCACTAAACAGCAGCCCAAGGTAGATCTTGTCAGTAATACGTGCAGTGGGTATCTGTGTACAGCATCGTATGTCAGTTGTGGATGTACAAAGGGTGCACTTGCGAAGCAGGCCCATTTTTTTCGTGTGAGCCCGATAGGTTGCAAAGCTTTATATTTAGATAGAATTGAGGGCTTGCCCAACCCTTTTGGCAACAATCATGTGTAAGCCCGGGCTTTTATCTATAAAGGTAGCTACGCCCCTGATAGAATCTATCCTGGCCACGAGAAGTCTGTTGTATAGATCTGTGTATTTACAAGATGCATACGACTGGGTTTACATTCCTGGCTTGGTGTGGTCGTCTCGGAGACGTCAGTAGTGGGCGTGGATTCAA
The DNA here is from genome assembly GCF_003918875.1 of Haliotis rubra. Taxonomy (NCBI): domain Eukaryota; kingdom Metazoa; phylum Mollusca; class Gastropoda; order Lepetellida; family Haliotidae; genus Haliotis; species Haliotis rubra. Next base: position 1,262,447 of record NW_025766459.1, read on the forward strand.
ACACCCCCGCGTACCTGTGTGTCAGCACACTGACTGCATTCCATGACGAATACCTGTGGGTATCACAGGACTGACGCCCAACAGAAAAATGTAGACAGTGATGACGGAGGGAAGAATGAAGGCTACAGTATTCCATGTATATGTTAAGCGTCATCGAGGTAATATGTTTGTAACAGCCTATTTATATTTGTAACTTGAAGCACATACCTCATCTCTGACTCGGCGGAAATGACCAATACTACCGGTGTTGTCTACAGATAAGGTCACGATGAATGTCTTCAAGTTCCGCGACAAGGGCGGCTTGTATACCACAAGGAACGACTGTTGTAGAAGTGATTAACAGCTCATATACCTAACGTGCTGACACAGGATACTTCTGTGGAGGACAGTAATGGTCTTGTCCTAGTGCAGAACGCCGTGAAAGAAGGATGTTGAGTGAGTGAGTTTACTTTTACGCCACACTCAGCAATATTCCAGCTATATGATGGGGGTCTGTAAGTAATAGAGTCTAGACCAGAAAATCCGGCGAACAACAGCATGAGCTTCGATTAACGAAATAGGGATACGATGACATGTGTCAACCAAGTCAGGGACCTTACCACCCGATCCCGTTAGTCGCCTTTTTACGATAAGCACGGCTTACTGAAGACCAATCCTAACCCGAGTCTTCACGGGTCGAATATACACTGGGACCCCGCTGTCCGGGCGTCCATGTATACATGTCTACATATGTACTAAGTACATCGTCAGCAATAAGGCGATATTCATGACGTTGTCAATGGCAACACATGAGTGAGTGAGTGAGTGAGTGCACCTCTTTCAACAATATTCCAGCAGTATGACGACAAGGCCCAGCAGAGATCACACCTTGTACCGATGACGGGTGTCTAACAATTAAGGATCTGTATCAATTTGTATTCTAGTACGACATGCTTTAATAGAATGGTATAGTTGTACACAAGTAAAACAGCGTCATGCTTTAATAGAATGGTATAGTTGTACACAAGTAAAACAGCGTCTTGTAGATATGATCGAGTCATTTCCCATATTTGAGATACGTTGTGGTAATATGAAGCTGTTGTCTCCGGTCACACCATCCAGGAAGCACTGCCGCTCGGAGACACGGTGAAGTTCAGCACAAAATGGACGCTGGTTTGTTAATGAATGGGCGGCGGTCTGGGCAATGCGGTCTGTTGTGATGTAAACGTTTTTGCAGCAAAACTGATAACTTTATGTTAAAAGGAATCTAACAGGTAACAATCAAATGTTCACTTCAATGATGTCAATAAGGGCTGAGCCTTGTAACGAGCATCAGTGACACTTTACACTTGGGTCAACAAGTGTCCTGGAAACCATCAAACTTCAGAAAATGAAATATCTTTTTTACTTTAAAATCAACCATGTATTCATTGGCCCTGCAGTACCGTCCCATAAAACAGTATAAATTATTTTTTTTAACTCTCAAATATTCCCTCCTTGAATATTTAGACACTCACGCAGGAATAAAGGTGAAAATACAATTTGTTTTTTAATAAAACAAACTTGCAAAAAGTAAAGTAGCTCTACCCTTTATACCACGTTTCGTCCTTGAACGTCCGAACACCGCCGGTCACAGCTGTACTTCAACACAGCACAACATAAAGCCACACATTGTGAACCACTATTGCTATGTCTTGAAAAAACAAATCAGTTGCATTCTTGATCTTCAGCCACGTTCCCAGGCCGTCCATAGTTGCACCCAAAGGTCAACAAATTAATGACGTTCTGGAAACATTCACGAGTTAATGAGCGGGAGTTGCCATCACGTGACCTGACGTCATAGTCGGTCGGCGCTTCAGTGTAGCGTTTAATAGCGTGCTAGCCTTCGCCGTGGCATCATGAGACAATACCACCGATGGCAATATTGAATTTTCGATGGATGCCTTTACATCTATTCCGCCACATCAACAAGAACCGCGGTTAACTGAAGTAGCCTTGACGGTAGCAAGGAGAGCGAAACAGATCCTTAAAACAAGTCACAATTAAATTCTGGAATCGCAAAGAGAGAGGTAGTTGAAATTTTGAGTTTGCCACAAAAAAACACACTTTTTATTCACCCGTAGCATATATTCATGATAACTGCATGTTGAATTTTGTCAAATCCTTTGTCAGAAACTGGCCACAGTGCGAAGATTCTGGACTTTTTGGGTTTCCAGAATTAAATTGTGACGTGTTTTAATCTGATGTCAATACGGAATGACAAGGGAATGCAAATGTCTAATTTCCAACGTATAACATTCGTTTTCGAAATACACTTTTGATCTCATCAGGCTTGTTCTCATACAATGCTATTGCTTACTGTCTTCCAACTACAATTATCTCACGGAAATAAAACAACACATTGCGAGTCTTCTCCACGCATGTGTGTGTGGGGTGTCTGTTCCCGTGCCTGCAATGGGAGTAGTTTTACAAGTCGAACATATGGTTATATATATTTACATATCAACATAAACATGCACACTCACTCACAAATAGTAGATCTTGGGGTGTTGTAACATGCACAACGCAGTACTCACGTTCCTAAATAGGACGCCTACCTATCTAATACACTATGTTTTTCGCGAGACGGTTATTCCCATATAATTTCGTGCTTTCAAGTTTACACAGATTCCCAAACGTTGGTTGGTTGAGAGAGCGGTCATGTGATCTAAATTTCAAGGTTCATTACTCTTGAACCCCTATACTTGTGTAAACACCGTTCATACGTGTGTGAACGTTTTTCGCTTCGGTTTCAAGGACCCCCAATAATTGGTGATACCAATTTCGCGAACGAACCTGTTCAAGTGGCAATGTCACTACCAAACGGATTGCCGAACATTGTTCCTTTTCACAGGAGTTTAATGTCTCGCAGTTTGCGGGTTCATCCGGCGGTTTTCTGCCCCGAGGTCTGTTTAACAACTGCTCAAAAAATTTCACAATAAACAATCACAAATAAATAGAATACAACAAGATCTGTTTCCTATTCGCCACGCCGCACAACTTCAAAGTCGGTCAGTGTATTATTACGCGGTCAAACAAGGTATTTACAAGTGAAAAGGTACAATGCCAGTTTGTTAAAATGGTATTGTTATTGCTTCTGATATTTGTTTCTGTTTGATACTGTTATTGATTATACTTATTAAAGCAGTTTCAAACCTCATAACGAATTTGTTGTTATATTTTAAAGATCGAATACTTTGAGAACTATTTCTTCCAGGGTTGGGATACATGTGTAAAAATAAAACCGCTGTGTATACAAACATCGCTGCAATACGTACGTTCTTGAACCAAATGGCATTACAACATTTTACAGGTATTAAAACACACTAAACAATGATCATCTACAAGTGGGTGGAAAACGTATGTGTAAACTTCAAAGTGCGAAATTATAAGAATTGAATGTCAGTTTGTGTGTTTGCACTGAAAAATGAACGATGTCAAAGCGTTGTTCAAACTCTCGCGTGAACTCGCTCGTAAACTCGCTCGTTCACACGAGTTTGAACACCGCTTTGACATCGTTCATTTTTCAGTGCAAACACACAAACTGACATTCAATTCTTAAGTGAAGTATGCCAGATGATTGAAGCTTGCCATTGTCAAAACGTTGTGGATTGTGATGTCTTAACGCCACATAACTAGCCTAGAGCTAAGGCTAAATTTGTTTTCTATACGACTGAATATTATGTTTTGTATTGCATATTGTCTAGTGTGATAGCTGCTTTAGTTATTCCTGCCATTTAAACTCTTGTAACATGTACTCCATTGATGACTCGAGGGATCTGGCCAGAAGTTACCTTACAATTATGTTTCAAACAATGTTTAAACACAGTAGAATATCATTTGAAACTTTGCTATGAATAAATTGTATTTTCTTGACATAGATAAATGCTCATTACATGTATTGTATATTGAATAATACATCAACATTATCTGGAAGCAAACTAAACTGTAAGATTTCTACTAACAGTTCCTAGAGGCGAGTGCCACATATATGCTCATGTGTTCTTAGTTGTGAAAAACTCAGTCAATTAAATACATGCCGTCTGTTAATATCAATATATTTAACAGGTTATATATTATGTGTAATGAAGTTGACAAATGATGAAGTAAGAAGTAATAATAAGAACAGGTGATAAGGCCCGACATGTCCACGACAGACACAAGACATGTCCACGACAGACACAAGACATGTCCACGACAGACACAAGACATGTCCACGACAGACACAAGACATGTCCACGACAGACACAGGAGATGTCCACGACAGACACAGGAGATGTCCACGACAGACACAGGAGATGTCCACGACAGACACAAGACATGTCCACGACAGACACAAGACATGTCCACGACAGACACAGGAGATGTCCACGACAGACACAGGAGATGTCCACGACAGACACAGGAGATGTCCACGACAGACACAGGACATGTCCACGACAGACACAAGAGATGTCCACGACAGACACAAGACATGTCCACGACAGACACAAGAGATGTCCACGACAGACACAAGAGATGTCCACGACAGACACAAGAGATGTCCACGACAGACACAGGACATGTCCACGACAGACACAAGACATGTCCACGACAGACACAGGAGATGTCCACGACAGACACAGGAGATGTCCACGACAGACACAAGAGATGTCCACGACAGACACAAGAGATGTCCACGACAGACACAAGAGATGTCCAGATGACAGACACAAGAGATGTCCACGACAGACACAGGAGATGTCCACGACAGACACAGGAGATGTCCACGACAGACACAAGACATGTCCACGACAGACACAGGACATGTCCACGACAGACACAGGAGATGTCCACGACAGACACAGGAGATGTCCACGACAGACACAGGAGATGTCCACGACAGACACAGGAGATGTCCACGACAGACACAAGACATGTCCACGACAGACACAAGACATGTCCACGACAGACACAGGAGATGTCCACGACAGACACAGGAGATGTCCACGACAGACACAGGACATGTCCACGACAGACACAGGACATGTCCACGACAGACACAAGAGATGTCCACGACAGACACAAGACATGTCCACGACAGACACAAGAGATGTCCACGACAGACACAAGAGATGTCCACGACAGACACAAGAGATGTCCACGACAGACACAGGACATGTCCACGACAGACACAAGACATGTCCACGACAGACACAGATGTCCACGACAGACACAGGAGATGTCCACGACAGACACAAGAGATGTCCACGACAGACACAAGAGATGTCCACGACAGACACAAGAGATGTCCACGACAGACACAGGAGATGTCCACGACAGACACAGGAGATGTCCACGACAGACACAAGACATGTCCACGACAGGCACAGGACATGTCCACGACAGACACAGGAGATGTCCACGACAGACACAAGAGATGTCCACGACAGACACAGGAGATGTCCACGACAGACACAAGAGATGTCCACGACAGACACAGGACATGTCCACGACAGACACAAGAGATGTCCACGACAGACACAGGAGATGTCCACGACAGACACAAGAGATGTCCACGACAGACACAAGAGATGTCCACGACAGACACAAGACATGTCCACGACAGACACAGGACATGTCCACGACAGACACAAGAGATGTCCACGACAGACACAGGAGATGTCCACGACAGACACAAGAGATGTCCACGACAGACACAAGAGATGTCCACGACAGACACAAGAGATGGGAATATAAACTGTCAACATGAAGTACAAAAACACTGACCTAGACTAACAGCCTCACATGACTGTATTGACATGTACTTATTAAAACACTAATAAATATTCATCATTTATTGTTATCGCACTAAACGTCAACAAGGAAGGGTGGTTCTGGGATTGTACGAGCGCTTCTAGCAGTTGTTTACAAGGGAGATCACTTCAACAGAACAAATGAGTTATAGGTACAAGAAGGGGATAAAATGTCACGGTTCGACACAACCCATAACAATTATTTCTCCGACACAATACATACCGAAGGGTGGGCTTCATAGATATGTATATATTTCCGTGCTTTACCTGAAGCACATCTAGACACCGGCTGCACGCACACAGGTTGGTTTGTGAACAAAGGCCTTTTTGATTAGAGATATTGCTTTGGAATGTATTGTTTAGAATTTATTTTTTAATATTTTAAAGATATTTATTCAGTATTGATATTCCTTCATTTCGTAACATACATTAGGAAAAGGAAAGCTAGGACAGCTTGGTACTATATCCAGGACATGTAGCATCATTGTGGGCTTATATATACTGACCAGTATGAATAGCGATATCGACGTCAACCTTGGACGTCACGCTGGACATCGCTGTGTTACCATTGCTTGTCATAACCGTGTGTCATCATATACCTCCCATCAAAAGTTTAGACTCACTTAAAACACTCACTGTATGTTATGTATATGTCCTTACATCACAGATGAACTTCACTAACTTGGGGGAACCAACTGCAAACCTTATACAGATGAACTTCACTAACTTGGGGGAACCAACTGCAAACCTTATACAGATGAACTTCACTAACTTGGGGGAACCAACTGCAAACCTTATACAGATGAACCTCACTAACTTGGGGGAACCAACTCCAAACCTTATACAGATGAATTGCAAGAGGGTCATGCATCAGATTGCTGAAAAGCAGGTGCAAACATCGGGCATGTCAACATGCGTTTTAATATACAGTTGCGTTAAGAATTTGACAATTTTCACTTGACTTTCATCATTATTAAACTCATGACAATAGTCTTGTCAACGTTACAACTTTGTTTACAATACATCAGTTCGTGGGTAAACAGTAGTTTTAAACAGTATGGAATATTTTGCAAAATCTAGTGTAGAACAGTTGACTTAGGTAAGTGGCTACATTTACACGAGTGAGTCTAAATTTGTTATGGGTAGTAACAACACTTTACACCAAAAGGCAGCTGTTCACATGCACGATATGTGCACAGGCCTTTCAGCAATTTGATGATGCATGATCCTCGTGCAATTCACCTGCATAAGGTTTGCAGTTGGTTCCCCCAAGTTAGTGGTGAAGTCAATCTTCGATGTAACCATATATATATATATATAGTGAGTGCTTTAAGTGAATCGGAACTTTGGATGGGAAGTATATATTATTATTGGGTGTCATCACTATGTGTCATCACGTGGCTGAGGCCATTATCCTTCAGTAGCCGGAATACTGCTGAGGTGTGTTAAAAAGAATTCACTCACTCACTACATCAAGTTCTTACATCAGGTATTACAAATACGTACAATGTTTCGTCAGTTACAAACAGCCTTTCAGAGAGAGGACTGTGACATCAGTCGGTACCCATTGTGCTGCCCCTGTAGATCACCTATACACTGTTGGTCTGACCAAGACGTGACATCAGTCGGTACCCATTGTGCTGCCCTTGTAGATCACCTATACACTGTTGGTCTGACCAAGACGTGACATCAGTCGGTAGATCACCATACACTGTTGCTGACCCCATCAGTCGGTACCCATTGTGCTGCCCTTGTAGATCACCTATACACTGTTGGTCTGACCAAGACGTGACATCAGTCGGTACCCATTGTGCTGCCCTTGTAGATCACCTATACACTGTTGGTCTGACCAAGACGTGACATCAGTCGGTACCCATTGTGCTGCCCTTGTAGATCACCTATACACTGTTGGTCTGACCAAGACGTGACATCAGTCGGTACCCATTGTGCTGCCCTTGTAGATCACCTATACGCTGTTGGTCTGACCAAGACGTATACAGATGGAAGCTAACGGGGTAACATACTGTGTGCACCTCGCGGAGCTGCTGTCTATGTATTCTTCCAGGTAAAGATAGCTGTCATTGTAATTGTCCCAGCTGGGGTTTCAACGCTTCAGGTGTAAAAACCAATCAGCCTGACTCTACCTGACACCTGCTATCTACCTGTGCTGGGACAACAGCTGCACGCGCCGAACATGATCTGTGGTTATCTACTAGTACACCCATAACGGCTTTGAGGTCTGACAAACAATGTTTTATGTAGACAAATTGTAAGGTTTGTACAAACTCTCCACTAGGATGTATGGCAGGAGGGACGATTTACAGTTTCCAATAGTCACCCTTCCGTTTATGTCGGTCTGTTTCTTGGTGTTTTTAGGTACACTATATCATGCTCTCTTGGTGTTTTGAGGTACACTATATCATGCTCTCTTGGTGTTTTGAGGTACACTATATCATGCTCTCTTGGTGTTTTGAGGTACACTATATCATGCTCTCTTGGTGTTTTGAGGTACACTATATCATGCTCTCTTGGTGTTTTGAGGTACACTATATCATGCTCTCTCTATCGAGATTTCAAGGGGCATATAACACTTGTTCAAAAGTTGTTCGATGAAAGTTAGAATATTCAAGGCCTCAGTGACGATTTCTTTTAAAAAATTGGAGGACAAACTTGACGGATAAGTGACAAAGTGATATTTCGATGTAACTTGAACAATTGATTAGCCTTTACATGTGTCTATGACGGGTACCATCGGGGGACACCTACTTGCTAACACCTGGTGTCATCACTGTTTGACAGTGATTCTTAAACACCTGCTCGTAACGCAGTCGGCGGTGTACAGTCCACTCTCTTTATAGCAGTGGTTTATGGTGGAAGTGGAATCGGTTTGTCGCTTCTATTGAATTGTATGGACGTTAGTGCATGTTTTTTTCATTTTCGTTTAGATGAAAAAGTTAGAATCATCTTTACGGCCATACGTAGCAATTAAACAGGAATATACATATTTGTAGGCAAGGGAATGTTGATGGAGATCAATCACATTGAACAATGGCTAAAACATAAAAGATTATTTTTTTACAGACACAAAATCTCTTTCAATTAACCACAAACTGCCCAGTGTAGATTTTGAATCATGACAAAATTTGTCAAGTTTGGGAAACAGGACCAGAGGCCACATGGCTCTGTTTAAGGTCATCTCATAAACGATATGTCAATTAAAGTCGCAGAAAGACAGCTTCTGCCATTGATCACACAGCATCCAACGATCGACACACCAACCAGGCCAGAGAGATATATTTGTCCTAACTCTGAGAAATCTGATTACTTTCAAACACTCCTTCAAATTTCGAAATTAATCCTAAGGTTATGATACGGCCCCTGGCGACGTCCCGCATGGGAAAGGAAGCTCGGTGGGTGCAACGTGTTGAGCTATCAGTTTCATCTGCCAGATACGGGCCAGGACCGATGGAATTTCCATGATTTTGTCCAATATTCTTATTTTCACGTATATGGTGAGTAAACACCCTCGATTACGCACTTGGTAGCGTCTGTTTCAAGTGTAATCTTATTTCCTGTCTTGAGACTTTTGAAATATCGAAACTCGACATATAGTTGCCACGTCGGGAGACAGAGAGACCCTTGTTCTCAGCAAGCCTTGGTTAAAGGATGTGGTGTACACACACTGTACATATTTCAGTGTTTCTGTATGGTATATAACACGGACACTGTTTCATGTGACATAATTCATGTGGTATACACACTTTACATATTTCAGTGTTTCTGTATGGTATATAACACGGACACTGTTTCATGTGACATAATTCATGTGGTGTACACACACTGTACATATTTCAGTGTATCTGTATGGTATGTAACACGGACACTGTTTCACGTGACATAATTCATGTGGTGTACACACACTGTAAATATTTCAGTGTATCTGTATGGTATATAACACGGACACTGTTTCATGTGACATAATTCATGTGGTGTACACACACTGTACATATTCCAGTGTGTCTGTATGGTATATAACACGGACACTGTTTCATGTGACATAATTCATGTGGTGTACACACACTGTACATATTCAAGTGTTTCTGTATGGTATATAACACGGACACTGTTTCATGTGACATAATTCATGTGGTGTACACACACTGTACATATTCCAGTGTGTCTGTATGGTATATAACACGGACACTGTTTCATGTGACATAATTCATGTGGTGTACACACACTGTACATATTCCAGTGTGTCTGTATGGTATATAACACGGACACTGTTTCATGTGACATAATTCATGTGGTGTACACACACTGTACATATTTCAGTGTGTCTGTATGGTATATAACACGGACACTGTTTCATGTGACATAATTCATGTGGTGTACACACACTGTACATATTCCAGTGTGTCTGTATGGTATATAACACGGACACTGTTTCATGTGACATAATTCATGTGGTGTACACACACTGTACATATTTCAGTGTGTCTGTATGGTATATAACACGGACACTGTTTCATGTGACATAATTCATGTGTGTACACACACTGTACATATTTCAGTGTGTCTGTATGGTATATAACACGGACACTGTTTCATGTGACATAATTCATGTGGTGTACACACACTGTACATATTTCAGTGTGTCTGTATGGTATATAACACGGACACTGTTTCATGTGACATAATTCATGTGGTGTACACACACTGTACATATTTCAGTGTATCTGTATGGTATATAACACGGACACTGTTTCACGTGACATAATTCATGTGGTGTACACACACTGTAAATATTTCAGTGTATCTGTATGGTATATAACACGGACACATGTGACATAATTCATGTGGTGTACACACACTGTACATATTTCAGTGTGTCTGTATGGTATATAACACGGACACTGTTTCATGTGACATAATTCATGTGGTGTACACACACTGTACATATTTCAGTGTGTCTGTATGGTATATAACACGGACACTGTTTCATGTGACATAATTCATGTGGTGTACACACACTGTACATATTTCAGTGTGTCTGTATGGTATATAACACGGACACTGTTTCATGTGACATAATTCATGTGGTGTGTACACACTGTACATATTTCAGTGTGTCTGTATGGTATATAACACGGACACTGTTTCATGTGACATAATTCATGTGGTGTACACACACTGTACATATTTCAGTGTTTCTGTATTGTATATAACACGGACACTGTTTCATGTGACATAATTCATGTGGTGTACACACACTGTACATATTTCAGTGTGTCTGTGTGGTATATAACACGGACACTGTTTCATGTGACATAATTCATGTGGTGTACACACACTGTACATATTTCAGTGTTTCTGTATTGTATATAACACGGACACTAATTCATGTGACATAATTCATGTGGTGTACACACACTGTACATATTCCAGTGTGTCTGTATGGTATATAACACGGACACTGTTTCATGTGACATAATTCATGTGGTGTACTCACACTGTACATATTCCAGTGTGTCTGTATGGTATATAACACGGACACTGTTTCATGTGACATAATTCATGTGGTGTACACACACTGTACATATTTCAGTGTGTCTGTATGGTATATAACACGGACACTGTTTCATGTGACATAATTCATGTGGTGTACACACACTGTACATATTCCAGTGTGTCTGTATGGTATATAACACGGACACTGTTTCATGTGACATAATTCATGTGGTGTACATACACTGTACATATTCCAGTGTGTCTGTATGGTATATAACACGGACACTGTTTCATGTGACATAATTCATGTGGTGTACACACACTGTACATATTTCAGTGTTTCATGTTCCAGTGTGTCTGTATTGTATAAGGGTGTCGGCACGGGTGTTACAGATGTGTACCCAGAAACGTACCCCAGCCAGAATCAGAATACTGAAACGTTCCCCGGCACGATTCCATTCTGCGTTGTGACGTTTTCCTGATCGGAACTGTCATACTGTTGTATTAGATGCATTGGATCGTGTTATATAAGACAAGAGCATACACAGTAAGGACTAGTGCACAGGACCGCTCGCAGCCAGTTACAACTATATACGGTTTGGGTACAAATTTGGTTTGGGATTGCAGAATATGGTCTCGTATTTAGGGTACATTTCTGTTGTACCCGTGCCGACAACGGCCCCGTCAGCAGTAGTAATAGGTGATACACACTCACTCACTTACTCGAGTAATTGGAATGACAATAAAACAAATCTACATAAAAGCCGAAAGTGTTTGATGATAAGACCATTAACAACTGTGGGAAACGACAACTGCCTCCAAGACAAAACAACATCACGTGACAGGGTTATCGTGAGGTCACAAAATGGTGGTGATACGGCCATGTTGAACTACTCTCGCTCCCAAGTGTCAGTGTCAGGCGAAGACACCTTCATAATACATGGGTATAATACGTCATAATACATGGGTATAATACGTCATAATACATGGGTATAATACGTCATAATACATGGGTATAATACGTCATAATACATGGGTATAATACGTCATAATACATGGGTATAATACGTCATAATACATGGGTATAATACGTCATAATACATGGGTATAAAAAACGAAAGTTTGTTTTGTTGACAGTTTAACAATATTCCTGATACCGGGACTATGACTATAGGATATAAAATGTAATCCAAATTGTTCTCAATAATATGCGGATACGGTTTCCTCTGAATGAATGTAGTTGTACGAATACATCACGGGTGTTCGCGAAGAGGGTGAGTGAGTGAATAAACCATTTCAGCTGCAGTACTGCTTTGAATGGTTCTACGAGAGATTGGTAGTACCACGGATCGATATGACAAGTGATTGACATTAAGAGCTAACAACGACAATTTAATCCGTGCACCAAGTCTGACCACCCAATCACTCCATCTGTTTAGTCCATTATATGACAGCCGTAGCTCGTAGGACCCATATATTCCAGGCTAGTGGTGATACCTAACCACCAGCAGGAGTGGTGCAGAACATCTGGAGATCTGCTTGATGCATGTGTTAGTTTATGGTAGAAATATCTGACAATGAAACATATTAATATTGTCGTGAAGTATGGAATTTCCCGTGTTTGTGACCCAAGTGATGAATATCAAGTGAGTTTCCGGTGTCGCGAAGAAGGCTACATCTGTTTCTATATTAACGATTCCATGCATCATCATCATGAGGATATTCCCATTACATACAGTGTAAGAGCTGAGAGCGGTAAGTGAGGAAAAACTTCGTACGTGAGGTTTAAGTTTTAAGAGCACTTCAGTTTCCGTGGAGTTCAAGATATCATTTTACTCTAAACGTTGGTGAGAATTACTTACCAGTGTTAACAGAATGCATTTTACTTTGAATGTGGACGTGTACGGTAACAACGGTACTGAACTCAACTTCATTTCACGACTAACATAATGTTTTTATTTTAAATGTTGAGTTACGAACGTTGTACTTGGTTCTGTTGCAGGAGTGGACAATAATGTGCTAGATTAACCCTCTGTAGTTGGCTCTGTTGCAGGAGTGGACAATAATGTGCTAGATTAACCCTCTGTACTTGGTTCTGTTGCAGGAGTGGACAATAATGTGCTAGATTAACCCTCTGTACTTGGTTCTGTTGCAGGAGCGGACAATAATGTGCTAGATTAACCCTCTGTACTTGGTTCTGTTGCAGGAGCAGTCAATAATGTGCTAGATTAACCCTCTGTACTTGGTTCTGTTGCAGGAGTGGACAATAATGTGCTAGATTAACCCTCTGTACTTGGTTCTGTTGCAAGAGCGGACAATAATGTGCTAGATTAACCCTCTGTAGTTGGTTCTGTTGCAGGAGCGGACAATAATGTGCTACATTAACCCTCTGTACTTGGTTCTGTTGCAGGAGCGGACAATAATGTGCTACATTAACCCTCTGTACTTGCTTCTGTTGCAGGAGCGGACAATAATGTGCTACATTAACCCTCTGTACTTGGTTCTGTTGCAGGAGCGGACAATAATGTGCTACATTAACCCTCTGTACTTGGTTCTGTTGCAGGAGTGGACACTAATGTGCTAGATTAACCCTCTGTACTTGGTTCTGTTGCAGGAGTGGACAATAATGTGCTACATTAACCCTCTGTACTTGGTTCTGTAGCAGGAGTGGACAATAATGTGCTAGATTAACCCTCTGTACTTGGTTCTGTATCAGGAGTGGACAATAATGTGCTAGATTAACCCTCTGTACTTGGTTCTGTTGCAGGAGCGGACAATAATGTGCTAGATTTACCCTCTGTACTTGGTTCTGTTGCAGGAGCGGACAATAATGTGCTAGATTAACCCTCTGTACTTGGTTCTGTAGCAGGAGTGGACAATAATGTGCTACATTAACCCTCTGTACTTGCTTCTGTTGCAGGAGCGGACAATAATGTGCTAGATTTACCTTCTGTACTTGGTTCTGTTGCAGGAGTGGACAATAATGTGCTAGATTAACCCTCTGTACTTGGTTCTGTTGCAGGAGTGGACAATAATGTGCTACATTAACCCTCTGTACTTGGTTCTGTTGCAGGAGTGGACAATAATGTGCTAGATTAACCCTCTGTACTTGGTTCTGTTGCAGGAGTGGACAATAATGTGCTAGATTAACCCTCTGTACTTGGTTCTGTTGCAGGAGTGGACAATAATGTGCTAGATTAACTCTCTGTAGAGAAACGCTCATACCGCTATGGCAGGAGATAACACAACAACTGCCGCTGACGTCGTCGTTACGAGCACATTTGAACCTGCAGTGACTCTGTTGGAAACTACAACTTCAGCAACGACAGAGAGCATAGTCAACAGCACGACACAGAACATCGTCAACTCCACAACGACTTCGCGTGGATTCTTTGACCAGAAAGTTTTAGGGGAAGCATGGGACACAAACAAGGCGACCTTGGCGTGGCTGATCCCCGTCATCGTCGTCGTGGTGGCAATACTGGTGTTGGTGTCGCTGGCACTGGTGTACGTCATCCGGGGATTCGAACTGTGGGTGCTGAAGTGCTGCAACAAAGCCTGCGGTTGTTGTAAAGCCACTGCACGACGCCTGGACAATGAATACACCCACCTGACGGAGTCCACACACGACAGCGACGACATCAACTTGACAGGTAAACACTAGACCAGCTACACATGGCGAACTGCAGTAAGTCCCCTGGCTTATTGCTTATCTCTGATTTACTGTCATGACTTTCAGCAGGTGAACCCATTTTAAACAAGAATGACATATTTTTATGAAGTATTTTTTGCACTTCTCCAAGCACGTTCACCGTCCGTCCGTCAGCCTGTCTACCCAATCGATATAATCAATGTACAAACCTAAGGGCCATTTGAGCTTCAGATTTGAGTGATGTCCTTTGAAACCATAGACACTGTAACCCCGAATATATTGTCAACGCGTGGTATACGCGTGTCGACTGGGGAATTAGCTCATAATTAAGATGAAATGTTCGTTGATGAAGACGAAGGCATTGTTGAGCTCAAACTTCTTTAGTTACATGACAAACAAATACACAAGACATACATAAGGTGAGCGGAGTACCTGCTCAACCCCAGGGCGTTTCCTACGAGCGGCATTCTCCTGCTCGTGGTCGTCCCTACAGACAGTCAGAATACCGGACTCGTACTCTTTCGCTGTCTACATGTGAGCATACTAAGTATATATACAGTTTTTGACAACAATGGACAGGCGACGACTCATCAATGGACAGACAGAAAACAATAGCACTTCCTTGACCAGTTGATGTGATGGCAGACACGGCCAAGGGGGATTACCAATAAAGGTTATAAATGTCTTATACAATAATGAATGGGCTGACAAGTCAATTTACAATGCGGTAGTGATAAGGATGTACAGTAGTGATTAAAAATACAGCTTAGCGTCATATATATATTACAATGAAGTCTCACATGTCTTGAGTACATAGTTTTGGACTTTTTAAATATTTGGACGATGGCTGTCCTGAATTAGTCCCTATAACAATATTAACCAACTTAATGCTCACTGTTAACTGAACATGTTTGTGATATACACAGTTCTCTCATTACAAGCTATCTGCAACATTCCACCATGTCACATGTAGGACGTAGCTTCTCTGGAGCTACTTGTTGAGATTACATCTGAAGAGATGAAGCTGCACATATATGTGGAGAATGTGCTGTGCATCCTGTATCCGCGGAGTGAGCTTCAAGCGGCTCAGTTATTGATATGAAGTCCACCAACTCGGATACTTCACATGGCGACATAACGGACGTAGTTCTGCGCACTGAATGTTCTTGTAAAGGCTGATCACGGCTCAGTACAATGTGAACAGCTGCACACATTCTATGCTGTAGGTGGGGTTAAAACATGATCATATACTTCAAAAAGGTCAACCCACTCCCTCACTGGTCACTGAAGAAAAGAATCAATTTCACTGGATGTTAACGTGAGAGTATATTTGAACTGTAATATATTGTTTGTTTTACATGTTATTGTGATACCTCACTGTCATGTTTCAGAGTTTGAGCGAGGCAGTGGATCATCAGCAGCCTACCGGGGCTTTAGTTCAGGTAAAAAGGACTAAACGAGCTAGACGAGCTAAACAAGAACACACCGTACCACAGACATGTGCTATGAAAACATGAATGGTGGAATATGTTGGGACCAGGTTGTATGTGTTGATGGGGTGTGATCGAGTACATGGCATCAGTACTAGTCGTTATGTCCCGGTGTCGGGAGGAGGACTGGGATGGCTGGACATCGTTTACCTTTGCCTCTATTGTCAAATATTACTGGGAGGGATGGACATCAGCCTTGCCTCTATTGTCATGTATTACTGGGAGAGATGGACATCAGCCTTGCCTCTATTGTCATGTATTACTGGGAGAGATGGACATCAGCCTTGTCTCTATTGTCATGTATTACTTACATTTAAATAAACTTTGTTTGCAGCGCCAGTTGGTTGTGTCGTCAGGTCTGGATGGGGTGGAGCCCTTGTACTGTGTAGGGTACGTGTTGTACAGGGATCAGATAACGAGAGACTTTGGGGATCTTGAGTTGATGTGTGATACAACATGGTATGAATGAATGAATGAATGAATGAATGAATGAATGAATGAATGGATGGATGGATGGATGGATGGATGGATGGATGGATGGATGGATGGATGGATGGATGGATGGATGGATGGATGGATGGATGGATGAATGTCTTTATTTCCTCCAAAAAATATTCAAAGATTACAAAAACATAACATCAGTCAGTTACATATATGTATATATGATATTTACAAAGCACGGATATTTACAATCAAAGAATTCTTTAAAAAATAGATATAGTTCGAGAAATGTAGTACGATGGTTTGCCATGCTGTTTCATCAAGGCCAGGGATGTGAAGTTTTGCACCACAAAAAAGTACAAGGGCATCTTCATCACCAAACATTTGAATAAATACATATAATTCTACGTCCAGTAGGTCAAGTAGTGTCATATAAAATTTATTTCTTTGGCTCATTGCAGATTCACAATGTAAAATGATGTTGGCATCATGGTCATATCAGTACTTATTACGAAGCATACATTCCTTTGAGAATTTGGCTTTAGAACCGACGAGTACAGCAAGTTGTATATGGTCTTTATATTCTGCGTACATAGACTTTACCCTCTAATGAATTTGGCTTTAGAACCGACTAGTGAATTTGGCTTTAGAACCGACTAGTACAGCAAGTTGTATATGGTCTTTATATTCTGGGTACAGAAACATTAGAGTGTAAAGTCTATGTAGACTCAGTGTTTGATGGATTACAGCATATCTGGACATATCCTCTCTAATGGAGAGTCTCAATTTCCATTGAGCTTCTTCACAAGAGAAGATAGAACTTACAACTATTCTGCCTCAAACTGTCTTTGACGGAAAAATACCAGTTTGCACATAAGTTACTACATATTTCAGTAGATTACACTTTCGTGCCGTACATAACAGAGTGTGGCAAATACTGCGTGTGTTGATATTTAAATAAACAGTGAGTGATAAGAATGCACAGAACAGCGTTCTCGTTTATGAACTGCAAGCGTTGTTACATCATCTTCCCAGGAATAATAATCTACACTTGTCAATGTATCCAACCATTGTCCACAGACCTAGGGCACTACAAAATCTGTTGACATACGTCTGTTGAACCCTTAGATACATTTAGAGAAATATCGTTGGGTATGTTCCACCAAATCAATTATTTGGCCATATAACGTAGGCATGGTTTCACAGCCATAGAAACTTGTAGGTAGAACCATTCTTTTCCATATAATAACACGTGTAACTGGATGTTAATCAGTACTGTTAAGACCCAATCAGCATAAGGAATTGATGGTTTGCCTGGCCATTTGACAGTTAGCGAAAACTCCATCTTTACAAGACAGACAGGGGTAGAGGGTAAAGGATATATGAAGGGTACGGGGTACAGGGTAACACGGGGTATTAAGAGAGTAGGGGGTAGAGGGTAACACAGGGTATATGGAGGGTAGAGGGTAACACAGGGTATATGGAGTAGGGGGTAGAGGGTAACACAGGGTATATAGAGTACGGGGTAGAGGGTAACACAGGGTATATGGATGGTAGAGGGTAACTCAGGGTATATGGAGTAGGAGGTAGAGGGTAACACAGGGTATATGGAGGGTACGGGGTAGAGGGTAACACAGGGAATATAGAGTAGGGGGTAGAGGGTAACACAGGGAATATAGAGTAGAGGGGGTAGAGGGTAACACAGGGGGGAATGTAAAGTAGGGGGGTAGAGGGTAACACAGGAATATAGAGTAGGGGGTAGAGGGTAACACAGGGAATATAGAGGGTGCGGGGTGAGAGGGTAACACAGGAATATAGAGTAGAGGGGGGTAGAGAGTCACACAGGAATATAGAGTAGGGGTAGAGGGCAACACAGGAATGTAGAGTAGGGGTAGAGGGTAACACAGGAATATAGAGTAGGGGGGTAGAGGGTAACACAGGAATATAGAGTAGGGGGTAGAGGGCAACACAGGGAATATAGAGTACGGGGTAGAGGGTAACACAGGGAATATAGAGTAGGGGGTAGAGGGTAACACAGGGAATATAGAGTAGGGGGTAGAGGGTAACACAGGGAATATAGAGTAAGGGGGTAGAGGGTAACACAGGGGAATATAGAGTAGGGTAGAGGGTAACGCAGGAATATAGAGTAGGGGGTAGAGGGCAACACAGGAATATAGAGTAGGGGGTGAGGGTAACGCAGGGAATATAGAGTAGGGGGTAGAGGGTAAACACAGGAATATAGAGAGGGGTAGAGGGTAACGCAGGAATATAGAGTGGGGGGTAGAGGGTAACACAGGAATATAGAGTAGAGGGGTAGAGGGTAAAACAGGGAATATAGAGTAGGGCAGAGGGTAACACCAGGGAATATAGAGTAGGGTAGAGGGACAGGAATATAGAGTAGGGGGTAGAGGGTAACACAGGGAATATAGACAGAGGGTAACCTGTGGAATATAGAGTAGGGGTAGAGGGTAACGCAGGAATATAGAGTGGGGGGTGAGGGTAACTTACCAGGGAATATCAGGGGGTAGAGGAACACAGGGAATATAGAGTAGGGGTAGAGGGGTAACACAGGGAATATAGAGCAGGGGCAGAGGTAACGCAGGGAATATAGAGTTCCAGAGAGGTAACACAGGAATATAGAGTGGGGGGTGAGGGGTAACAGTGGATATAGAGGTGGAGGGCAAGACCAGGTAACACAGGGAAAGTGGAGGTTAGTGGGTAACACAGGATGTATGGGGGATAGAGGGTACACCCATCAAATATAGTTTGACTATGTCAAAATCCCCTCTTCCAAAGATCAGAACTTCACAAAAAGAAAATTCTTGGATGCCACAGAAATCCACAAACCTTGAGATCATACAGAGCTACTGAAGTGACTGACTCTATCTACCAATGGCCTGATACGTGTCCAATCAGCTGGCTGCTTTTTGATGTTGTTACTCTACGTCCATGGTGCTGCTTGTCTTCAATTACCTGCTGTTGTTGATCTTGTCACAACATCCTGTGTATCTATACTTCTCAACATCTGGCTGGAGCCGCTTCTGGTTGACGACTGTGTAAGAATCTACATGGACCGTCGCCATAACCAACCAAGAAGAAGGTGTTATCCATAGAGTTCCATGTTTCCCTCGTGGAAGAGCTCCTGGGTATATGTCAAGGAACCAATGACCTTATGGCTATCGTCTGATTAACTCATCCACTCATCGCTCATTAACTCAAGATTGAAATTTCATCGATTTCTGACTGTTCATTTGATCTATTTGCCAAACACACCTGGCCCCGACCCCCGTGTCACGTGTGGCACATGCGAGGGTCACTCGTTGCACACGCACTTTAAGCGGGGTGTCAATCCGGGTACAACTCGTTTTGCGCACGCTACCTTCCATACACTATACAGAGGCGCTATACACATAGATAAATTACACACGAAGTTATAAAACCAGACAACGAACTTGTTGCAAACATGTATATAAATTACAGTTGCTGTTTAATTAGGTGAGAGGACCATTTCTGCGCTGACAACAAAAACGTATCCCAGAGTAAGTTTGAATAACTTGAGTTTTTTCTGTAGATATGTACACATTGATGTCTGTTTGAATATCGTCATACACATGACAGTCTATTAACAGTTAGTGTAAGCTATTGTGAGTGGTAAGTATCATTCTGAAATATCTGGACACAGTGCACTGTCAACCTTTCTCTTCCATTCCATCTTTTCTGAAAGTTCAGAAGTTCTGTAAATTCCTACTGTTCAATAATTCTTCGGACCACAAACCTGTCTGTCACAGAGCGTCTTCTTTCCATAAGAGAAAGTTGCTGACTATGAAGCGGCCTTAAAATCAATATTTAAATAGTGTTAAGACGTCGGAAGATGACTCTAGAAATATCACCAAACACCAAAGTCAAGTTTCTACCCTGTGTTGACAGTTTTGCGTAAAATCTGAATATTTCAGTTTGCCCCGTTCACCTGTCAGTGCAATGTGAAGTCCACCTGGATACTCCCTGAAACATTCTACAGGGTTTCTAGACTGCTGCAGCTGGAGTTGTATGTTGGAAGGTGGGAGGGTGGGTGGGTCAAATGGACTTTGTCCACTGCCGTTTCATACCATTCATCTACAGTGTCACTGTACAGGCTATAACGAGACCTCGTTTTTCGGGATTTGCTTTTCGTAGTGAAATTGTCCGTTTTTATTGAATGTTCAGATTAACGAAAAATACAACTTATGAAAGCTTTTCATATAGATGAACGTCAGTAACAGTGATCTATCTGAACGTGATGTATCGAGCTGCATGGGGGCACGGACTCGCGGGGTGTCAAATGTCTGTGATCAGGCTAAGATGTCAAGCCAGTTTCTGTCTAATGCATAATGCCACATTATGCTCTGCTGTGAATGAGATAACGCATAATGAGGATATCAAGTAATCTGCATCATGTTTGAAAAGAGGAATTCGAGGAAGGATGCAATACAATGGACCAGATTATGTTGAATATGATTGTTTTGCAATTTCCCCCAGTCGACTGCCAAGATCCACAATAAGTCTCAGTACGTCTGAAACAACCAGCAGGTGTTTCACTCAGACAGGTAGTATATTGTCTGTATACGTGGCTTAAACTTACATTTATTATAGGTGTAACTTTGATTACAGGTGTAACACTGATTACAGATGCAACATTGATTACAGGTGTAACATTGATTACGGGTGAAGCATTATTACAGGTGTAACATTGATTACAGGTGTAACATTGATTATAGGTGTAACATTGATTATAGGTGTAACATTGATTACAGGTGTAACATTGATTACAGGTGTAACATTGATTATAGGTGTAACATTGATTACAGGTGTAACATTGATTACAGGTGTAACATTGATTACAGGTGTAACATTGATTACAGGTGTAACATTGATTAAAGGTGTAACATTGATTATAGGTGTAACATTGATTATAGGTGTAACATTGATTACGGGTGTAACATTGATTACGGGTGAAGCATTATTACAGGTGTAACATTGATTACAGGTGTAACATTGATTACAGGTGTAACATTGATTACGGGTGTAACATTGATTACGGGTGTAACATTGATTACAGGTGTAACATTGATTACAGGTGTAACATTGCGTAAAGGTGTAACATTGATTACAGGTGTAACACTGATTACAGGTGTAACATTGATTACAGGTGTAACATTGATTACAGGTGTAACATTGATTATAGGTGTAACATTGATTACAGGTGTAACATTGATTACGGGTGAAGCATTATTACAGGTGTAACATTGATTACAGGTGTAACATTGATTATAGGTGTAACATTGATTACAGGTGTAACATTGATTACAGGTGTAACATTGATTACAGGTTTTCATTGATTACGGGTGAAGTATTATTACAGGTGTAACATTGATTACAGGTGTAACATTGATTATAGGTGTAACATTGATTATAGGTGTAACATTGATTACGGGTGAAGCATTATTACAGGTGTAACATTGATTACAGGTGTAACATTGATTACAGGTGTAACATTGATTACGGGTGAAGCATTATTACAGGTGTAACTTTGATTACAGGTGTAACATTGATTACAGGTGTAACATTGATTATAGGTGTAACCTTGATTACAGGTGTAACATTGATTACGGATGAAGCATTATTACAGGTGTAACATTGATTACAGGTGTAACATTGATTATAGGTGTAACATTGATTACAGGTGTAACATTGATTACAGGTGTAACATTGATTATAGGTGTAACATTGATTACGGGTGAAGCATTATTACAGGTGTAACATTGATTACAGGTGTAACATTGATTATAGGTGTAACATTGATTATAGGTGTAACATTGATTACAGGTGTAACATTGATTACGGGTGAAGCATTATTACAGGTGTAACATTGATTACAGGTGTAACATTGATTACAGGTGTAACATTGATTACAGGTGTAACATTGATTACGGGTGAAGCATTATTACAGGTGTAACATTGATTACAGGTGTAACATTGATTACAGGTGTAACATTGATTACAGATGTAATATTGATTACAGGTGTAACACTGATTACAGGTGTAGCCTTGATTTGAAGTGTAACATTGATTGCAGTTGTAACTACCGGTGTAAGGAGCATCGTGAATAAGGTTGTAACATAGAGGTCAAATTACCATTACGTAATACATCCAGACATAAAGGAGGGATATGGTATTTGCGTGTGAGTGTGTCAAGTATTTTGTAACGTGTTGGTTATAAACAAAGATCTTAGAACACAGTATTTGTGTTTGAGTCTTCACATTAGTTTCAGGACGTCGGATGCACATAGCTGGTACCGACCTTCACAGACCAAGACATCAAACACACCTTGAAGCATGATGAGCAACAACGACCTCAGTCCACCGGACGTCTTCCAGCCTCACAACACCACTGCTGCAACTAACAACACCACCACAGCAACATCAACCACGGCATCGACACAGAGCATCCTCAGTATTCGAACTAAATCGTTCTTTGACCCTAAAGTGTTAGCGGCAGTTTGGTATGAGCACAAGCTGAGTGACGCCTGGATGGTTCCCGTGATCGTCATCCTGGGCGGGATTGTGTTGATTGTGTCCGTGGTGTTGCTGTTGATCGTGCGGTGGGCTGTTGACCGGGTTTGCATGTCCTGTCACAGGGTCAGCTGTTGTTGTGGACCCCCCTTACACAGGATGGACAATGAACATTCTCACCTGACTGGTGCCAGGCATGGCGACAGAGATGTTAAAGGGACAGGTAACTTATATATTACGTCATTAATCTCTGTTTCATTCTATAATCCAAACTTACTGACACATCTGTCACAACGACGTACGTATGTTTCTGTTCAATGAGTCAAGAAGCTGTTACTGAAACACTCATTTCGTATATCCTTATACCGTTAGGAGAAACAACAACGGTAAGGTTCCCCGTCGTAAATGTATAGCATTTCGAAATCTCCCCACAATTCCTAAAGCTGTGATTTTGAATCGACGACTCAAACAAACGCCTTTAACTCTGCCACTGGAGTTCCGAATTCAGGTTAAAGTTATGGAGGAGATGTTGCTTGTCGTGACTCTTACAGTATGCATGTTTGAGGTAATGTATTCTACAACATATGCGGTGTGCGCTATGACAATGGTTAGAATGGTTGAGTGTTCTGAAGGAATATTGTGATTCATCTGTTCAACATATCTTAAACCATTGACGTCATGAAGATAAATGTTTGTAAATGTAAGAGAACGACCGGCAAATGTTTGTTGTATATCAAGAGGCTGACACGAAGTACGACTGATTGCATATAGTTAGTATTTAGTATGAAGAGATTGATGTGATGGCAAACCTTGAAGTGGCGAAGCCTCAAGATGCTTTACAGTTTGTTGAAACACGCGACACCATAGGATTCTAGCGTGACGAAAGGAGGCAACTATGGAATTCGAGAACGGACATTGTCGCCCTCTCAAACACAAGTAAAATGAGGCAAAATTAACCAAAGCGCGACAATTCCACAATGCGACAACGCGACAATGTCCCTTCCAGGATTCCATAGGCAATCCAGTTGAACGAATGTTGAGATGTTTGGCCACATGTCACCCCTTTGACATAGATAATCCCAATCCCTTGAAGGGCATGCGGTCATCAATTTCTCCAAATCACTTAGGTGTTTTTGCTTGAATGAATATATATAAACGTTCATATTATCCGAGACATTCTAGAAACACCCCTTCCATATGTATATTACCCGACCATGTACAGCACAATTGAAGCTCTAATTGTATACCGGTTTCTGCTTATACATGCATCTCTATCGTGTTACAACTGCAATATATATTAATAAGTTAAACACACATATATACTTTAATGTATCAGCTTATGTCCTACCTTTCCATCTATATAAGTGAGCTGATGCTGCCCTTATATCACTGATGTTGCCCCTATGTCACTGATGTTGCCCCCATGTCACTGATGTTGCCCCTATGTCACTGATGTTGCCCCTATGTCATTGAGGTTGCCCCATTGTCACTGATGTTGCCCCTATGTCACTGATGTCGCCCCATTGTCACGGATGTTGCCCCATTGTCACTGATGTTGCCCCTATGTCACTGATGTTGCCCCTATGTCACTGATGTCGCCCCTTGTCACTGATGTTGCCCCATTGTCACTGATGTTGCCCCTATGTCACTGATGTCGCCCCATTGTCACTGATGTTGCCCCATTGTCACTTATGTCGCCGCTATGTCACTGATGTTGCCCCTATGTCACTGATGTCGCCCCTTGTCACTGACGTTGCCCTATTGTCACTTATGTTGCCCCTATGTCACTGATGTTGCCCCTATGTCACTGATGTTGCCCATTTGTCACTTATGTTGCCCCATTGTCACTTATGTTGCCCCTATGTCACTGATGTTGCCCCATTGTCACTGATGTTGCCCCTATGTCACTGATGTTCCCCACTGTCACCGATCTTGCCCCTTTGTGACTGATGTTGCCCCTTTGCTCTGATGTTGCCCCTATGCCACTGATGTCGCCCCTTTGTCACTGATGTTGCATCTAGGTCGATGCTGCTGCTCCCATTTTATAGCTTCTGTCTCCCTGTCACCGCACCCAGGTGCTTCCTTCCGTCAACATCCCGGTTATTCTCATTCTACCCACATGGGACATCTTTCCATGTAAGAGTGCGGCTACCTCCACACCCACGGGTAACACCATCCATGATATGGTGGTATGTGAACACACCCACGGGTAACACCATCGATGATATGGTGATATGTGAACACACCCACGGGTAACACCATCCATGATATGGTGGTATGTGAACACACCCACGGGTAACACCATCCATGATATGGTGGTATGTGAACACACCCACGGGTAACACCATCCATGATATGGTGATATGTGAAGGTGGTAACACCAAGAGTCTGACATATATATGACAACAGAGACAGTATATTATGGTGATATGTGAAGGTGGTAACACCCAGAGTCTGACATACATATGACACCAGAGACAGTATATTATGGTGATATGTGAAGGTGGTAACACCCAGAGTCTGACATACATATGACACCAGAGACAGTATATTATGGTGATATGTGAAGGTGGTAACACCCAGAGTCTGACATACATATGACACCAGAGACAATATATTATGTGATATGTGAAGGTGGTAACACCCAGAGTCTGACATATATATGACACCAGAGACAGTATATTATGGTGATATGTGAAGGTGATAACACCCAGAGTCTGACATATATATGACAACAGAGACAATATATTATGGTGATATGTGAAGGTGGTAACACCCAGAGTCTGACATATATATGACACCAGAGACAGTATATTATGTGATATGTGAAGGTGGTAACACCCAGAGTCGGACATATATATGACAACAGAGACAATATATTATGGTGATATGTGAAGGTGGTAACACCCAGAGCCTGACATATATATGACACCAGAGACAGTATATTATGGTGATATGTGAAGGTGGTAACACCCAGAGTCTGACATATATATGACACCAGAGATAATATATTATGGTGATATGTGAAGGTGGTAACACCCAGAGTCTGACATATATATGACACCAGACACAATATATTATGGTGATATGTGAAGGTGATAACACCCAGAGTCGGACATATGTATGACACCAGAGACAATATATTATGGTGATATGTGAAGGTGGGAACACCCAGAGTCTGACATATGTATGACACCAGAGACAGTATATTATGGTGATATGTGAAGGTGATAACACCCAGAGTCTGACATATATATGACACCAGAGACAATATATTATGGTGATATGTGAAGGTGGTAACACCCAGAGTCGGACATATGTATGACACCAGAGACAGTATATTATGGTGATATGTGAAGGTGGTAACACCCAGAGTCTGACATATATATGACAACAGAGACAGTATATTATGGTGATATGTGAAGGTGGTAACACCCAGAGTTTGACATATATATGACACCAGAGACAATATATCATGGTGATATGTGAAGGTGGTAACACCCAGAGTTTGACATATATATGACACCAGAGACAGTATATTATGGTGATATGTGAAGGTGATAACACCCAGAGTCTGACCTATATATGACACCAGAGACAGTATATTATGGTGATATGTGAAGGTGGTAACACCCAGAGTCGGACATATATATGACACCAGAGACAGTATATTATGGTGATATGTGAAGGTGGTAACACCCAGAGTCTGACATATATATGACACCAGAGACAATATATTATGGTGATATGTGAAGGTGGTAACACCCAGAGTCTGACATATATATGACAACAGGGACAGTATATTATGGTGATATGTGAAGGTGGTAACACCCAGAGTCTGACATACATATGACACCAGAGACTGTATATTTTGTGGTCTCTGGTGACACTGAAGGTCAACGTTTGCATTTATCTTTAATTCATGACAGTTTCAATTTGTTCGTGTAATATTTTTACAAAATTGAACGAATTATTGTTGTTGGCATATTTCAGAAGTTAAACGAGACCATAACTCAGGGATGCACTAAACGACTGGGAGTCTCTACATCACCAACATCCTCCCTGACCTGTCCTCGTCTAGAAACACCTGTCAGCAGGTCAGTAAGGTGTTGACTACAGACATCACCCCCTTCCTCGGGCCACGACACTGGATGGTGTAATAAAATAACAAGTCTGTCATTTAAGTGAGACTGACGGATCCGTCTGAAATTAAGACATAGGCAATAAGACATAAAGCTTTATTGTGAAGAGGTAAGGCAGGAGGGTATCACTGTCTCCATCAGCCTCCCTCTACCATCTCCGAAACCCTCTCAATACCATCTCCGTCAGCCTCCCTATACCGTCTCCGTCACCCTCCCAATATCATCTCCGTCACCCTCCCTATACCATCTCCGTCACCCTTTCTATACCATATCCGTCACCCTCCCTATACCATATCCGTCACCCTCCCTATACCATATCCGTCACCATCCATATACCATCTCCGTCACCATCCCTATACCATCTCCGTCACCATCCCTATACTGTCTCCGTCA
Organism: Haliotis rubra; assembly: GCF_003918875.1. Lineage (NCBI taxonomy): Eukaryota > Metazoa > Mollusca > Gastropoda > Lepetellida > Haliotidae > Haliotis > Haliotis rubra. The sequence continues at coordinate 1,290,438 of NW_025766459.1, forward strand.
CCCTTTCTATACCATATCCGTCACCCTCCCTATACCATATCCGTCACCCTCCCTATACCATATCCGTCACCATCCATATACCATCTCCGTCACCATCCCTATACCATCTCCGTCACCATCCCTATACCGTCTCCGTCACCCTTTCTATACCATATCCGTCACCCTCCCTACACCATATCCGTCACCCTCCCTATACCATATCCGTCACCATCCATATACCATCTCCGTCACCCTCCCTATACCATCTCCGTCACCCTCCCTATACCATCTCCGTCACCCTCTCTATACCATATCCGTCACCCTCCCTATACCATATCCGTCACCCTCCCTATACCATCTCCGTCACCCTCTCTATACCATCTCCGTCACCCTCCCTATACCATCTCCGTCACCCTCTCTATACCATCTCCGTCATCCTCCCTATATTGCAATGTGATCCTGTGCACTTGTGATGCTGACTCTCTACGGCCACTGAGCGGGTGACCTCCCAAAAGTTAGACGTCCCAAAAGTTAGACGCGCTAAAACAACAAAGGTTATGGTTGGTTGCACTGAGGTTCACTACACTGTTACCTTTGTTAATTAATGGACTACTCCAAACATACTAATCCAAACACAAAGAGAAGAGATTATGGATACAGTGAAGCCTCGTTAATCCGGACGGTTGCGTTTCTCAGTAAATTCGTCCGGATTGCGAATAGTCCGGACTACTGAATCATGACAATGACTTTATTTGACATGAAACAAAACAATTTGATTGTATTTTTGTTAATATGTTGCTGTACAACCAACCTAAGTTAAAAAAAATAATTATTAAGTGAATAATGATGAACATAATAAAAGGTAAAAAAATGAGTTAAAGTTAAAATAACATATATACATATTTATAACAATTTTTTTAAATGGTAAAAAGTGGAATTATTGTATTACTGTTTTTGTTTCTAGATTGTTTGATATAATTTTGTATGAATAAGATATTCAGTGATTGTTTAATTAATTTGGGCTTTGTAAGAATGTTGAGATCAGAAGAGTTAGCATTGTTGAGGTACTGTTTTAAAGCATTGGTAAATGGGGTTCTTTGCTTATTAGGGCTCCTTGCCTCTAGGCAGGTGACCTATTGTAATCGTTCGGATTATTATTATTATTATTTATTATTCCGCCGATTTTTGTACCAAACATAACTCCTAAACCAATGCTCCGAATCACTTACAAAAAATCACACAGATGCGCACCGAGGTGTACATATTCCCATTAAAAATCTCTAGGCTCTTGGCCCAATAGCAAAGGGGAGATAACTCAAAATTAATTCTCAAATTAACGTTTGACAGCAAATATCTCAAGAACTAATTGTTCCAACACTTCCAAATTTCTTGTACAAATGCACAATCGAATTCCCAACAATTTTGCTTGACGGGTCAAGTCGCTAAAACGTACCGTTTCGCAGTTATGTTTGTTTTCATTTTTTGGCCATTTTTTCAGCACTTTTCTGAGTAGTTTGCTCCCAAAATGTGCAAATTCTGCATAAAAAGTGCCAGTATGGTAGATGATGTCCTGGTGATTCCAGAACACTAATTGTTTTGAACGTAGACCCAAGAACAACTGAGCTAAAGCCTTTTAAAGAGGGAACTATTTCTTCTCTGGAACTTCTTCAAAGGTACATGACCCCCGTGACCCCGGCTGTATTTGGAAGATCCGCTCGCCTGTCAAAACATGTGTTCTGGCTCCGTTTTGGACGATGATATCTAGCCCTCAGATACAATAGATCGAAAGTAAAGCCAAGGAGACCTCATCGTTGCCTGCAACTATATTTATATTTTGAGCAGTTAAAGATAGTGTGGGCTATTGTTTCAGGAATTTGGCAAGTGATACATTTGCCGTTTGGATGAAGGTTGATTTTGTGTACATAGTGTTGAATTTGGTAGAGTGGATAATGTTTTCCTATTATTTGCCAGTTATAATTGAATGTTAACCGTACACCCTGTACTTCTTTCTATATTTTATATTGTTTATGCCGGAAAAACAATGCTAGGAAGGAAGTAACTCCTTTACGTTAATGGTAACTCAACAACATATTGTGAACATTACGAAAACACATTTCGAGAACCCAGTGATTGAGTAAGCCAGTCAACATTAGTATTCTGATCAAAGTATTTCTGTACAAATGTGAAAAACATCTCGTTAGTGTATGGGGCAGGTTCATTATATGAATGGGTAAGACAAGGTTGTAATCACAGTCACGCCTGATTCATTTGTCTGACTTTTGGGACGTCTGACTTTTGGGACGTCTAACTGAGCGGGATCTGTTTCACGGCTGATTTTCCTCTATAAGACCACTGAGCGGGATTTGTTTCACTGCAGATGTTCCTCTATTTATTTGTGCGTAATTAAACATTGATTAAATAGGTTGTGAGTTATGGGTAGCGTTTTTCATTCTTTTGTCGAAATGTATGTTGATTTTTTGATAATTTATTCAAATGAATGCTTTGATGAAATGCTACATGTGTAATCATCCGTAGACTGTCACTGTATTAGAACATGTGTAATGATCCGTAGACTGTCACTGTATTAGTACATGTGTAATGATCCGTAGACTGTCACTGTATTAGAACATGTAGACTGTCACTGTATTAGAACATGTAGACTGTCACTGTATTAGAACATGTAGACTGTCACTGTATTAGAACATGTAGACTGTCACTGTATTAGAACATGTGTAATGATCCGTAGACTGTCACTGTATTAGAACATGTAGGCTGTCACTGTATTAGAACATGTAGACTGTCACTGTATTAGAACATGTAGACTGTCACTGTATAAGTACATGTAGACTGTCACTGTATTAGTACATGTGTAATGATCCGTAGACTGTCACTGTATTAGAACATGTAGACTGTCACTGTATTAGAACATGTAGACTGTCACTGTATTAGTACATGTAGACTGTCACTGTATTAGAACATGTAGACTGTCACTGTATATGTACATGTAGACTGTCACTGTATTAGTACATGTAGACTGTCACTGTATTAGTAAATGTCTTGTTCAAAATATGTAACAGTTGTAAATAAACCTATTGTGTTTTTAAATATACATTTGTTATAATAGTCAGTGTTGATCAAAGCGTGCGTGGGTTATTGATTTACATTTACAAACCATTTCAAAACTACGGTTGAATAATCATCAACAAAAAAATGAAACTGGTAGATATACAAAACCTGCAACCCACTAGAAAAACTTCTCTGTGTATGGGGAAAATGGGCACATTGATGGTATGGGAAACATGGGGTACATTGATGGTATGGAAACATGGGGCACATTGATGGTATGGGAACACGGGGCACATTGATGGTATGGAAACATGGGGTACATTGATGGTATGGAAACATGGGTACATTGATGGTATGGAAACATGGGTTACATTGATGGTATGGGAACAAGGGGCACATTGATGGTATGGAAACATTGGGTACATTGATGGTATGGAAACATGGGGTACATTGATGGTATGGGAACATGGGGTACATTGATGGTATGGAAACATGGGGTACATTGATGGTATGGAAACATGGGGTACATTGATGGTATGGGAACATGGGGCACATTGATGGTATGGGGGAAATGGGCACATTGATGGTATGGAAAACATTGGGCACATTGATGGTATGGGAACACGGGGCACATTGATGGTATGGGAACATGGGGTACATTGATGGTATGGAAACATGGGGTACATTGATGGTATGGAAACATGGGGTACATTGATGGTATGGAAACATGGGGTACATTGATGGTATGGGAACATGGGGCACATTGATGGTATGGGGCAAATTGGCACATTGATGGTATGGGAACAAGGTCATATTGATGGTATGGAAACGTGGGGTACATTGATGGTATGGAAACATGGGGTACATTGCTGGTATGGGGAAAAAGGCACATTGATGGTATGGGAAACATGGGCACATTGATGGTATGGAAACATGGGGTACATTGATGGTATGGGAACATGGGGCACATTGCTGGTATGGGAACATGGGTACATTGCTGGTCTGGAAAGATGGGGTACATTGCTGGTCTGGAAAGATGGGGTACATTGCTGGTATGGAAACATGGGGTACATTGATGGTATGGGGAAAATGGGCACATTGATGGTATGGGAAACATGGGCACATTGATTGTATGGAAACATTTGGCACTTTGATGGTGTGGGAACATGGGGACATTGATGGTATGGGGACATGGGACACATTGATGGTATGGGAACATGGGGCACTTTGATGGTATGGAAACATAAGACACATTGCTGGTATGGAATCATTGGGACATTGATGGTATGGAAACATGGGGCACATTGGTGGTATGGCAGACATGGGCACATGGATGGTATGGGAAACATGGGGCACATTGATGGTATGGAAACATGAGGGAAACACATTGATGGTATGGAAACATGGCACACATGGATGGTATGGGAACATGGGGCACATTGCTGGTATAGGAAACATGGGGAAACATTGGCACATTGATAATATGGGAAACATGGGCACAGCACATTGATGGGTATGGAAACATGGGGCACATTGATGGTATGGGAAACATGGGGCACATTGATGGTATGGGAACATGAACACATTGATGGTATGGGAACATGGGTACATTGATGGTATGGGGAAAATGGGCACATTGATGGCATGGGAAACATGGGCACATTGATTGTATGGAAACATTTGGCACTTTGATGGTATGGAAACATGGGGCACATTGATGGTATGGGAACACGGGGCACATTGATGGTATGGAAACATGGGGTACATTGATGGTATGGAAACATGGGTTACATTGATGGTATGGGAACATGGGGTACATTGATGGTATGGGAATATGGGGTACATTGATGGTATTGAAACATGGGACATATTGATGGTATGGGAACATGGGCACATTGATGGTATGGGAAACACGGGGCACATTGATGGTATGGAAACATGGGGAAATTGCTGGTATGGAAACATTGGGACATGAATGGTATGGAAAAATGGGGACATTGATGGTATGGGAAACATTGGGCACATTGATGGTATGGGAACATGGGGAATATTGATGGTATGGGAAAATGGGCACATTGATGGTATGGGAAACATGGGGCTCATTGATGGTATGGAAACATGGGCACATTGAGGGTATTTGAAAATGGACACTATTATGGTATGGGAAACATTGAGCGCATTGGTGGTATGGGAATATCGGGAATATTGATGGTATGGGAACATGGGAACATTGATGGTATGAGAACATGGGAACATTGATGGTATGGGAAACATGGGGCACATTGATGGTATGGAAACATGGGGCATATTGATGGTATAGAAACATGGCCACATTGACGGCATGGGAACATGGACACATTGATGGTATGGAAACATGGGGCATATTGATGGTATGGAAACATGGCAACATTGACGGCATGGGAACATGGACACATTGATGGTATGGAAACATGGGGCACATTGATGGTATGGGAAACAGTGGACACATTGATGGTATGAGAACATGGACTCATTGATGGTATGGGAACATGGGGACATTGATGGTATGGAAACATGGTATGGAAACATGGGCACATTGAGGGTATGGGAAAATGGACACATTTATGGTATGGGAAACATTGCGCACATTGGTGGTATGGGAATATGGGGTATATTGATGGTATGGGAACATGGGGCACATTAATGGTATTGGAACATGGGAACATTGATGGTACGGGAAACATGGGGCACATTGATGGTATGGAAACATGGGGACATTGGTGGTATGGGAAACATGGGGCACATTGATGGGATGGGAATATGTGGTATATTGATGGTATGGGAATATGAGAACATTGATGGTATGGGAAACATTGGCCACATTGATGGTATGGGAATATGGGGTACACCGATGGTATGGAAACATGGGCAGATTGATGGTATGGGAACATGGGGCACATTGATGGTATGGGGGAAATGGGCACATTGATGGTGTGGGAAACATGGGGTACATTCATGGTATGGGGACATGGGGTACATTGATGGTATGGGAACATGGGGCACATTGATGGTATGGAAACATGGGGCACATTGATGGTATGGGAAACATGGGGTACATTGATGGTATGGAAACATGGGACACATTGATGGTATGGGAACATTGGGCACATTGATGGTATGGAAACATTGGGCACATTGATGGTATGGAAACATGGGACACATTAATGGTATGGGAAACATGGGGCACATTGATGGTATTCAAACACGGGGGACATTGCTGGTATGGAAACATGCGGTTCATTGATGGTATTGGAACATGGAACACATTAATGGTATGGGAAACATGGGGCACATTGATGGTATGGAAACATGGGGTTCATTGATGGTATGGGAAACATGGCCACATTGATGGTATGGAAACATGGGGTTCATTGATGGTATGGAAACATTGGGCACATTGATGGTATGGAAACATGGGGTTCATTGATGGTATGGGAACATGGGACACATTAATGGTATGGGAAACATGGCCACATTGATGGTATGGAAACATGGGGTTCATTGATGGTATGGAAACATGGGGTACATTGATGGTATGGAAACATGGGGTTCACTGATGGTATGGGAACATGGGACACATTAATGGTATGGGAAACATGGGGCACATTGATGGTATTCAAACACGGGGCACGTTGCTGGTATGGAAACATGGGGACATGAGTGTATGGAAACATGGGGTACATTGGTGGTATGGAAACATGGCCACATTGATGGTATGGGAACATGGACACATTGATGGTATGGAAACATGGGCACATTGAGGGTATGGGAGTATGTACACATTGATGGTGACTGTATACCCGTGACTGTATGTCCAAGACTGTATGTCAATGACTGTATGCCCATGACTGTATACCTGTGACTGTATACCCGTGACCATATACCCATGACTATACCTGTGACTGTATACCCGTGACGATATACCCTTGACTCCCTTGACTGTATACTTGTGACTGTATACCCATGACTATATACACGTGACTGTATGTCAATGTCTGTATACCCGTGTCTGTATACCTGTGACTGTATACCCATGCCTAAATATCCGTGACTGTATACCCAAGACTGTATACCCATGGTTATATACCCGTGACTGTATACCCATGACTATATGCCCATGACTGTATACCTGTGACTGTATACCCGTGACTATATACCCATGACTATACCTGTGACTGTATACCCGTGACGGTATACCCATCACTGTACACTTGTGACTGTATACCCATGACTGTATACCCATGACTGTATACCCGTGACTGTATACCTGTGACTGTATACCCATTACTGTATACCCGTGACTGTATGACCATTGACTATATACCCATGACTGTATACCTGTGACTCTATACCTGTGACTATATACCCATGACTATATACCCATGACTATACCTGTGACTGTATACTTGTGACTGTATACCCATGACTGTATACCCGTGACTGTATACCTGTGACTGTATACCCATGGCTGTATACCTGTGACTGTATACCCGTGACTGTATACCCGTGACTGTATACCCATGACTGTATACCCATGACTATATACCCATGACTGTATACCTGTGACTGTATACCCGTGACTGTATACCCGTGACTGTATACCCATGGCTGTATACCCGTGTATACCTGTGACTGTATACCCATGACTGTATACCTGTGACTGTATACCCATGACTGTATACCTGTGACTGTATACCCATGACTGTATACCCGTGACTGTATACCTGTGTGACTGTATACCCATGACTGTATACCCATGACTGTATACCCATGACTGTATACCTGTATGACTGTGTATACCTGTGACTGTATACCCGTGACTGTATACCTGTGACTGTATACCCATGACTGTATACCTGTGACTGTATACCCATGACTGTATACCCATGCCTGTATACCAATGACTGTATACCTGTGACTGTATGACCGTGACTGTATACCTGTGACTATATACCCATGACTGTATACCTGTGACTGAATACCCGTGACTATATACCCATGACTATATCTGTGACTGTATACCCATGGCTGCATACCCGTGATTGTATACTTGTGACTGTATACCCAGATTGTATACCTGTGACTGTATACCCATGACTGTATACCCTGTGACTGTATACCCGTGACTATATACCCGTGACTGTATATACCCATGACTGTATACCCATGACTGTATACCCATGACTGTATACCCATGACTGTATACCCGTGACTGTATACTGTGACTGTATACCTGTGACTATATACCCGTGACTGTATACCTGTGACTGTATACCTGTGACTGTATACCTGTGACTGTATACCCATGACTGTATACCTGTGACTGTATACCCATGACTGTATACCCATGACTGTATACCCGTGACTGTATACCCGTGACTGTATACCTGTGACTGTATACCCGTGACTGTATACCCTGTGACTGTATACCCATGACTGTATACCCATGACTGTATACCCGTGACTGTATACCCATGACTGTATACCCGTGACTGTATACCCGTGACTGTGACTGTACCTGTGACTGTATACCCATGACTGTATACCCGTGACTGTATACCCATGACTGTATACCCGTGACTGTATACCCGTGACTGTATACCTGTGACTGTATACCTGTGACTGTATACCTGTGACTGTATACCCATGTATACCTGTGACTGTATACCCATGACTGTATACCCTGTGACTGTATACCCTGTGACTGTATACCCATGACTGTATACCCATGACTGTATACCTGTGACTGTATATACCTGTGACTGTATACCCTGTGACTGTATGTCCATGACTGTATACCTGTGACTGTATACCCATGACTGTATACCTGTGACTGTATACCCATGACTGTATACCCGTGACTGTATACCCATGACTGTATACCCATGACTGATGACTGTATATGTGATGTATACCCATGACTGTATACCCATGACTGTATACCCATGACTGTATACCTGTGACTGTATACCCATGGCTATATACCCGTGACTGTATACCCGTGACTGTATACCTGTGACTGTATACCCGTGACTGTATACCCATGACTGTATACCCGTGACTGTATACCCATGGCTGTATATGACTGTATGTGACTGTATACCCATGACTGTATACCCGTGACTGTATACCCGTGACTGTATACCCGTGACTGTATACCCGTGACTGTATACCCGTGACTGTATACCCGTGACTGTATACCTGTGACTGTATACCTGTGACTGTATACCCATGACTGTATGCATGACTGTATACCCGTGACTGTATACCCGTGACTGTATACCTGTGACTGTATACCTGTGACTGTATACCCATGACTGTATACCCGTGACTGTATACCCATGACTGTATACCCGTGACTGTATACCCATGACTGTATACCGTGACTGTATACTGTGACTGTATACCCATGACTGTATACCCATGACTGTATACCTGTGACTGTATACCTGTGACTGTATACCCATGACTATATATACCTGTGACTGTATACCCATGACTATGTGACTACCCATGACTGTATACCTGTGACTGTATACCCATGACTGTATACCCATGACTGTATACCCGTGACTGTATACCCATGACTGTATACCCGTGACTGTATACCCGTGACTGTATACCTGTGACTGTATACCTGTGACTGTATACCCGTGACTGTATACCCGTGACTGTATACCCATGACTGTATACCCATGACTATATACCCGTGACTGTATACCCGTGACTGTATACCCATGACTGTATACCTGTGACTGTATGCCCATGACTGTATACCCATGACTGTATACCCGTGACTGTATACCTGTGACTGTATACCTGTGACTGTATGCCCATGACTGTATACCCGTGACTGTATACTTGTGACTGTATACCCATGACTGTATACCCATGACTGTATACCCATGACTGTATACCTGTGACTGTATACCTGTGACTGTATACCCATGACTGTATACCCGTGACTGTATACCCATGACTGTATACCTGTGACTGTATACCCATGGCTGTATACCCGTGACTGTATACCCGTGACTGTATACCCATGACTGTATACCCATGACTGTATACGTGACTGTATACCCATGACTGTATACCTGTGACTGTATGTCCATGACTGTATACCTGTGACTGTATGTCCATGAATTATACCCGTGACTGTATACCCATGACTGTATACCCATGACTGTATACCCATGACTGTATACCCGTGACTGTATACCCATGACTGTATACCCGTGACTGTATACCCGTGACTGTATACCTGTGACTGTATACCCATGACTGTATACCCATGACTGTATACCTGTGACTGTATACCCATGGCTATATAACCGTGACTGTATACCCATGACTGTATACCCGTGACTGTATACCCATGACTATATACCCATGACTGTATACCCATGACTGTATACCCATGACTGTATACCTATGACTGTATACCTGTGACTGTATGCCCATGACTGTATACCCATGACTGTATACCTGTGTCTGTATACCTGTGACTGTATACCCATGGCTATATAACCGTGACTGTATACCCATGGCTATATACCCGTGACTGTATACCGATGACTATATACCCATGACCGTTTACCTCTGACTGTATACCTGTGACTGTATACCCATGGCTATATAACCGTGACTGTATGTCCATGACTGTATACCTGTGACTGTATACCTGTGACTGTATGACCGTGACTGTATACCGACGACTGTATGCCCATGACTGTATACCCGTGACTGTATACCTGTGACTGTATGCCCGTGACTGTATACCGACGGCTGTATGCCCTTGACTGTATACCCGTGACTGTATACCTGTGACTGTATACCTGTGACTGTATACCTGTGACTGTATACCTGTGACTGTATACCCTGTGACTGTATACCGATGACTGTATACCCGTGACTGTATACCCATGACTGTATACCCGTGACTGACGTGACTGTATACCCGTGACTGTATACCCGTGACTGTATACCCATGACTGTATACCCGTGACTGTATACCCGTGACTGTATACCCGTGACTGTATACCCATGACTGTATACCCGTGACTGTATACCCATGACTGTATACCCGTGACTGTATACCCATGACTGTATACCTGTGACTGTATACTGTGACTGTATACCCGTGACTGTATGTCCATGACTGTATACCTGTGACTTTATACCTGTGACTGTATACCTGTGACTGTATACCTGTGACTGTATACCCATGACTGTATACCCATGACTGTATACCTGTGACTGTATACCTGTGACTGTATACCTGTGACTGTATACCCATGGCTATATAACCGTGACTGTATACCGATGACTATATACCCATGACAGTTTACCTATGACTGTATACCTGTGACTGTTTACCCATGACTGTATACCCGTGACTGTATACCCATGGCTATATGACGCGTGACTGTATACCCGTGACTGTATACCTGTGACTGTATACCCATGACTGTATACCCGTGACTGTATACCCATGACTATATACCCGTGACTGTATACCCGTGACTGTATACCCATGACTGTATGCCCATGACTGTATACCTGTGTCTGTATACCTGTGACTGTATGCCCATGGCTATATAACCGTGACTGTATGTCCATGACTGTATACCTGTGACTGAAAACCCATGGCTATATAACGTGTCTGTATGTCCATGACTGTATACCCATGACTGAATGCATATGAATGAACCGTGACTGTATGTCCATGACTGTATACCTGTGACTGTATACCCATGACTGTATATCTGTGACTGTTTACCCATGACTGTATCCCTGTGACTGTATACCCGTGACTGTGACTGACTGTATACCTGTGACTGTATACCCATGACTGTATACCCGTGACTGTATACCCATGACTGTATACCTGTGACTGTATACCCGTGACTGTATACCTGTGACTGTATACCCATGACTGTATACCTGTGACTGTATACCCATGACTGTATACCCGTGACTGTATACCCGTGACTGTATACCCGTGACTGTATACCTGTGACTGTATACCCATGACTGTATACCCGTGACTGTATACCCGTGACTGTATACCCATGGCTATATACCCATGACTGTATGCCCATGACTGTATACCTGTGACTGTATACCCATGACTGTATGCCCATGACTGTATGTCCATGACTGTATACCAATGACTGTATACACGTGACTGTATGTCCATGACTGTATACCCATGACTGTATGCCCGTGACTGTATACCCATGAGTGTATGCCCATGACTGTATGCCCATGACTGTATACCCATGACTGTATACCTGTGACTGTATACCTGTGACTGTATACCCATGACTGTATACCCATGACTGTATACCACGGCTGTATGCCCTTGACCGTATACCTGTGACTGTATACCCATGACTGTATACCGACGGCTGTATGCCCTTGACTGTATGCCCGTGACTGTATGTCCATAAATTATACCCGTGAATGTATCTCCATGAATTATACCCGTGACTGTATGTCCATGACTGTATGCCCATGAGTGTATGCCCGTGACTGTATGCCCATGACTGTATACCCATGACTGTATACCCGTGACTGTATACCCATGACTGTATACCCATGACTATATACCCGTGACTGTATACCGATGACTATATACCCATGACTGTTTACCTGTGACTGTATACCTGTGACTGTATACCCATGGCTATATAACCGTGACTGTATGTCCATGACTGTATACCTGTGACTGTATACCTGTGACTGTATACCGATGACTGTATACCCATGACTGTATACCTATGACTGTATACCTATGACTGTATACCCATGGCTATATAACCGTGACTGTATGTCCATGACTGTATACCTGTGACTGTATACCTGTGACTGTATACCCGTGACTGTATACCCATGACTGTATTCCCATGGCTGTATGCCCTTGACTGTATGCCCTTGACTGTATACCTGTGACTGTATACCTGTGACTGTATACCTGTGACTGTATACCCGTGACTGTATACCCATGACTGTATACCCGTGACTGTATACCCATGACTGTATACCTGTGACTGTATACCTGTGACTGTATGCCCTTGACTGTATACCTGTGACTGTATACCTGTGACTGTATACCTGTGACTGTATACCTGTGACTGTATGCCCATAACTGTATTCCGACAGCTGTATGCCCTTGACTGTATGCCCTTGACTGTATACCTGTGACTGTATACCTGTGACTGTATACCGGTGACTGTATGCCCATAACTGTATACCGACGGCTGTATGCCCTTGACTGTATGCCCGTGACTGTATACCTGTGACTGTATACCTGTGACGGTTTACCTATGACTGTATGCCCATGACTGTATACCGACGGCTGTATGCCCATGACTGTATACCCATGACTGTATACCGACGGCTGTATGCCCATGACTGTATGCCCATGACTGTATACCCATGACTGTATACCCATGACTGTATACCTGTGACTGTATTCCTGTGACAGTATACCCATGACTGTATACCGACGGCTGTATGCCCATGACTGTATGCCCATGACTGTATACCCATGACTGTATACCCATGACTGTATACCCATGACTGTATACCCATGACTGTATACCTGTGACTGTATTCCTGTGACAGTATACCCATGACCGTATACCGACGGCTGTATGCCCTTGACTGTATGTCCGTGACTGTATATCCATGACTGTATACCGACGGCTGTATGCCCTTGACTGTATGCCCGTGACTGTATGTCCATGAATTATACCCGTGACTGTATGTCCATGAATTATACCCGTGACTGTATGTCCATGACTGTATGCCCGTGACTGTATGCCCGTGACTGTATGCCCATGACTGTATGCCCATGACTGTATGTCCATGACTGTATGCCCGTGACTGTATGCCCGTGACTGTATGCCCATGACTGTATGCCCATGACTGTATGCCCATGACTGTTTACCTGTGACTGTATACCTGTGACTGTATAGCCATGGCTATGTAACCGTGACTGTATGTCCATGACTGTATACCTGTGACTGTATACCCATGACTGTATACCGACGGCTGTATGCCCTTGACTGTATGCCCGTGACTGTATACCCATGACTGTATACCGACGGCTGTATGCCCTTGACTGTATTCCCGTGACTGTATGTCCATGAATTATACCCGTGACTGTATGTCCATGAATTATACCCGTGACTGTATGCCCGTGACTGTATACCCATGACTGTATACCGACGGCTGTATGCCCATGACTGTATGCCCATGACTGTATACCCATGACTGTATACCGATGACTGTATACCTGTGACTGTATTCCTGTGACAGTATACCCATGACCGTATACCGACGGCTGTATGCCCTTGACTGTATGTCCGTGACTGTATATCCATGACTGTATACCGACGGCTGTATGCCCTTGACTGTATGTCCATGACATGTCCGTGATTATACCCGTGACTGTATGTCCATGAATTATACCCGTGACTGTATGTCCATGACTGTATGCCCGTGACTGTATGCCCGTGACTGTATGCCCATGACTGTATACCTGTGATGCCCATGACTGTATGCCCATGACTGTATACCTGTGACTGTATGACTGTATACCCATGACTGTATAATGACCGTGACTGTATAGCCATGGCTATGTAACCGTGACTGTATGTCCATGACTGTATACCTGTGACTGTATGTCCATGAATTATACCCGTGACTGTATGTCCATGACTGTATACCCATGACTATATGCCCGTGACTGTATGCCCATGACTGTATGCCCATGACTGTATGCCCGTGACTGTATGCCCATGACTGTATGCCCATGACTGTATGCCCGTGACTGTATGCCCGTGACTGTATGCCCATGACTGTATGCCCGTGACTGTATGCCCATGACTGTATGCCCGTGACTGTATGCCCGTGACTGTATGCCCATGACTGTATGCCCATGACTGTATACCTGTGACTGTATACCCATGGCTATATAACCGTGACTGTATGTCCATGACTGTATACCTGTGACTGTATACCCATGACTGTATACCGACGGCTGTATGCCCTTGACTGTATACCCGTGACTGTATACCCATGACTGTATACCGACAGCTGTATGCCCTTGACTGTATTCCCGTGACTGTATGTCCATGAATTATACCCGTGACTGTATGTCCATGAATTATACCCGTGACTGTATGTCCATGACTGTGTACCCGTGACTGTATGTCCATGACTGCACGCCCGTAACTGTAGGCAAGTGACTGTATGCCCGTGACTGTATGCCAATGACTGTGTGCCCGTTACTGTATGCCCATGACTGTATACCCGTGACTGTGTACCCATTACTGTATGCCCATGACTGTATACCTGTGACTGTATACCCATGACTGTATACCGATGACTGTATACCTTGACAGTGTATGCCCTTGACTGTATGCCCGTGACTGTATACCCATGACTGTATACCGACGGCTGTATGCCCTTGACTGTATTCCCGTGACTGTATGTCCATGAATTATACCCGTGACTGTATGTCCATGACTGTGTACCCGTGACTGTATGTCCATGACTGCACGACCGTGACTGTAGGCAAGTGACTGTATGCCCGTGACTGTATGCCAATGACTGTATGCCTGTGACTGTGTGCCCGTTACTGTATGCCCATGACTGTATACCCGTGAATGTGTACCCATTACTGTATGCCCCTGACTGTAAGCCCCTGACTGTATGCCCCTGACTGTATGCCCATGACTGTATGTCCATGACTGTATACCCGTGACTGTATACCCGTGACTGTATGTCCATTACTGTATGCCCATGACTGTATGTCCATGACTGTATACTCGTGACTGTATACCCGTGACTGTATGTCCATGACTGTATGCCCATGAGTGTATGCCCATGTCTGTATACCCATGACTGTATGCCCGTGACTGTATGTCCATGACTGTATGTCCATGACTGTATACCCGTGACTCTATGTCCATGACTGTATACCCGTGACTGTATGCCCATGACTGTATACCCGTGACTGTATGCCCATGACTGTATACCCGTGACTGTTTGTCCATGACTGTATACCCGTGACTGTATGTCCATGACTGTGTACCCGTGACTGTATGTCCATGACTGTATACCCGTGACTGTATGCCCATGACTGTATACCCGTGACTGTATGTCCATGACTGTATACCCGTGACTGTATGTCCATGACTGTGTACCCGTTACTGTATGTCCATGACTGTATGTCCATGACTGTATACCCGTGACTGTATGTCCATGACTGTATTCCCGTGACTGTATGTCCATGACTGTATACCCGTGACTATGTACCCATTACTGTAAGCCCATGACTGTATGCCCTTGGCTGTATGCCCATGACTGTATGCCCATGACTGTGTATCCGTGACCATAGGCTGGAGCTGTCGATACACTGCTCGACATAAAGGGAGATTTGGAAAGGGACAGTTGGAAACTGACTACACTAAAATTTATAGAAACTGATTAATCCTACGAATTTTATATTTAAAAATGACAGTGACAGTGCCTGCAAGCAAAGTGTGACAATGTGTCAGTATAAGTCCTTCAGGTCGGATTATGCCCATAATTTATCCGAAATGTTTCCCTGGGTGAAGTTTTTATCAAATACAGAAATACATACACTTGAAACAGGTGAATACATAGGGAACATGGCGGCATCTGGCGGGTGACAGCAGCTCAGATCTACTGCATAAATCAGGAACAACCTGCTGCCACATTGTATCAATAACAGTAAACGGAGTAGAGAAGAATCAACAGTAACATCCGGGTTTCCGAGAGATGCCGGTCCATGTAGGCGGTGTGTGTCACTTACACTGCTACTATTAGTTTCTCCTCCCGGCCAGGTTTGGCTTGAGAGATTGTACATGGGAGAGAACATCACCTCTGGGGTTCCGATCGACCATTTCTCATTTATAACACATCCACCATGTCACATTTATAACACATCCACCATGTCACATTAATAACACATCCACCATGTCACATTAATAACACATCGACCACGTCACATTTATAACACATCAACCATGTCACATTAATAACACATCAACCATGTCACATTATAACACATCCACCATGTCACATTAATAACACATCGACCACGTCACATTATGACACAACCACTATGTCACATTATAACACATCCACCATGTCACATTATAACACATCCACCATGTCACATTATAACACATCCACCATGTCACATTTAACATTCAATCACATTACATCAACCATGTCACATTATAACACATCCACCATGTCACATTATAACACATCCACCATGTCACATTATAACACAACCACCATGTCACATTATAACACAACCACCATGCCACATTATAACACAACCACTATGTCACATTATAACACATCCACCATGTCACATTATAAGACAACCACCATGCCACATTATAACACAACCACCATGCCACATTATAACACAACCACCATGCCACATTATAACACAACCACCATGCCACATTATGACACAACCACCATGTCACATTATAACACAACCACCATGTCACATTATAACACATCCACCATGTCGCATTTATAACTCATCGACCACGTCACATTTATAACACAACCACATGTCACATTATAACACA
The DNA here is from genome assembly GCF_003918875.1 of Haliotis rubra. Classification (NCBI taxonomy): domain Eukaryota; kingdom Metazoa; phylum Mollusca; class Gastropoda; order Lepetellida; family Haliotidae; genus Haliotis; species Haliotis rubra. The sequence goes on from NW_025766459.1 coordinate 1,308,173, forward strand.
TCCACCATGTCACATTATAACACATCCACCATGTCACATGTATAACACAACCACCATGTCACATTATAACACATCCACCATGTCACATTTATAACTCATCGACCATGTCACATTTATAACACATCCACCATGTCACATTTGTAAAATATCGACTACGTCGCATATGTAACACATCTACCATGTCAGATTATTAACACAACGACCATTTCACATATACATCACATCGACCAGGTCACATTTATAACACATCGAACAGGTCACATTTGTAACACATGGACCATGTCAGATTATAACATTATGCTGGTAGGGATGGGGGGTGAGAAGGTGGCAGGGGCTTGGAGGGAGGGTGGGGGTGTCACTGGTTTAACAATGACACCCATTACACTATTCGTGAGCATTGGTAGCTCCATGTCAATGCAGATTAGGTTATCATTTCCAAAGATAGGCCATGTTTGGACCGACATGGTGCCTTGTACACAGGTGGCACAAGACACCACTGTGTGACACATGTGGGCCTTGCATGGAATCTCATTGTCTCATACACGAACTTTGACCGGTGTTGGAACTACCTCATTCTCTTCCCACAGAGGTTACTCCTGTCATATCTTCCTACGTAACCCCTGTTCTAATACGGCCCTGTCATGGTGTGAGCGTTCAGACTCGTGATTGGAGGCAATCAGATTTAGTTGTGCAATCAGGGACGTTGTTTCAAAAGTGATCATTCGCAAGGCCTCGGTAATTTCCGTATACTTCGAGAAAACAAAACCTCTTCCCCTGCGCGATGCGCAAACGTTTCTTCTAGACAGAACTCAGTCATGTTATGGCGGATCAGTGGCGTCTCCATCGCCCTCGTTGACAACGGACAAGCTAGCCATTAAACGTCTTGTGTGTTAGTCAAGTTGAATCTAAGTCGATGTAACACGTGTTCTGATTGGATAGAAAGAAGGGAGATAATTCGTGTTGCGATCTTTTGCCGCTAGGGGATTTTACGAGAACCGGGAAATATGGCCGTATTAGAACAGAGGTTACGTAGGAAGATATGACAGGAGTAACCTCTGTGGGAAGAGAATGGAACTACCTTTGATTCAGTTATCCACAAACCCATGATTGTAAACATAAGCTTTACAGTTACGTCACGGCGTGTCTGGTTAATGAGGGAGGAAGGCCCGTAGTGATGCAGGTGTCAGGCGTTTACTACCCACGACCACGGCTATGGCGCCAACAAACTAGTGATCACTGCCATCCCGGGATTCGAACTCACTACATCATATCCTTGGACGTCTAGGGGATTCAAATACGGGCGCCTAACCTTGTCCCTTTTCAGAAATGTATAACAGAATCTATAAGACACCATTTAACGCAAACTTATCTACATTTCTAACATACACTGACGATCAAAACACAACATACCAAACCCAGTTTTGATTTAATTTCAGTTCAAGCCCGAAATAGTGTTCCCAGACATGGGGGGATTTAATTCTTTGCTTATATCACCGAATCTACTAACGACCTTATTCTTTAAGATTTGCAATATCCATGCGGCAAGGTTACAGGATGCATCTGGGGACAGAACCGCTCACAGTATACGTCAGGGTATCTTCAGTCCGGGCGGGGACAGTCACGTGGTACATACATCAGGAAGTATTCCGAGGGAGAGGCTATTTGGGAGGCTGCAGTTGGGAGCCAGACACGACATCGTCGCTGACCATTGGATGCACCCGTGCACCAGTCACCTGGTTGATATCACCAGCAGAAAGGTGATCGGACAACAGACACTTGTGTCCAGTGTATATCGTCCAGTTGACCTTTCTAACCCTCGGATCATGATTCAAGAACTGGGGACATGTATCATCCACCATGATCTTAGGTCAGGTAACATGACCAACTCTCTTGACCAGTAGCCTGCAAAAGAACCCTAGGACCACTTTGACCGATTAGATCACGACCTAACTCTAATGTGAAGGAACCTAGCTACATCCGGGTACTGAATGTTCTCATTTGCGGGTGTGTTTGGTGCCCATAGAGACATGCAATACTGTGAATATGTCAGTCCATCCTTGCAATGTCCCTGTACCTCAACCCTGATGTGTTCCCAGTGACAACAAACTGACGACATACCCCTTGTCGATGATTTCCCCGGAGCCCTGTATTGCCCAAGTATTATAACCATGTATCGATGCTGCCTAAATTCTTGCCAAGCCTGATTGGGTGGTAAAGTTTTTTCATTTGCTCTTCAGTGTATTTCGAGAGGCGATTCAAGATGCACATATCTGAATATCACTAAATACACAGGTTTATCATCATGGTTTCACATTACACAGTATGATTTGCCGTGGTAATGAATCGTGTACATGAGAATCTCAATATCAGTTCTCAGATTGCCTTATGTATCTGCACAGTAGGTGTGAATGTAAAATAAAACCATAATCATAAATCTATTTCCATAATCATAATAACTCTGAGTTTGCAGCGGCAATGACAGCATCATTGTGACGGATCCACCGTGGCTGGGCGGCACTTCATTATCTCAGTGAGTAATGTCACGTGTCCAGGACAGCCATTGGATGACCTGCTCTTAACTCAGTTCATGATCTGCAGCCTGGGTCGGCCGGTCTGATATCAAGTGACAGTTAAGGCTGGCTGCTAACTCGAACCCCCGAAACATGGTGGCGACAGGTCAGGCTTTCAAATAATTTAATGTGAGTATATTATTTTTAACGCTGAAACATATATAATGAACTCGAAGCTAAGCATTGTATTGATTGTCGATATTATCAACTTTGGAAGATATGGACTGTTATTTTGTCTAAAATGGCGCTATCATCGAGACCTACGGAATATCTCTGAAGTTGAGCGTTGTATTGTTGAGTACTAGGTATTTACACTAGTTGAAGGGAATATTGCTGAATGAGAGATATATACTATATAGATTATTATGTTGCACACGGCCCTACTCACAGATGAACGAATCACTAATATCCCTGAATAATCTCACCACAAAACTAAACAACCATCAACATCCAATTGTAACTGCCGGGCCTTGACTTAACACCTGTACACTCGCTGTCAGGGAATAACGTAGCACCAGTACAACCACTGCCAGACAATGGCGTAGTACCTGTAAATTCAATACATCACTGCAGGTACATGGCTACAGGTGCATGACTACAGGTGCAGGACTACAGGTACATGACTACAGGTACACACCTACAGGTACATGACTACAGGTACATGACTATATGTGCATGACTACAGGTGCATGACTACAGGTACATGACAACAGGTACAGGACTACAGGTACAGGACTACAGGTACAGGACTACAGGAACATGACTACAGGTACATGACTGCAGGTACAGGACTACAGGTACAGGACTACAGGTACAGGACTACAGGAACATGACTATATGTGCATGACTACAGGTGCATGACTACAGGTACATGACAACAGGTACAGGACTACAAGTACAGGACTACAGGTACATGACTACAGGTACAGGACTACAGGTACATGACAACAGGTACAGGACTACAGGTGCATGACTACAGGTACATGACAACAGGTACAGGACTACAGGTACAGAGGTACAGGACTACAGGTACAGGACTACAGGTACAGGACTACAGGTACAGGACTACAGGTACAGGACTACAGGAACATGACTACAGGTACATGACTGCAGGTACATGACAACAGGTACATGACTACAGGTACAGGACTACAGGTACAGGACTACAGGAACATGACTATATGTGCATGACTACAGGTGCATGACTACAGGTACAGGACTACAGGTACAGGACTACAGGAACATGACTTTATGTGCATGACTACAGGTGCATGACTACAGGTGCATGACTACAGGTACATGACTACAGGTACATGACTACAGGTACAGGACTACAGGTACAGGACTACAGGTACATGACTGCAGGTACATGACTACAGGTACAGGACTACAGGTACAGGACTACATGACAACAGGTACAGGACTACAGGTACAGGACTACAGGTACAGGACTACAGGAACATGACTACAGGTCCACACCTACAGGTACATGACTACAGGTACATGACTGCAGGTACACACCTACAGGTACACGACTACAGGTACATGACTACATGTACATGACTACAGGTACAGGACTACAGGTACAGGACTACAGGTACAGGACTACAGGTACAGGACTACAGGAACATGACTACAGGTCCACACCTACAGGTACATGACTACAGGTACATGACTACAGGTACACACCTACAGGTACATGACTACAGGTACAGGACTACAGGTACAGGACTACAGGTACATGACTACAGGTACAGGACTACAGGTACAGGACTACAGGTACAGGACTACAGGTACATGACTGCAGGTACATGACTACATGTACAGAACTACAGGTACAGGACTACAGGTACAGGACTACAGGTACAGGACTGCAGGTACAGGACTACAGGTACATGACTACAGGTACAGGACTACAGGTACAGGACTACAGGTACATGACTGCAGGTACATGACAACAGGTACAGGACTACAGGTACAGGACTACAGGTACAGGACTACAGGTACAGGACTACAGGTACAGGACTACAGGTACAGGACTACAAGACTACAGTACAGGACTACAAGATTACAGGTACAGGACTGCAGGTACATGACTACAGGTACATGACTACAGCTACATGACTACAGGTACAGGACTACAGGTACATGACTACAAGACTACAGTACAGGACTACAAGATTACAGGTACATGACTGCAGGTACATGACTACAGGTACAGGTACATGACTACAGGTACATGACTACAGGTACATGACTACAGGTACATGACTACAGGTACAGGACTACAAGACTACAGTACAGGACTACAAGATTACAGGTACAGGACTGCAGGTACATGACAACAGGTACATGACTACAGGTACATGACTACAGGTACAGGACTACAGGTACATGGCTACAGGTACATGACTACAGGTACAGGACTGCAGGTACAGGACTACAAGACTACAGTACAGGACTACAAGATTACAGGTACAGGACTGCAGGTACATGACTACAGGTACAGGACTACAGGTACAGGACTACAAGGACTACTACAGGTACAGGACTACAAGACTACAGTACAGGACTACAAGATTACAGGTACAGGACTGCAGGTACATGACTACAGCTACATGACTACAGGTACAGGACTACAGGTACAGGACTACAGGTACAGGACTACAGGTACATGGCTACAGGTACATGACTACAGGTACATGACTACAGGTACAGGACTACAGGTACAGGACTACAGGTACAGGACTACAGACACAAGACTACAGGTACAGGACTGCAGGTACATGACTACAGGTACAGGGCTACAGGTACATGACTGCAGGTACAGGACTACAGGTGCATGACTACAGGTACAGGACTACATGTACAGGACTACAGGTACATGACTACAGGTACATGACTGCAGGTACAGGACTACAGGTACAGGGCTACATGTACAGGACAACAGGTACATGACTACAGGTACAGGGCTACAGGTACAGGACTACAGGTACATGACTACAGGTACAGGACTACAGGTACATGACAACAGGTACATGACTACAGGTACAGGACTACATGTACAGGACTACAGGTACATGACTACAGGTACAGGGCTACAGGTACAGGACTACAGGTACAGGGCTACAGGTACAGGACTACAGGTACAGGACTACAGGTACAGGACTACAGGTACACGACTACAGGTACAGGGCTACAGGTACAGGACTACAAGACTACGGGTACAGGACTACAGGTACAGGACTACAGGTACAGGACTACAGGTACAGGACTACAGGTACAGGACTACAGGTACAGGACTACAGGTACAGGACTACAGGTACAGGACTACAGGTACAGGACTACAGGTACATGACTACAGGTACAGGACTCCATTCCATTCCATTCCCTTCCATTCCATTCCATTATTATTCCATTCCATTCCATTCCATTCCATTCCATTTCCTTCCATTATTCCATTCCATTCCATTCCATTTCCATTCCATTCCATTCTACTTCCTTCCATTCCATTCCATTTCCAATTTTCCATCCATTCCATTCCACTTTCATTTCCATTCGACTTCCATTCCATCCATTCCATTCCATTCCATTCCATTCCATTCCATTCCATTCCATTCCATTCTTCCTTCATTCATTACATTCCATTCATTCCAGTTACATGTCTATTAGGTACCTACAGGTTCCATTTTATGTGTTCATTTCAGAGACAGGTTACATTAAATTACAACATTCCATGACTACACATTCCATTCTAGATGTCCAGGGATTCCAGGTTCTATGACTACAGGTCAGGGCTACAGGTACAGGGATTTCAGGTGTTCTGGGCTTCTGCTTCTGGACTTCAGGTACAGGGCTATAATTACACGTTACAGGTACAGGCTTCAGGTTCTGGGACTACAAGACTTCAGGTTATTTGTGTTATTTCTTACATTCTGTTACTTCTGGTTCTGGACTACAGGTCCAGGGCTTCGTATTTGTTCCTGGACTTCCAGGTTCCTTTCTCCTGTTCCAGGGCTGTGTTGGACTACCTGTACAGGTCTTCCTTGGGTATTCTGGTCTCTGTCTTCCTTATCTTCGCTGTGAACCTGTTTTCTATCCATGTGGGTGTCTGTCTTTCTTATCACGTAAACCGTTGCTATTTTCAGTGTCTGTCTTCCTTATGTGGCTGGAACTCCTGTCTTCCTGTCCATCTTCCTTATCAGCTGTGAACTCCGTGACACCGACGGTGTCTGTCTTCCTCCTTTGTGGTGTCCATTACACAGACACAGTGTCTGGTTCTTCCTTATCAGCTGTGAGCCTGTTATACAGACGGTGTCTGTCTTCCTTATCAGCTGGTGTCTGTCTTCCTCCCTTATCAGCTGTGAGCCCGTTACCTGACGGTAAGTCTGTCTTCCTGTCTGAGCCCGTAACCAGACATAAGTTCCATCTTCCTTTATCAGCTGTGGGGTCTGTGGGTTGCCTATCGGTAAAGCGTTGGCTCGTCGAAGACATTGGGTTCAGCTGTGTGTAGCTTCCATTTCTGGTGTCCCCGCCGTGTGTGTTGCTGGGTAAACCAAACTCAGTGTAAGTATCAGCTGTGAGGCCAGTATCTTCGTCTTCCTTATGCTGTCTGTCAGTGTCCACCTCTTATCATCTGTGGTGGTCTGTGTCTTATCCTTGTCGCTGTGAACCTTCCTGTCTGTCTTCCTTTATGGTGAACCTGTGTACCTGGGGTGGTGTCTGTCTTCCATCTGTCCTGTTACACAGACAGTGTCTGTCTTCCTATGTCTGTGAACTCCATGTCAGGCTAGTCCATGTCTTCCTTCCTGTGAACCTGTTAAACAGATAGTGTCTGTCTTCCTTAGCAGCAGTGGACCTGCCATACAGGTGTCTGTCTTCCTTATCCACCTGTTACACAGCTGTCTGTCTTGAACTTGTCAGCTGTGGTCTGACGGTGTCTTGTCTTGTCAGCTGTGGAATAATTTGTCAGATCTGATACCCAGTTTCATCACGGTGCGGTCCATGTCACTGTCAAAATGTCCGGGGTTTCCTGAAACTTCATGTGTCCATGTGTTATGCCATGTGCTTCCATCCACGTCTGCTTCCACCTTACCTCCACTCTCGTCTGTCACGTCCTCTGTCGTCCTGCTCTGGCCTCACCGGTCCACCTTCCACTCTCACGTCAACATTCTCACTAGTCACACTTCCGTCTACACGTCTTGGTCACCAATCTCCGGTCACCACCTCTGTCCATGGGTCCTTCCACGTCCTCACTCTCACCAACTCCTTCCTTCTGTGATCACCTTCCACGCCTTCTCCACCGGTCTGTCCTTTCTCGTCACACCTCCGTTCCATGGTCGTCCACCTTCCACGTTCGTCATGATCACCACCTTCCGCTCTCACGTCACCAGCTTCGTTTCCCTTCTCATGATCACCACCTCACTCTCACGTCACCACCTTCCACTTCATGATCCACCTTCACCTCACTCACTCCGGGTCACCACCTTCCACTCTCATGATCACCGCCTTCCATCACCACGTCCATTCTCATCATCACCACCTTTCCACGCTCCACGTCACTCACCATCCCTCATGATCCACCTTCCACGTCACCACCTTCCACCTCCACGTCACCACCTTCCACTCTCTCATGATCATCACCTTCCACTCTCACGGATCACACCACCTCTCCACCTCACGTCACCACCTTCCACTCCTCACGTCACCACCTTCCACTCTCCACGTCACCACCTTCCGCACTCTCACGATCACCACCTTCCACTCTCACGATCACCACCTTCCACCTCTCACATCACCACCTTCCATTCTCATGATCACCACCTTCCACATCCTCACGTCACCACCTTCCATTCTCATGATCACCACCTCCTCACTCTCACATCCTTTCCACCTTTCCACCTCCACGATCACGTCACCACCTTCCTCATGTCACCACCTTCCACGCTCACATCACTCACCTTCCACTCCACGTCACGTCACCACCTTCCACTTCTCACGATCACCACCTTCCACGCTCACGTCACCACCTTCCACATCTCATGATCACCACCTTCCACTTCACGTCACCACCTTCCACGCCTTCATGATCACCACTTCCACTCTCGCCACGTCACCACCTTCCACTCTCATGATCACCACCTTCCACCTCACGTCACCACCTTCCACCTCTTTCACGTCACCACCTTCCACTCTCATGATCACCACCTTCCACTGTCACGTCACCACCTTCCACCTCCATGATCACCACCCTCCACCTCACGTCACCACCTTCTCCTCCACGTCTCACCACCTTCCACTCACACGTCACCACCTTCCATCCTCACGATCACCATCTCACTCTCACGTCACCACCTTCCATGTCACCACTCATCCTCTCCTTCACTCCTTCCTCCTTCCACGATCACCACCTTCCACTCTCATGATCACCACCTTCCACCTCACATCACCACCTTCACCCTCACATCACCACCTTCCCCTCGTCACCGGCCTTCCCTCCATGATCACCACATCCTTCCATCTCCTCATGACCACCTCCTTCCCTCTCCATGATCCACCACCTTCCATCTAATGCATCACCACCTTTCACCTTCCCATCCACCTTCCACTCTCACGTCACCACCTTCCACGTGTCACTTCCACTTCACTTCACATCCTTCCACTCTCAAGATCACCTCCTTCCGCTCTCATGATCACCACCTTCCACTCCACGTCACCACCTTCCACTGTCACATCACCACCTTCCAATCCACGTCACCACCTTCCACTCTCATGATCACCACCTTCCACGCCCACCTCCACCTCACCACCTTCCGTCACCGCTTCACGCTCAAGACACCGCCTTCCACTCTTATGATCACCACCTTCCACGCTCACGACACCGCCTTCCACTCTCATGATTACCACCTTCCACGCTCACGTCACCACTTTCCGCTGTAACGTCACCACCTTCCACGCTGACGTCACCACCTTCCACTCTCACATCACAACCTTCCACGCTCACGTCACCATCTCTCACTCTCAAGTCACTACCTTCAACTCTCATGATCACCACCTTCCACTCTTACGTCACAACCTTCCACTCTCATGATCAACACCTTCCACGCTCACGTCACCACCTTCCACTCTCACGTCACCACCTTCCATGCTCACTTCACCACCTTCCACTCTCACGTCACCACCTTCCGCTCTCACGTCACCACCTTCCACGCTCACATCACCATCTTCCACGCTCACTTCACCACCTTCCACTCTCACGTCACCACCTTCCATTGTCACGTCACCATCTTCCATGCTCAAGTCACTACCTTCCACTCTCACGTCACCACCTTCCACGTTCACGTCACCACCTTCCACTCTCACGTCACCACTTTCCACTCTCATGTCACCACCTGTCACTCTCACGTCACCACCTTCCACGCTCACACCACCACCTTCCGGTCACCTTTTAGTGTCACGACGACACTTTGAAGATTTCAGCATGTTAACCTGAATTGTCAGCAAGATATTTTAAGAACGGTTCACTGGATTTTCTTCATAGACTTTTTAGACTTCTCTTGAATGTTTTTCAATAAGCAATTTCTTTAGTACTAGTTTTGCATATTTCATACACTATGACATTCATGTCAAGGTCAAAGTCAGTCTTGAAAATATGTGTGTGTTTGAACAACTAAAGAGCAAGATATCAAGAGAGGTTGACTGGTCATGTTTTTGTTGACATTTAACTTCATCTTAAACAATCAATATAAGTTTGATTTGATAATTTGCGGCGGGGGATTATGTCACCTTAGTGACAATGCTTGTTATATATTGACTTTATGGATAGTTATGATAAGTAAATCAAAAGACATGCGTCTACACCTTCATCTATATGGAGGTGCATCTGAAGGATGAGGTGGTAGATGTTTGAAGTGAACCCATGCATAGTTAGGTTCAGCCCAACTTGAATAAAGAACCATAAAACTGCCTAACATCAGTTTTAATCTACATACAGGGCCATAATTGCACAGAATGAGAATCCGAGGTTGTTTTTTTAAATGAGCAATTATCATCATAAAATCATTTTTACATTACATTAATATACATTTATATAGGGCTAATATCCAGTCTTTAGAAGACTGCTCAAGAGCGCTGCTGAACTCCGTCTGCAATGCTGCACAAATGAGTTTTTAATCTGGATTTGAAATTACTAAATGTCTCGACTGATCGACGAGAGAGGGGTGTTCCACAAAGCTGAGCCGACAACCTGAAAAGACCTTTCCAATCATTTTGACGTCTTTTATGAGTCAAAGGTTCATACGGGTCAGACAAACTCATGTTTTTCCATCGTGGTCACCACGATACGCTTTATGTACGTGTCGAAAATCTACCAAAAATACAGGGGGTGCTTAATTAAGTTTTTTGTGTATATTATGCCAGTGTGCAGAATCAAACCTGGGCTCTCTGTGTGACGAGCGAACGCATCTCCCTGACTACCACGTCGTCCTTTTCGGCCCTATTCACCTGAGTACAAAAGTGGCCCAATGACTTGATGGATAGATAGAGATCAATAAAATAGTTGATTGTTCGGCATTCCAGAAGTTGGTGAGTCGATAATGACGCATACAACTTTATGGATGACAACTTCTTGTTTATTGCATAGAAGATTCTACACCTAAACTTCGCTCTACGCAATAAACAAGAAATTGTCATCAATGAAGTTGTATGCGTCATTATCTATTAGACAGATTAAAATGACTAGTTAGATCTCAGGAAACAAAACCGAAATGATGATACATTGGACAAGAATAGAAAAACAGATTAAATGATGAAGAGCAACAGAACCAGGAGGCCATAACACGGAGCAAGCTAACGAAGTGAACACATTTTATTACTGTTTGTTATTTGTATGGCACAGGTAGGCTGCCTTCATTGATGAGAATCGATCGAACTATTAGCTCAAATAGGCTTTTCAATTACTCCGCTTTATGTGAATAGAAAGTCCCACAATTACATCCTGCCGTGTATTGTCAGGGCTGGGTGTTACAACGGTAAACCGGCATTGCTTCCCGATACAGGTCGTTAAACAGCGACATATGTACCAGCACTAAACTGCCCGGACTGCAAGTGTTGAATAAAGCTAAAGAGACCGCCGGGAATCAATACAGTGCCGCAGGTGGCGACATACGGGATGCGACACCGTCAGTGGGTTTGTATTCTGCAGTAATGACCGTCAGTAGTGGTCACTTCACCTCAGACACAGATCTTCCATTCCAGATGAAGCCTCACGGAAAACATGGGAATAAAGGAAATATTTGCGGAGGAATTTAGTTCCACGAGTTTCCTTCTCGACTACAAATATCCGGGGCGGTTTGTGCGGTTTGAGGTAAGACATTACTTTATACTTGGGCTTGTACACAGGTAATAACGGGTTCTGTATACTACACTTCCTCCTGTGTAGCCATGATAGGTGACAAAGGACGAGTATATCTACCTTCGCTTGTCAAGGAACATATTACCGACAAATATGATAACCTGTGGTGTCCATGTGCCATCAGTGTCCAAAGTTAGATGAACAGGTTATTCTGTAAATTCCGACTGATCTTGGCCATCTATCTTGGTCCGTCCGTCCGTCCGTCCTGTCATCTATCAATCACAAAAATTGTAGTAACTATCATTCTATTGTAGTAATCATATAAAGCGACACAAACATCCACAATCATGTGAAAGCCGCCCCTTGTACGGGCCCAACGTTTTTATCAGCATGCGCCTTAAAGGTACTGTCAAAGACTGTTCACACCAGGTGTTCGCTAACAGACGAGCGGGTAGATGGCACCTCTCAGTAACAGACGAGCGGGTAGATAGCACCTCTCAGTAACGGACGAGCGGGTAGATAGCACCTCTCAGTAACAGACGAGCGGGTAGATAGCACCTCTCAGTAACAGACGAGCGGGTAGATAGCACCTCTCAGTAACAGACGAGCGGGTAGATAGCACCTCTCAGTAACAGACGAGCGGGTAGATAGCACCTCACAGTAACAGACGAGCGGGTAGATAGCACCTCTCAGTAACAGACGAGCGGATAGATAGAACCTCTCAGTAACAGACGAGCGGATAGATAGCACCTCTCAGTAACAGACGAGCGGGTAGATAGCACCTCTCAGTAACAGACGAGCGGATAGATAGAACCTCTCAGTAACAGACGAGCGGGTAGATAGCACCTCTCAGTAACAGACGAGCGGGTAGATAGCACCTCTCAGTAACAGACGAGCGGGTAGATAGCACCTCTCAGTAACAGACGAGCGGATAGATAGAACCTCTCAGTAACAGACGAGCGGATAGATAGCACCTCTCAGTAACAGACGAGCGGGTAGATAGCACCTCTCAGTAACAGACGAGCGGATAGATAGAACCTCTCAGTAACGGACGAGCGGGTAGATAGCACCTCTCAGTAACAGACGAGCGGGTAGATAGCACCTCTCAGTAACAGACGAGCGGGTAGATAGCACCTCTCAGTAACAGACGAGCGGATAGATAGAACCTCTCAGTAACAGACGAGCGGGTAGATAGCACCTCTCAGTAACAGACGAGCGGATAGATAGCACCTCTCAGTAACAGACGAGCGGATAGATAGAACCTCTCAGTAACAGACGAGCGGGTAGATGGCACCTCTCAGTAACAGACGAGCGGGTAGATAGCACCTCTCAGTAACAGACGAGCGGGTAGATGGCACCTCTCAGTAACAGACGAGCGGGTAGATAGCACCTCTCAGTAACAGACGAGCGGATAGATAGAACCTCTCAGTAACAGACGAGCGGGTAGATAGCACCTCTCAGTAACACATTCAAAGGCAAGTCCATTGTTCACGGGACAAATTGGGTAACTGCATCCGACATCGGGACACTGATGGCTAATATTTAGACATGTTCTTCACACGCCTCGTATGAAACTGTCTGAGCATCAAGGCCGTGAATCTTGTAACCATAATGAAACAAGCTGTACAGAAGGAATCGTTTGACATATTAGACATATTGTATGTTACTTTGTCTGGTAGGTTACAAGTTATGAAGATCAACGTGACCATACTACACCGCGTGCATTGCTGGACAAGAATCGTTAATTCTAGAAGGTTTCAAAGGTCTAGGTTAATCTAGCAATTCCCAAATACCAAGAGTACCTTCAAAGGTCTAGCTTAATCTAGCATTACCCAAATACCAATAGTACCTTCAAAGGTCAAAGTTAACCAAGCAATACCCAAATAACAATAGTACCTAAAAAGACTGTCTCAATTGTCATTCAGTGAATATTGAAAATGACCAGTTTCCCAAGCTTTTGTTGGCATATCGGAAATGGGAGCCACCATCAGTTGGTATCGTCCAGTAACACTAGGGATAGCGGTAGTGTCGGCGGTACACACAATGGCGCTAGGGATAGCAATACAGTCGGTGGTACACACAATGACATTAGGGATAGCAATACAGTCGGTGGTACACACAATGACACTAGGGATAGCAATAGAGTCAGTGGTACACACAATGACACTAGGGATAGCAATACAGTCGGTGGTACACACAATGACACTAGGGATAGCAATACAGTCGGTGGTACACACAATGACACCAGGGATAACTACACAGTCGGTGGTACACACAATGACACCAGGGATAGCAATACAGTCGGTGGTACACACAATGACACCAGGGATAACTACACAGTCGGTGGTACACACAATGACACTAGGGATAGCAATAGAGTCGGTGGTACACACAATGACACTAGGGATAGCAATACAGTCGGTGGTACACACAATGACACCAGGGATAACTACACAGTCGGTGGTACACACAATGACACTAGGGATAGCAATAGAGTCGGTGGTACACACAATGACACCAGGGATAGCAATAGAGTCGTGGTACACACAATGACACCAGGGATAGCAATACAGTCGGTGGTACGCACAATGACACTAGGGATAGCAATACAGTCGGTGGTACACACAATGACACCAGGGATAACTACACAGTCGGTGGTACACACAATGACACCAGGGATAGCAATAGAGTCGTGGTACACACAATGACACCAGGGATAGCAATACAGTCGGTGGTACACACAATGACACTAGGGATAGCAATACAGTCGGTGGTACACACAATGACACCAGGGATAGCAATACAGTCGGTGGTACACACAATGACACCAGGGATAACTACACAGTCGGTGGTACACACAATGACACTAGGGATAGCAATAGAGTCGGTGGTACACACAATGACACCAGGGATAGCAATAGAGTCGTGGTACACACAATGACACCAGGGATAGCAATACAGTCGGTGGTACGCACAATGACACCAGGAATAGCAATACAGTCGGTGGTACACACAATGACACTAGGGATAGCAATACAGTCGGTGGTACACACAATGACACCAGGGATAGCGATACAGTCGGTGGTACGCACAATGACACTAGGGATAGCAATACAGTCGGTGGTACACACAATGACACTAGGGATAGCGATAGAGTCGGTGGTACACACAATGACACTAGGGATAGCAATACAGTCGGTGGTACACACAATGACACCGGGGATAGCAATACAGTCGGTGGTACACACAATGACACCAGGGATAGCAATACAGTCGGTGGTACACACAATGACACTAGGGATAGCAATACAGTCGGTGGTACACACAATGACACTAGGGATAGCGATAGAGTCGGTGGTACACACAATGACACTAGGGGTAGCAATAGAGTCGGTGGTACACACAATGACACTAGGGATAGCAATACAGTCGGTGGTACACACAATGACACTAGGGATAGCAATACAGTCGGTGGTACACACAATGACACTAGGGATAGCAATACAGTCGTGGTACACACAATGACACCAGGGATAGCAATACAGTCGGTTGTACACACAATGACACTAGGGATAGCAATACAGTCGGTGGTACACACAATGACACCAGGGATAGCAATACAGTCGGTGGTACACACAATGACACCAGGGATAGCAATACAGTCGGTGGTACACACAATGACACTAGGGATAGCAATACAGTCGGTGGTACACGCAATGACACCAGGGATAGCAATACAGTCGGTGGTACACACAATGACACCAGGGATAGCGATACAGTCGGTGGTACAATTACACACCTTGCTTCTACATTGGTTAAGCTCCCGGTACAGTTCAAGGTCGTATATCGAAGATGAAACTGTTATCTCCGCACAACCATTGGCTGTCACTAGGGATAGCAATAGAGTCTAGGTCTGTACAGTGACTAGGCTGTACCTGCTCTAGTGCATACCATGTTACGCTGGACTCCAAAAGCAAGAAACAGTAATTTCCACGCGACTGTTAACATTAAACAGTCATACATTCCTGGCGTTTAGTCACTGTTAAAACATGGTATTATGAGCTTGAAGGGGATCTTAAAACATTGTTCAACAATAACCCATACAAAATACTGTTACGTAAAGGACTAGTAGCAAGTGTATGTGTGTGTACAATAGCAGAGTGTTCGGGTGTTTTGCCGTATGGTATAGATTAGTGTTGCAGTTTGCGTTGTGACAGTTGGCTCCAGTCGAGAGAAGCCGCTATTGTACCATGACCAGTACGGGGGAGTGAGTCATGTGTTTTGAAATGGAAAAGGAGACTTTCATTACAGGAGGTTTGTAGTATACATTGTGTGATGCCATCTGTCACCAAAACACGACCGGCACGTCAGTCCTGCTCATGTTTTCTGTTGTGATGTTAATATCGATTTGCCCTTAAAATCCACTTAATGATACCCAACTGTGAGTAGGTAGTGAATACCAGCCTGTGGCTAATTCTACGTGGGGTGAGTGAGTACGGTTTTACACCGCTTTTAGCAATATTCCAGCAATATAACGGGGGGGGGGGAACCAGAAATGGGCTTTACACATTGTACCCATGTGGAGATTCGAACCCGGGTCTTCGGCGTGACGAGCGAACGCTTTACCCACTAAGCTAACCCAACGCCCAAATTCTTCGTGGATGCCATGATCATAATATCACCCAAACCAAAGGGCCGCAACTCTGAAGAGCAACTCGGTCAGTCGTGTACCATGTTCTTGAATAATCCAGTCGACATAAATTTGTTTAGAGATAAAGATCCTGTTATCACAAATTGCTCTGTATATCCATGGTATTTCCAGCGAATAACTTTGTATCCAGCCTCATGGTATAACTCTAGGAGTTTGAGACACATATAGACACATTTATTCAAGTTTATTTCTGAAGTTTCAAAGCGAACGCTTCAAAGGGACGTTATTATAGTGCATCAGCATATTGGTTATCCCCTTGGCCGTGTATGTCAACACACCAGGCAATGCCACCGTTTCCTTATCTGTCCATTTTTGTCCCTTCGTCTGTTCATTGTTGTGTTTACCTATATGTTCACATCTATACTGTCAGTCATTCCGACTTGTAGGTAACCCCCTCAGATTGACTTGTAGCCCCGCTCAACACACTTATGTCTGAGCCGGGAACTCCGCCCACAACTGTCTCGTGTATTTGTTTACTGTGTAACCCACCGAAGAATTTGGACGTATTCTTCGTGTTAATTCGGAGCTAGCTCCCCAGTCGACATCTGTACGTGTTGACAGTTGTATGTTTTGTGTTATGCCTATACAGCTGTGGTTTCACCGTGTAATACACTAAGCATACTGTTTACAATATCTCTTAATTAGTGAACTGTTACTATGTTTTGTAGTTGGTTCAGTGACTGTAATTACACGCTGTATGCAGACTTATGTGAGCTCATGAAATAGATGGAATCTATTTGTAAACCACAATGTAAATCACAATGTAAACCTAATCATAATCGAAAGCGATCAAAGCTGTCATTATTATATATGTTAATTATGAAAGTGTTACGTTCAGAAGAAAAGGCAAAGTATATATATTTTACACTGAATGTTTGTCATTTCTGTCTCTTCACTGGATTTCATGTGCATGTGTGTGCGTGCGTGCGTGTGTACGCGTGTATGTGCGTGTGTGTTTAGCCGTCCACAAGAATATGACAATAACTGTTTTAGACTCCACCTGTGTACTGAAATTGTGTTATTACAATCACAAAATATAAATCACCAACGCCAAAAGAAATGCAGTCTCGGGTATAACAGATTTCATTTGTGGTAACCTGTCGACGCCTCGCACCAACACTCCATACGAAGATGTAAGCAACTGAGTTCTCTGACTAAAAGATCGTTGCTCACGATATCAATCATTGGGTTGTCTGGTCCAGACTCGATCATTTACAGACGTCCGTAATGTAGCTGGATGTTGCTGAGGCTGCGTCAAAACAATCACACAATCACTATTCCTAAGCGAGACTATGAGTATCGTGCTAGTATGGCTACAGTGTCTGTACTGACAAGTTTATGGGCAAGACGACGTTGAACAGACACTCTTTGTAGCCCTCAGTACGTGTAGCGTTAAACAGGGACCCGCGACGTCAGGTATAGCGCTGTTACGTGAAGGTTGGGTCAGCTGTGACGTCAGGTATAGTGCTGTTACGTGAAGGTTGGGTCAGCTGTGACGTCAGGTATAGTGCTATGACGTGAAGGTTGGGTCAGCTGTTACGTCAGGTATAGTGCTGTCACGTGAAGGTTGGGTCAGCTGTGACGTCAGGTATAGTGCTGTCACGTGAAGGTTGGGTCAGCTGTGACGTCAGGTATAGTGCTGTCACGTGAAGGTTGGAGCTGTGACGTCAGGTATAGAATTGTCTTCAGCAACCCATGTGTGTCGTAAAAGGCGACTCACGGGATCAGGTGGTCAGACCCGCTAACTTGGTTGACACATGTCCTGTTATCGGCATCGCGTAGATCGTTGCACTTAATGGCAATCACTGGATTGTCTGGACTAGACTCCATTATGTACAGACCCACGCCATATTGCTGGAATATTGCCTAGTGCGGCGCTGCCGTTTGAATGATGTCATTTAAATAGCTGGTTGTAAAGTTAGGGTGTTGTCATTCATGGTATGACGTGATACTGTATACTTGATTGAACGTGTTTTGTGACGCCTGAACACTGTTGCTTACTGTTGTATTACAGTGTGGGTACCCGAAGTTGTACGCAGCCTGGCGGTTTATATGGATGCTCTACAACATAGCTGCAATCATATCGAGTGGACTCCTTGAGAAGTATTATGCCAGCTCGCCAGACAACAGATGGAAGTGGCTGATTTTCCTCACGAACTGGACGTTCGTTGTCCTGACAGTTGGGTGCATTGTGGACTTCTTCACAACAGTGTTCGTCCAGTGGGGATATCCGCAGCTGCTGGAAGGTATGTAGGAACGCGTGTGAAGGTATGTGAGGGTGTAGGAACGCGTGTGAAGGTATGTGAGGGTGTAGGAACGCGTGTGAAGGTATGTGAGGGTGTAGGAACGCGTGTGGAGGTATGTGAGGGTGTAGGAACGCGTGTGAAGGTATGTGAGGGTGTAGGAACGCGTGTGGAGGTATGTGAGGGTGTAGGAACGCGTGTGGAGGTATGTGAGGGTGTAGGAACGCGTGTAAAGGTATGTGAGGGTGTAGGAAGGTATGTCAGGGTGTAGGAAGGTATGTCAGGGTGTAGGAAGGAGTTTGGATATAATCTCTTCAAACACAGAAGTCCTTCAGTGGGTCCAGAACACTATATTCGGCGTCTAAATATATAACTACTTTGTAGTATAGCTGCGGCCAAGCATCATCTCAGAGGCGATCGTCAGTTCTCCTGCCAAGCTACTGTCCCTCTTACAACAGGAATTCTACGTAAATACAGACTATCCGGCAGCCCTGTATCGTATTACGCTACATGTGTGGTCATTCTACAGTACTGAGCACCACATCCACCATGATAAACTTCCGTTGCCAACCGGCCATACGCTGAGGTTAATTAATGTTAATCACATGCAGCTGACCTGCACATGGCTGTACTGATGGCCGTGGTAACAATAGTGCTGGGGAGATTTAGATGTGCTACTCCGGGAACATACAAACATGTCTGTACTCCCTGTTAAAACCCATATCCAACCAAAGCACCTACGATGTCACTCTGTCCACAAGATCCAGGCCGCTTGTCATTGTGGGTAGGTTTTGTTACGTCTGTGCTTCAGCCCGGCTATTGCTGCTGTTGTTGCGCTACTGTTGTGATGCTGTTGCGTTGTTGCGCTGTTGTTGTTGTTCCTGCTGCTGTGCTACTGTTGCAGGGCATAGCGTCATAATGTCTGTGTCCAGCAGCACCATGGGTCTCGGAGAGATTGCATAGGACAAACATGATTTCATCCAATTTTACATTTATCCAAAGTAGATCCAAAATATTATATAATAGTGTTTTTGGTGATATACCTGTCACCCTACACTTCTAACTCAAAAGGAATGTTTACTTCAACTCAAAGTCAGCCAACACAATCCTGAAAATCCAACACAATCCTGGGCTTACAACAGTATAAGTGTTCCCGTGTCTTCAGTTTGGGATTAGCAATGACTCTAGACTAGAATGAGACACCAGAAGGTGTAACCTGTTTGATTATTAACCATCTGTGTCGATACACCATGTTCAGTGTGCGAGGTAATTGTACAGGGAGTACGGTTGGCCTTTAATGGGATGACAGGCGTTGTGTGACACACAGACGTCCCAGAATTCTTGGTCGTGGGTACGAACCAAAGCGTCGTTCTGACAATGGTTCATTGACGGACATTGACTGTCCGCTTCGTTTAACAGGTCAACTATAGCGCAGTAGGGACATTGACTGTCCGCTTCGTTTAACAGGTCAACTATAGCACAGTAGGGATATTGACTGTCCGCTTTGTTTAAAAGGTCAACTATAGCACAGTTCGGACATTGACTGTCCGCTTCGTTTAACAGGTCAACTACAGCGCAGTAGGGACATTGACTGTCCACTTCGTTTAACAGGTCAACTATAGTGAAGTAGGGATATTGACTGTCAGCTTCGGTTAACAGGTCAACTATAGCATAGTAAGGATATTGACTGTCCGCTTCGTTTAACAGGTCAACTATAGCGCAGTAGGGATATTGACTGTCCGCTTCGTTAAACAGGTCAACTATAGCACAGTTGGGACATTGACTGTCCGCTTCGTTTAACAGGTCAACTATAGCGCAGTAGGGACATTGACTGTCCACTTCGTTTAACAGGTCAACTATAGTGAAGAAGGGATATTGACTGTCCGCTTCGTTTAACAGTTCAACTATAGCGCAGTAGGGATATTGACTGTCCGCTTCGTTTAACAGGTCAACTATAGTGAAGAAGGGATATTGACTGTCCGCTTCGTTTAACAGGTCAACTATAGCGCAGTAAGGATATTGACTGTCCGCTTCGTTTAACAGGTCAACTATAGCATAGTTGGGACATTGACTGTCCGCTTCGTTTAACATGTCAATTATAGCACTGTAGGGACATTGACTGTCCACTTCGTTTAACAGGTCAACTATAGTGAAGAAGGGATATTGACTGTCCGCTTCGTTTAACAGGTCAACTATAGCGCAGTAGGGACATTGACTGTCCACTTCGTTTAACAGGTCAACTATAGCATAGTAAGGATATTGACTGTCCGCTTCGTTAACAGGTCAACTATAGCGCAGTAGGGATATTGACTGTCCACTTCGTTTAACAGGTCAACTATAGCGCAGTTAGGATATTGACTGTCCGCTTCGTTTAACAGGTCAACTATAGCATAGTAAGGATATTGACTGTCCGCTTCGTTTAACAGGTCAACTATAGCGCAGTAGGGATATTGACTGTCCGCTTCGTTTAACAGGTCAACTATAGCCCTGTAGGGATATTGACTGTCCACTTCGTTTAACAGGTCAACTATAGCACAGTTGGGACATTGACTGTCCGCTTCGTTTAACAGGTCAACTATAGCACTGTAGGGACATTGACTGTCCGCTTCGTTTAACAGGTCAACTATAGTGAAGTAGGGATATTGACTGTCCGCTTCGTTTAACAGGTCAACTATAGCGCAGTAGGGACATTGACTGTCCACTTCGTTTAACAGGTCAACTATAGCACAGTTGGGATATTGACTGTCAGCTTCGTTTAACAGGTCAACTATAGCACAGTTGGGATATTGACTGTCAGCTTCGTTTAACAGGTCAACTGTAGTGAAGGGGGGACATTGACTGTCCGCTTCGTTTAACTGGTCAACTATAGTGAAGTAGGGACATTGACTGTCCGCTTCGTTTAACTGGTCAGCTATAGTGAAGTAGGGATATTGACTGTCCGCTTCGTTTAACTGGTTAACTATAGTGAAGTAGGGACATTGACTGTCCGCTTCGTTTAACTGGTCAACTATAGTGAAGTAGGGATATTGACTGTCCGCTTCGTTTAACAGGTCAACTATAGCGCAGTAGGGACATTGACTGTCCGCTTCGTTTAACAAGTCAACTATAGTGAAGTAGGGATATTGACTGTCCACTTCGTTTAACAGGTCAACTGTAGTGAAGTAGGGACATTGACTGTCCACTTCGTTTTACAGTTCAACTATAGCACTGTAAGTAGAGTGACCACGCCTGTATTAGACGAGGTATAACCATGTTTCTCTGGTTTCGAATAATGTTGTTTTTGTAATGTTTCAGAGAAAGAAGAGGAATCGTTACCATGGTACCTGAAGCTGGTGTGGGTGTTGTCTAACATCTACAACGCTGTGTCTCTGATGGTCACCGTGGGTTACTGGGGCTTCGGCACCTTCGACCGTAAGTGAGGTGGTGGTAGCTGGACGAGTGGACTCACAACTAGTGGTCACACCAGATCCTGTCCCACATTTACCCTGCACACCGCCACATAACTGAAATAGATGTAACGCTTTTCGATGCAGTGTTAAGAGAGTTATTCATGAAACATTATTCCAATGGAACATGTATTGCTGCATTTGAATTGAAAGCCTCGTGTGTGCAATGGCGGGGTGACGTTGGTAGAAAGACATCGACCTAATGAGTGTAATGGCGGGGTGACGTCGGTAGAAAGACATCGACCTAATGTGTGTAATGGCGGGGTGGCGTTGGTAGAAAGACATCGACCTAATGTGTGTAATGGCGGGGTGACGTCGGTAGAAAGACATCGACCTAATGTGTGTAATGGCGGAGTGGTGTTGGTAGAAAGACATCGACCTAATGTGTGTAATGGCGGGGTGACGTCGGTAGAAAGACATCGACCTGATGTGTGTAATGGCGGGCTGGTGTTGGTAGAAAGACATCGACCTAATGTGTGTAATGACGGGGTGACGTCGGTAGAAAGACATCGACCTAATATGTGTAATGGCGGGGTGACGTCGGTAGAAAGACATCGACCTAATGAGTGTAATGGCGGGGTGACGTCGGTAGAAAGACATCGACCTAATGTGTGTAATGGCGGGGTGACGTCGGTAGAAAGACATCGACCTAATGAGTGTAATGGCGGGGTGACGTCGGTAGAAAAACATCGACCTAATGTGTGTAATGGCGGGGTGACGTCGGTAGAAAGACATCGACCTAATGAGTGTAATGGCGGGGTGACGTCGGTAGAAAGACATCGACCTAATGTGTGTAATGGCGGGGTGACGTCGGTAGAAAGACATCGACCTAATGAGTGTAATGGCGGGGTGACGTCGGTAGAAAAACATCGACCTAATGTAATGTAATGGGGGTGACGTCGGTAGAAAGACATCGACCTAATGAGTGTAATGGCGGGGTGACGTCGGTAGAAAAACATCGACCTAATGTGTGTAATGACGGGGTGGTGTTGGTAGAAAGACATCGACCTAATGAGTGTAATGGCGGGGTGGTGTTGGTAGAAAGACATCGACCTAATGAGTGTAATGACGGGGTGGTGTTGGTAGAAAGACATCGACCTAATGAGTGTAATGGCGGCGTGATGTTGGTAGAAAGACATCGACCTAATGAGTGTAATGGCGGGGTGGTGTTGGTAGAAAGACATCGACCTAATGAGTGTAATGGCGGGGTGGTGTTGGTAGAAAGACATCGACCTAATGAGTGTAATGACGGGGTGGTGTTGGTAGAAAGACATCGACCTAATGAGTGTAATGGCGGGGTGACGTCGGTAGAAAGACATCGACCTAATGTGTGTAATGGCGGGGTGACGTCGGTAGAAAGACATCGACCTAATGAGTGTAATGGCGGGGTGACGTCGGTAGAAAAACATCGACCTAATGTGTGTAATGGCGGGGTGACGTCGGTAGAAAGACATCGACCTAATGAGTGTAATGGCGGGGTGACGTCGGTAGAAAAACATCGACCTAATGTGTGTAATGACGGGGTGGTGTTGGTAGAAAGACATCGACCTAATGAGTGTAATGGCGGCGTGATGTTGGTAGAAAGACATCGACCTAATGTGTGTAATGACGGGGTGGTGTCGGTAGAAAGACATCGACCTAATGAGTGTAATGGCGGCGTGATGTTGGTAGAAAGACATCGACCTAATGAGTGTAATGGCGGGGTGGTGTTGGTAGAAAGACATCGACCTAATGAGTGTAATGACGGGGTGGTGTTGGTAGAAAGACATCGACCTAATGTGTGTAATGACGGGGTGGTGTTGGTAGAAAGACATCGACCTAATGAGTGTAATGGCGGCGTGATGTTGGTAGAAAGACATCGACCTAATGTGTGTAATGGCGGGGTGACGTCGGTAGAAAAACATCGACCTAATGTGTGTAATGGCGGGCTGGTGTTGGTAGAAAGACATCGACCTAATGTGTGTAATGGCGGGGTGGCGTTGGTAGAAAGACATCGACCTAATGTGTGTAATGACGGGGTGGTGTTGGTAGGAAGACATCGACCTAATGTGTGTAATGGCGGGGTGACGTCGGTAGAAAAACATCGACCTAATGTGTGTAATGGCGGCGTGATGTTGGTAGAAAGACATCGACCTAATGTGTGTAATGGCGGGCTGGTGTTGGTAGAAAGACATCGACCTAATGTGTGTAATGGCGGGGTGACGTCGGTAGAAAGACATCGACCTAATGTGTGTAATGGCGGGGTGGCGTTGGTAGAAAGACATCGACGTCTGTAACAGTTGATTACCTTGGTCAGACATACTCCGGCGGTGTAGATAGTCGAGGTTAGATAATAGGGCTGTAACGATGCATCGAACTATCGATGGATTGCAATTGTTGAGTCTTCGATAGCAATTAATCGATGGTAGAAATGGAAAACTATCGATGCATCAATAGTATGTGTGTCTTTCGATAGTTTATTAATTGACTTGCGTTGGTAAATGGGCAGCGCAAAATACCACACTCCGGCGCAGCGATAACTTAGCATAACATCACTGTCAAAAGCTAATTTGCATATCACGTGACCGGACTTTTCTCTTGTTTGTAAACAAACGTGTATACTCGTAAGTAAGAAGATACTGGCCCAACGCAACCAATTCGGCGCGGTCTTCATAATGTTTTACATTGTTACATAAATAATCTTCTACGACTGCGACAGTAAAATTTATGTCAATACATATTTACATATCAAAGGGGCTGGATCGTTTGCTTTCAATAAGGCTTCGATGACAGCACGTGGTGCCGTACAACCCATGTACACAAAGGATCGCTACGCTACGCTACGATAGTTTGACACGTTTTAGGATATTTTCTCAGTGAAACTAAACAATACTAACATTTATGTTTAATGTGATGTGTAGACTCGTCAAAAATACAAGAGTTACGAAACATGTACAATATATTGAATGGACTGTGCAAGATGTGACGAATCCTCACATCTTTCTGGCCTGTGGCAGAGGTACTATGCTGGCTGGCCGCATTGAACTCTGGGTAGGAGAGTGGCAAAATACAGGAAGTACCAGATTCCTTCACTTTTATTTACAGCTATCCGCCCCTGTTACCTCTTAAACAAACATGACTATTTACTTGATCTGGGTTTAAAGTTTCTTGTCAGTTTTTAAAAGAGACTGGAACTACTTCAACTTGGTGTTATTTCATATAAACTATACATTCATTTGGGAAATGATTTCAAATGAGACAATTCCAGGAGAAAAATACCATTGCAATGGCATTGCAATAGTTGGTTGCAATAGACTAGCGCTATCGCAATAGTTGTTTCCCCCTCAATAGTCACCCCTATTAGATAATACCGTGAAACCAGACCCCGATAGACCAGACACCTTTGCTTTTCAGCAGACACGCTGTCTAGATTAAGTCTTACTTTGTGAAACGGGCACCCTTCTGTCTATCCTATCTATAAGGGGAAACTGTATGAGGAACTAATATTGAAACTGTATGAGGAACTAGTATGAGGAACTAGTATTGAAACTGTATGAGGAACTAGTATGAGGAACTAGTATTGAAACTGTATGAGGAACTAGTATTGAACTAGTATGAGGAACTAGTATGAGGAACTAGTATGAGGAACTAGTATTGAACTAGTATTGAAACTGTATGAGGAACTAGTATTGAACTAGTATGAGGAACTAGTATGAGGAACTAGTATTGAAACTGTATGAGGAACTAGTATGAGGAACTAGTATTGAAACTGTATGAGGAACTAGTATGAGGAACTAGTATGAGGAACTAGTATTGAAACTGTATGAGGAACTAGTATGAGGAACTAGTATTGAACTAGTATGAGGAACTAGTATGAGGAACTAGTATTGAAACTGTATGAGGAACTAGTATGAGGAACTAGTATTGAACTAGTATGAGGAACTAGTATGAGGAACTAGTATGAGGAACTAGTATTGAAACTGTATGAGGAACTAATATTGAAACTGTATGAGGAACTAGTATCAGGAACTAGTATTGAAACTGTATGAGGAACTAGTATTGAAACTGTATGAGGAACTAGTATTGAAACTGTATGAGGAACTAGTATTGAAACTGTATGAGGAACTAGTATTGAAACTGTATGAGGAACTAGTATTGAAACTGTATGAGGAACTAGTATGAGGAACTAGTATTGAACTAGTATGAGGAACTAGTATGAGGAACTAGTATTGAACTAGTATGAGGAACTAGTATTGAAACTGTATGAGGAACTAGTATGAGGAACTAGTATTGAACTAGTATGAGGAACTAGTATGAGGAACTAGTATGAGGAACTAGTATGAGGAACTAGTATTGAAACTGTATGAGGAACTAGTATGAGGAACTAGTATTGAACTAGTATGAGGAACTAGTATGAGGAACTAGTATGAGGAACTAGTATTGAAACTGTATGAGGAACTAGTATGAGGAACTAGTATTGAAACTGTATGAGGAACTAGTATTGAAACTGTATGAGGAACTAGTATTGAACTAGTATGAGGAACTTGTATGAGGAACTAGTATTGAACTAGTATTGAAACTGTATGAGGAACTAGTATTGAAACTGTATGAGGAACTAGTATTGAAACTGTATGAGGAACTAGTATTGAAACTGTATGAGGAACTAGTATTTAAACTGTATGAGGAACTAGTATTGAAAGATAACGATACTGACTAAGGCAAGTTCAACTTGGATTAAGCACAGAGAGACCTGTCACTGGACGCAAGAAAACCTTACAATAACACTACGCCATGAACCCTTTACTTCTAGCAGACGTAGCTGTAGATTACCCCTGATTCTATGTGTTTCTCTGTTGACAACACTGATGTTTATTTTTCAGCAACAAAAGGTTTGTCAGGACCGCGAGCTCTTCCCTTCCTCGGCCACGGGATGAATTCCATCTACGTCATCTGCAACATCTGTGTTACGGCTATGCCTGTACGTCTCTTCCACCTGTGGCAACCTTTAGTCTTCACCGTCATATACGGCACCTTCAACATCATCTACATCGCTGCAGGCGCCACCGACGATACAAACAAGCCCTACATCTATCCACCAATAGACTGGCGGAAAAACCCCGTTCAGACGGAAGCTATAGGTCTTGCTGTAGTGTTTGGCGTGATCTTCGCGCATATGGTGATATTCTTCCTACATCTAGCCCGTAGAGGCATAGTGCACGTTTGGCGATGCAGATCGCCAGCAGAAGAGGAGGAATCAACTGCAGCCAAAATAAAGTCCTCCAGCGACGCATACGGGAGCACTCACACAACCAATAACTTGTAACATGCATTCGGGTATATATGGCATATGGTTGAATAAAGTGTTGAGTTTAACTTTGAGACGTTCTTTCATCTTAACAAGATGTACATGTGTATGGTGCGATAGGTTGGGGCCGGTCTCGGACTGACAGAATACGTCAGGGGGCATGGAGGACACGCACTCGGAACCTTGTATGTTTTTTACACCGCAGTCAGTAACGTCAAAGTCACCTCACGGCGGCATTCCCTTTAGCCTGGAACATCATGGTAGACAACAACGACCGGGTACCATTATACACAGTGTCCTTTAGTCCCCAGTGGTCAGCGGTGGTCCGGGTCAGGTATTTCCTACAGAGAAAGTCAAGGTCTTCTTGACATCACTTATCATGATGACCCAATCTATTGTTGCCACGATATCAACCACGCGATTGTCTGGTTCAGACCCAGTTACTTACAGGCCGTCTTCATAACTGGGACGTTGTTTATTTGGGCTTTCAAGCACGCACATGCACGCAAATGCAGGCACACACACGCGCAATTACCAAGTGAATCCCCTTGTGTTCCCCAATCAGTTCCTGCATCACATTACTGTTTATACTGAATAATAATAAAGGGGCAATTCATGATTCAATTTGCACAATCTCAGGAACTGGGCAGGGACTGAAAAATACACCAGATGAGAGACATCATGGTTAATGTTTATTCTGACAAGACAGAACCTTGATACAATATAACACATCCAATCATTCAAATATATTATTTTTAAAACTGAATTTAATGGTTATTCTATCAAAACAGTATCTGGATGCATTGTGACACTACCACAGTTAACCACACTCAGAGCCGTGCTTGTGCATAAAGCATGTTATAACCACGTGTAGAGCTGTGCATGTACATAAAGCACCATATAACCACGTGTACAGCTGTGCATGTACATAAAGCATGTTATAACCACGTGTAGAGCTGTGCATGTACATAAAGCATGTTATAACCACGTGTAGAGCTGTGCATGTACATAAAGCATGTTATAACCACGTGTAGAGCTGTGCATGTACATAAAGCATGTTATAACCACGTGTAGAGCTGTGCATGTACATAAAGCATGTTATAACCACGTGTAGAGCCGTGCATGTACATAAAGCATGTTATAACCACGTGTAGAGCCGTGCATGTACATAAAGCATGTTATAACCACGTGTAGAGCCGTGCATGTACATAAAGCATGTTATAACCACGTGTAGAGCCGTGCATGTACATAAAGCATGTTATAACCACGTGTAGAGCCGTGCATGTACATAAAGCATGTTATAACCACGTGTAGAGCCGTGCATGTACATAAAGCATGTTATAACCACGTACAGAACCGGACATGTACATTAAGCACCATATAACCACGTGTAGAGCAGTGCATGTACATAAAGCATGTTATAACCACGTGTAGAGCCGTGCATGTACATAAAGCATGTTATAACCACGTGTAGAGCCGTGCATGTACATAAAGCATGTTATAACCACGTACAGAACCGGACATGTACATTAAGCACCATATAACCACGTGTAGAGCAGTGCATGTACATAAAGCATGTTATAACCACGTGTAGAGCCGTGCATGTACATAAAGCATGTTATAACCACGTGTAGAGCCGTGCATGTACATAAAGCATGTTATAACCACGTGTAGAGCCGTGCATGTACATAAAGCATGTTATAACCACGTACAGAACCGGACATGTACATTAAGCACCATATAACCACGTGTAGAGCAGTGCATGTACATAAAGCATGTTATAACCACGTGTAGAGCCGTGCATGTACATAAAGCATGTTATAACCACGTACAGAACCGGACATGTACATTAAGCACCATATAACCACGTGTAGAGCAGTGCATGTACATAAAGCATGTTATAACCACGTGTAGAGCCGTGCATGTACATAAAGCATGTTATAACCACGTACAGAACCGGACATGTACATTAAGCACCATATAACCACGTGAAGAGCAGTCCATTTACATAAAGCATGTTATAACCACGTGTAGAGCTGTGCATGTACATAAATCACCATATAACCACGTGTAGAGCTGTACATGTACATAAAGCACCATATAACCACGTGTAGAGCAGTGCATGTACATAAAGCATGTTATAAACACGTGTAGAGCAGTGCATGTACATAAAGCATGTTATAACCACGTGTAAAGCTGTGCATGTACATAAAGCACCATATAACCACGTGTAGAGCCGTGCATGAACATAAAGCACCATATAACCACGTGTAGAGCTGTACATGTACATAAAGCATGTTATAACCACGTGTAGAGCTGTGCATGTACATAAATCACCATATAACCACGTGTAGAGCTGTGCATGTACATAAAGCACCATATATCCACGTGTAGAGCTGTGCATGCACATAAATCACCATATAACCACGTGTAGAGCTGTGCATGCACATAAAGCACCATATATCCACGTGTAGAGCTGTGCATGCACATAAAGCACCATATAACCACGTGTAGAGCTGTGCATGTACATAAAGCATGTTATAACCACGTGTAGAGCTGTGCATGTACATAAAGCATGTTATAACCACGTGTAGAGCTGTGCATGTACTCAAAGCATGTTATAACCACGTGTAGAGCCGTGCATGTACATAAAGCATGTTATAACCACGTATAGAGCCGTGCATGTACATTAAGCATGCTATAACCATGTGTAGAGCTGTGCATGTACATAAAGCACCATATAACCACGCGTAGAGCTGTGCATGTACATAAAGCACCATATAACCACGTGTAGAGCTGTGCATGTACATTAAGCACCATTTAGATACGTACAGAGCCGTGCATGTATATTAAGCACCATATAACCACGTGTAGAGATTATCCAATTGGTTGTATAGACATGGCCTTTTTCTAAAGTGATGTAAAAATTCATGTACTAAAGTCTAATTATGGACGAGTTATGCATGTTTGAAAATACAACATTTTCGCAACAAATTTCTGGGTAATACGTTTCCTTTTTTTAATAGTATCGTTTTGCAAGGATATAACAAATACCAGCGAAGTATGTATGTGTGTACACCGAGCATCATGCCGCCAGCTGTGGATCCATGTATATCCAGCACAGTCATCCTCCTACAAGTACCATTGTCACCCAGCGTCATCAACGTCATGTCAGAGATACGCAAGTACATCAACAGCGAGCGATCTGATGACCGTAGCCCTCCATTGTCAATCTGCATAAATGATCGTTAACCATAATGAGATGTATGTTCTATTTAATTTGCCTGCAACATGTGCGTGGCCTTACAGTTATTGCTTCCTGGATCAGTATATAGATAATATAGTATATATAACTGTGCTTGTTCATCATTGGGTTTGTATGGGGACGGTGACTGGTTCTGTTTGCGTACAGGACGGTGACAGGGTCCAGGCGACACCAACATGTTTCACGAGGCCTCGCAAAGTGTAATGCCGCTAATCCGGAGACATCTACCGCCTGATGAAAAAAGGTTGGAATTATTATTACGATGTAGTGTATCATCCATACGGGTTATGTTCTGTCCGTGACAATATGACCACTGCTACCCGTCTCGGCTATACCTGGCGATGTGTGCTATACATATAGTCATGGAATAACAGTAGGGGATATTTTAGATTTGTATCAGGTATAATACTCTAGTAACAGTTATATGATTCTGTTGAACAAATAACAACTGGAAGGTAAGTGTGACAGTAGAATATAATGATGCTTACGATCTGGAAGGACGATAGGGTACACTGGCAGCCCTAAATGAAGCAAGTCTAGATTCCCTCGGGTTCTGAATCTCTGGTCTCCCCATGGCTCCTTTTCACGTTTTTTTTATTTGTTTGTTACTATCAAAATTATATATAATCAGAGACTAAGCGTTAGTCTATGTGTGGCCGAATGGCAATCGTTTCGCAGGTGTTGTCGTCCAGGGCGACTCAGGTGCAAAAACGGGCAACAGATGGTGTGTGTCCTGTGACGGTGATTACATCAGTTTCTACGTTGTTGTCACAACTGATGCCTGATCCAACATGACGATATGTGTAGGGTGGCACGGCACGTGTCCGTCCAGCATGTAGATGAGCTACATGTAGACCACATGGTATAACCTATCTCACGGTCTCCATTAGCTGCATGTAGACCACATGGTATCACCTATCACTCCGTCTCCATTATAATTAGCTACATGTAGACCACACGGTGTCACCTATCACTCGGTCTCCATTAGGTACATGTAGACCACATGGTGTCACCTATCACTCGGTCTCCATTAGGTACATGTAGACCACATGGTGTCACCTATCACTCGGTCTCCATTAGGTACATGTAGACCACATGGTGTCACCTATCACTCGGTCTCCATTAGGTACATGTAGACCACATGGTGTCACCTATCACTCGGTCTCCATTAGCTACATGTAGACCACATGGTGTCACCTATCACTCGGTCTCCATTAGCTACATGTAGACCTCATGGTGTCACCTATCACTCGGTCTCCATTAGCTACATGTAGACCACATGGTGTCACCTATCACTCGGGCTCCATTAGGTACATGTAGACCACATGGTGTCACCTATCACTCGGTCTCCATTAGGTACATGTAGACCACATGGTGTCACCTATCACTCGGTCTCCATTACCTGCATGTAGACCTCATGGTGTCACCTATCACTCGGTCTCCATTAGCTACATGTAGACCACATGGTGTCACCTATCACTCGGTCTCCATTAGCTGCATGTAGACCTCATAGTGTCACCTATCACTCGGTCTCCATTAGCTACATGTAGACATCATGGTGTCACCTATCACTCGGTCTCCATTAGCTACATGTAGAGCACATGGTGTCACCTATCACTCGGTCTCCATTAGCTACATGTAGACATCATGGTGTCACCAATGACACGGTCTCCATTAGGTGCATGTAGACCACATGGTGTCACCTATCACTCGGTCTCCATTAGGTACATGTAGACCACATGGTGTCACCTATCACTCGGTCTCCATTAGCTGCATGTAGACCACATGGTGTCACCTATCACTCGGTCTCCATTAGGTGCATGTAGACCTCATGGTGTCACCTATCACTCGGTCTCCATTAGCTGCATGTAGACCTCATGGCGTCACCTATCACTCGGTCTCCATTAGGTGCATGTAGATCTCATGGTGTCACCTATCACTCGGTCTCCATTAGCTACATGTAGACCTCATGGCGTCACCTATCACTCGGTCTCCATTAGCTGCATGTAGACCTCATGGTGTCACCTATCACTCGGTCTCCATTAGCTGCATGTAGATCTCATGGTGTCACCTATCACTCGGTCTCCATTAGCTGCATGTAGATCTCATGGTGTCACCTATCACTCGGTCTCCATTAGCTGCATGTAGACCTCATGGCGTCACCTATCACTCGGTCTCCATTAGCTGCATGTAGACCTCATGGTGTCACCTATCACTCGGTCTCCATTAGGTGCATGTAGATCTCATGGTGTCACCTATCACTCGGTCTCCATTAGCTACATGTAGACATCATGGTGT
This sequence comes from Haliotis rubra, assembly GCF_003918875.1. Taxonomy (NCBI): domain Eukaryota; kingdom Metazoa; phylum Mollusca; class Gastropoda; order Lepetellida; family Haliotidae; genus Haliotis; species Haliotis rubra. The sequence goes on from NW_025766459.1 coordinate 1,341,342, forward strand.
CACCTATCACTCGGTCTCCATTAGCTACATGTAGACCTCATGGTGTCACCTATCACTCGGTCTCCATTAGCTGCATGTAGACCACATGGTGTCACCAATCACACGGTCTCCATTAGCTACATGTAGACATCATGGTGTCACCTATCACTCGGTCTCCCTAGCTACATGTAGACCTCATGGTGTCACCTATCACTCGGTCTCCATTAGGTGCATGTAGACATCATGGTGTCACCTATCACTCGGTCTCCATTAGGTACATGTAGACCTCATGGCGTCACCTATCACTCGGTCTCCATTACCTGCATGTAGACATCATGGTGTCACCTATCACTCGGTCTCCATTAGGTACATGTAGACCTCATGGCGTCACCTATCACTCGGTCTCCATTACCTGCATGTAGACATCATGGTGTCACCTATCACTCGGTCTCCATTAGGTGCATGTAGACATCATGGTGTCACCTATCACTCCGTCTCCATTAGGTGCATGTAGACCACATGGTGTCACCTATCACTCCGTCTCCATTACCTGCATGTAGACCTCATGGCGTCACCTATCACTCGGTCTCCCTAGCTACATGTAGACATCATGGTGTCACCTATCACTCGGTCTCCATTACCTGCATCCAGATCTCAAGGTGCCACCTATCACTCCGTCTCAATTAGCTACATGTAGACATCATGATGTCACCTATCACTCGGTCTCCATAAGGTGCATGTAGACCACATCGTGTCATCTATCACACGGGCTCCATTAGGTGCATGTAGACTTCATCATCTGACCCCACTCGTCCTCCATTAGCTGCATGTAGACCACATGGTGTCACCAATCACACGGTCTCCATTAGCTGCATGTAGACATCATGGTGTCACCTATCACTCGGTCTCCATTAGCTACATGTAGACCACATGGTGTCACCTATCACTCCGTCTCCATTAGCTACATGTAGACCTCATGGTGTCACCTATCACTCGGTCTCCATTAGGTACATGTAGACCACATGGTGTCACCTATCACTCGGGCTCCATTAGGTACATGTAGACCACATGGTGTCACCTATCACTCGGTCTCCATTAGGTACATGTAGACCACATGGTGTCACCTATCACTCGGTCTCCATTACCTGCATGTAGACCACATGGTGTCACCTATCACTCGGTCTCCATTAGCTGCATGTAGACCTCATAGTGTCACCTATCACTCGGTCTCCATTAGCTACATGTAGACATCATGGTGTCACCTATCACTCGGTCTCCATTAGCTACATGTAGAGCACATGGTGTCACCTATCACTCGGTCTCCATTAGCTACATGTAGACATCATGGTGTCACCAATGACACGGTCTCCATTAGGTGCATGTAGACCACATGGTGTCACCTATCACTCGGTCTCCATTAGGTACATGTAGACCACATGGTGTCACCTATCACTCGGTCTCCATTAGCTGCATGTAGACCACATGGTGTCACCTATCACTCGGTCTCCATTAGGTGCATGTAGATCTCATGGTGTCACCTATCACTCGGTCTCCATTAGCTGCATGTAGACCTCATGGCGTCACCTATCACTCGGTCTCCATTAGGTGCATGTAGATCTCATGGTGTCACCTATCACTCGGTCTCCATTAGCTACATGTAGACCTCATGGCGTCACCTATCACTCGGTCTCCATTAGCTGCATGTAGACCTCATGGTGTCACTCTATCACTCGGTCTCCATTAGCTGCATGTAGATCTCATGGTGTCACCTATCACTCGGTCTCCATTAGCTGCATGTAGATCTCATGGTGTCACCTATCACTCGGTCTCCATTAGCTGCATGTAGACCTCATGGCGTCACCTATCACTCGGTCTCCATTAGCTGCATGTAGACCTCATGGTGTCACCTATCACTCGGTCTCCATTAGCTGCATGTAGATCTCATGGTGTCACCTATCACTCGGTCTCCATTAGCTACATGTAGACATCATGGTGTCACCTATCACTCGGTCTCCATTAGCTACATGTAGACCTCATGGTGTCACCTATCACTCGGTCTCCATTAGCTGCATGTAGACCACATGGTGTCACCAATCACACGGTCTCCATTAGCTGCATGTAGACATCATGGTGTCACCTATCACTCGGTCTCCCTAGCTACATGTAGACCTCATGGTGTCACCTATCACTCGGTCTCCATTAGGTGCATGTAGACATCATGGTGTCACCTATCACTCGGTCTCCATTAGGTACATGTAGACCTCATGGCGTCACCTATCACTCGGTCTCCATTACCTGCATGTAGACATCATGGTGTCACCTATCACTCGGTCTCCATTAGGTACATGTAGACCTCATGGCGTCACCTATCACTCGGTCTCCATTACCTGCATGTAGACATCATGGTGTCACCTATCACTCGGTCTCCATTAGGTGCATGTAGACATCATGGTGTCACCTATCACCCGTCTCCATTAGGTGCATGTAGACCACATGGTGTCACCCTATCACTCCGTCTCCATTACCTGCATGTAGACCTCATGGCGTCACCTATCACTCGGTCTCCCTAGCTACATGTAGACATCATGGTGTCACCTATCACTCGGTCTCCATTACCTGCATCCAGATCTCAAGGTGCCACCTATCACTCCGTCTCAATTAGCTACATGTAGACATCATGATGTCACCTATCACTCGGTCTCCATAAGGTGCATGTAGACCACATCGTGTCATCTATCACACGGGCTCCATTAGGTGCATGTAGACTTCATCATCTGACCCCACTCGTCCTCCATTAGCTGCATGTAGACCACATGGTGTCACCAATCACACGGTCTCCATTAGCTGCATGTAGACATCATGGTGTCACCTATCACTCGGTCTCCATTAGCTACATGTAGACATCATGGTGTCACCTATCACTCGGTCTCCATTAGCTACATGTAGACCTCATGGTGTCACCAATCACACGGTCTCCATTAGCTGCATGTAGACCTCATGGTGTCACCTATCACTCGGTCTCCATTAGCTGCATGTAGACCTCATGGTGTCACCTATCACTCCGTCTCCATTACCTGCATGTAGACCTCATGGCGTCACCTATCACTCGGTCTCCATTAGCTGCATGTAGACCTCATGGTGTCACCTATCACTCGGTCTCCATTAGCTGCATGTAGATCTCATGGTGTCACCTATCACTCGGTCTCCATTAGCTACATGTAGACCTCATGGTGTCACCTATCACTCGGTCTCCATTAGCTACATGTAGACCTCATGGTGTCACCTATCACTCGGTCTCCATTAGCTGCATGTAGACCACATGGTGTCACCAATCACTCGGTCTCCATTAGCTGCATGTAGATCTCATGGTGTCACCTATCACTCGGTCTCCATTAGCTACATGTAGACCTCATGGTGTCACCTATCACTCGGTCTCCATTAGCTGCATGTAGATCTCATGGTGTCACCTATCACTCGGTCTCCATTAGCTGCATGTAGATCTCATGGTGTCACCTATCACTCGGTCTCCATTAGCTACATGTAGACCTCATGGCGTCACCTATCACTCGGTCTCCATTAGCTGCATGTAGACCTCATGGTGTCACCTATCACTCGGTCTCCATTAGCTGCATGTAGATCTCATGGTGTCACCTATCACTCGGTCTCCATTAGCTACATGTAGACATCATGGTGTCACCTATCACTCGGTCTCCATTAGCTACATGTAGACCTCATGGTGTCACCTATCACTCGGTCTCCATTAGCTGCATGTAGACCACATGGTGTCACCAATCACACGGTCTCCATTAGCTGCATGTAGACATCATGGTGTCACCTATCACTCGGTCTCCCTAGCTACATGTAGACCTCATGGTGTCACCTATCACTCGGTCTCCATTAGGTGCATGTAGACATCATGGTGTCACCTATCACTCGGTCTCCATTAGGTACATGTAGACCTCATGGCGTCACCTATCACTCGGTCTCCATTACCTGCATGTAGACATCATGGTGTCACCTATCACTCGGTCTCCATTAGGTACATGTAGACCTCATGGCGTCACCTATCACTCGGTCTCCATTACCTGCATGTAGACATCATGGTGTCACCTATCACTCGGTCTCCATTAGGTGCATGTAGACATCATGGTGTCACCTATCACTCCGTCTCCATTAGGTGCATGTAGACCACATGGTGTCACCTATCACTCCGTCTCCATTACCTGCATGTAGACCTCATGGCGTCACCTATCACTCGGTCTCCCTAGCTACATGTAGACATCATGGTGTCACCTATCACTCGGTCTCCATTACCTGCATCCAGATCTCAAGGTGCCACCTATCACTCCGTCTCAATTAGCTACATGTAGACATCATGATGTCACCTATCACTCGGTCTCCATTAGGTGCATGTAGACCACATCGTGTCATCTATCACACGGGCTCCATTAGGTGCATGTAGACTTCATCATCTGACCCCACTCGTCCTCCATTAGCTGCATGTAGACCACATGGTGTCACCAATCACACGGTCTCCATTAGCTGCATGTAGACATCATGGTGTCACCTATCACTCGGTCTCCATTAGCTACATGTAGACATCATGGTGTCACCTATCACTCGGTCTCCATTAGCTACATGTAGACCTCATGGTGTCATCAATCACACGGTCTCCATTAGCTGCATGTAGACCTCATGGTGTCACCTATCACTCGGTCTCCATTAGCTGCATGTAGACCTCATGGTGTCACCTATCACTCCGTCTCCATTACCTGCATGTAGACCTCATGGCGTCACCTATCACTCGGTCTCCATTAGCTGCATGTAGACCTCATGGTGTCACCTATCACTCGGTCTCCATTAGCTGCATGTAGATCTCATGGTGTCACCTATCACTCGGTCTCCATTAGCTACATGTAGACATCATGGTGTCACCTATCACTCGGTCTCCATTAGCTACATGTAGACCTCATCGTGTCACCTATCACTCCGTCTCCATTAGCTGCATGTAGACCACATGGTGTCACCAATCACACGGTCTCCATTAGCTGCATGTAGACATCATGGTGTCACCTATCACTCGGTCTCCCTAGCTACATGTAGACATCATGGTGTCACCTATCACTCGGTCTCCATTACCTGCATCCAGATCTCAAGGTGCCACCTATCACTCCGTCTCAATTAGCTACATGTAGACATCATGATGTCACCTATCACTCGGTCTCCATTAGGTGCATGTAGACCACATCGTGTCATCTATCACACGGGCTCCATTAGGTGCATGTAGACTTCATCATCTGACCCCACTCGTCCTCCATTAGCTGCATGTAGACCACATGGTGTCACCAATCACACGGTCTCCATTAGCTGCATGTAGACATCATGGTGTCACCTATCACTCGGTCTCCATTAGCTACATGTAGACCTCATGGTGTCACCTATCACTCGGTCTCCATTAGGTACATGTAGACCACATGGTGTCACCAATGACACGGTCTCCATTAGCTACATGTAGACCTCATGGTGTCACCTATCACACTGTATCCATTAGGTGCATGTAGACATCATGGTGTCACCTATCACTCGGTCTCCATTAGTTACATGTAGACCTCATGGTGTCACCTATCACTCGGTCTCCATTAGCTACATGTAGACCTCATGGTGTCACCTATCACTCGGTCTCCATTAGCTACATGTAGACCACATGGTGTCACCAATCACACGGTCTCCATTAGCTGCATGTAGACATCATGGTGTCACCTATCACTCGGTCTCCATTAGGTGCATGTAGACCACATCGTGTCATCTATCACACGGGCTCCATTAGGTGCATGTAGACTTCATCATCTGACCCCACTCGTCCTCCATTAGCTGCATGTAGACCACATGGTGTCACCAATCACACGGTCTCCATTAGCTGCATGTAGACATCATGGTGTCACCTATCACTCGGTCTCCATTAGCTACATGTAGACCTCATGGTGTCACCAATGACACGGTCTCCATTAGCTACATGTAGACCTCATGGTGTCACCAATGACACGGTCTCCATTAGCTACATGTAGACATCATGGCGTCACCTATCACTCGGTCTCCATTAGCTACATGTAGACCACATGGTGTCACCAATGACACGGTCTCCATTAGCTACATGTAGACCTCATGGTGTCACCTATCACACTGTATCCATTAGGTGCATGTAGACATCATGGTGTCACCTATCACTCGGTCTCCATTAGTTACATGTAGACCTCATGGTGTCACCTATCACTCGGTCTCCATTAGCTGCATGTAGACATCATGGTGTCACCTATCACTCGGTCTCCATTACCTGCATGTAGACCACATCGTGTCACCTATCACTCGGTCTCCATTAGCTACATGTAGACCTCATGGTGTCACCTTTCACTCGGTCTCCATTACCTGCATGTAGATCTCATGGTGTCACCTATCACTCGGTATCCATTAGCTACATGTAGATATCATGGTGTCACCTATCACTCGGTCTCCATTAGCTACATGTAGATCTCATGGTGTCACCTTTCACTCGGTCTCCATTAGCTACATGTAGACCTCATGGTGTCACCTTTCACTCGGTCTCCATTACCTGCATGTAGACCACATGGTGTCACCAATCACTCGGTATCCATTAGCTGCATGTAGACATCATGGTGTCACCTATCACACGGTCTCCATTAGCTACATGTAGACATCATGGTGTCACCTATCACTCGGTCTCCATTAGGTGCATGTAGATATCATGGTGTCACCTATCACACGGTCTCCATTAGCTGCATGTAGACATCATGGTGTCACCTATCACACGGTCTCCATTAGCTACATGTAGACATCATGGTGTCACCTATCACTCGGTGTCCATTAGCTACATGTAGATATCATGGTGTCACCTATCACTCGGTATCCATTAGCTACATGTAGATATCATGGTGTCACCTATCACACGGTCTCCATTAGCTGCATGTAGACATCATGGTGTCACCTATCACACGGTCTCCATTAGCTACATGTAGACATCATGGTGTCACCTATCACTCGGTGTCCATTAGCTACATGTAGACCATTAGGTGCATGATGACCTCATCATCTGACCTCTCATGGTCCCACCGCTCACTCGTCGATGGGGTGGCTGTTGAAGCCAACGCATAATTACAAATTCCTTACTCATTGACGATGTATTCACACCTAAACGAGATTCGAGATGCGGATGTTTATTTATATTGTTCATATACAGCCAGTTTGTTGTAAGATCGCGGCGTGAGTGATAAAGGCCACAGCCGATCCAAGGGGTGAGAGATGGCAGGTGTGGTGCACCTGGACTAGCGTTCAGCCATTACAACATGCTGATGGCTTCAATGTCGATAATTGTCCCGTGTCCACCTTTGTTGTCCCTGGCAACATTAACCTGAATCACCTACCTGGCTGACCACTGTCACATTAAGATCTACACATCATGGTTATTGTATTGTGGAGAAGCCACCGGGCTGTTATTGCCTTGAGTGGCGACTGTTCGCCATACAGTTAGTCCGCCGACTCACCCACTGGTCTGATTTGAACAAAGGTTTCTGCTAGCCAGTGTATAACTACTTGGGAGCAAGCTATTAATTACAGGGGAAGAGATCAGGCATACAACATATCTTCGATATGAGCACAGAACAAAGACTTTTGGATAGACGAGCAAGCTGCAAGAATGGCAATATGAAATATATAATCAAGCAGTGATTGTGAAAACACCAACGAACTAAGAAACGCACAATCAGTCTTTAATCCTGGAGTCCAAACAATGTAATTTCTCAAAAATATTTTAATGACAAAAAATATTATAAACCAAAACAAATGCATGCGGTTGGATCGAAAATGATCCCGAGCGCAGGAATACACTGTGGTGTGACATAACTCACTTGACTTGTCAAGTCATTCATCTGAACAAATACGACTCAAAGCCAGTAGCCAATCAACGCAGAGCAGCATCTAAGGAAGTTAACAGAGAGAGTCAACCACAGGAAGGTATGAGAAACTGAACTAGAACGAATAACGATTCAGAACAAACCCTACTCACCAACTTGTACGTATTGAGAATGTTGCATGGATACAAAGGGCGACAACTCCCAGCTAGAGTAGGAAGTAAGATTATCTGCCCCTAAGGGCATGTCAAAGTTCATGACACAAGCCTTTCGTGTTTGTCCTTCACACGGCACAGTTGGCTTCATTTACTTCCTCAAAGACTGGAAAGGAAATCAGGGAGGCTATCCCATTAACTTTGTTACTTTGTCAATTATGCATGACCCAAACGATCTTATCGCGTTCCGGAACAGTGGTAAATTGAGACTGTAGAATGCTTTGATCCTTCATTATGTGTTCTGTGTAAGTGGGTTGTAGAGGTATCAGTGAACACTTAAGATCACATGTTTAATCATGTCTCCTTCAAGTCAGTACAGGCTCACTTCAGCTCACTTCAACAAGCGCCGTTGTGCAGTCATGTCCAATCTGGAAACCAGGCGCTATACAAATCAATTATCATTCATTCACTCATTCATTCATTCATTCACGTGTACAATATCTTCACCAAGTCAGTACAGGCAACACTTACGTTCACGTGTACAATATCTTCACCAAGTCAGTACAGGCAATACTTAAGTTCACGTGTACAATATCTTCACCAAGTCAGTACAGGCAATACTTATGTTCACGTGTATAATATCTTCACCAGGTCAGTACAGGCAATACTTATGTTCACGTGTACAATATCTTCACCAAGTCAGTCCAGGCAATACTTATGTTCACGTGTATAATATCTTCACCAAGTCAGTACAGGCAATATTTACGTTCACGTGTACAATATCTTCACCAAGTCAGTACAGGCAATACTTACGTTCATGTGTATAATATCTTCACCTAGTCAGTACAGGCAATACTTATGTTCACGTGTATAATATCTTCACCAAGTCAGTACAGGCAATACTTACGTTCATGTGTATAATATCTTCACCAAGTCAGTACTGGCAGTACTTATGTTCACGTGTTTAATATCTTCACCAAGTCAGTACAGGCAATACTTATGTTCACGTGTACAATATCTTCATCAAGTCAGTACAGGCAGTACTTACGTTCACGTGGACAATAACTTCACCAAGTCAGTACAGGCAACACTTAAGTTCACGTGTACAATATCTTCACCAAGTCAGTACAGGCAATACTTACGTTCATGTGTATAATAACTTCACCAGGTCACTACAGGCAATACTTACGTTCATGTGTATAATATCTTCACCAAGTCAGTACAGGCAATACTTTTTTTTGTAAAGTATTTTTATTCACTTTACTTGGTTACATTTGAACAAGATATGTGGGTAGAGTAGAATGGTACAGGTTGCATAATAAAAAGCAGACCATGTATAATAACATATGGTACTGGGAATATACATTAACAATTGAGATGCTAGCTTATATTACAGAGAATTGAAAGACTAAAAAATAAATTACAGGACTGCATCTAGGACATTCCATTTTCTGTAAAAATGTTTCATATTATCGTTTTTCTTCTCGATAAATTTCTCTATCTCGTAGATATCTTTTAATAATGTTCTGTAGATGGTGAAGCTAGGTTTGTGTCCTTTTATATTCATTACGAAAATGTGGCGCTTTGCCAATAGTATCATGTGGTTGAGTAAGTGGTTACTACTGCAACAAAATAGAATATCATGGTTTGACATTTCATACGTTTTACCAAGGACTTGAGTTATAAAATTGTTAAATTCTGACCAGAACATTTTGATGGTTGGACAATCAAGGTATACATGGTAAATATCCTCACTTACTGAACCACATAATGTACATAGGTCATTATCTATCAATTTCATTTTTAGTAATTCTCGTTTAGTGTAAATGACTCTATGCAAAACTTATATTGAAAATCTAAAGAGTTTCGTGTCTTTAGTGCATTGTCTATATTGAGAAAATATGGTTTTCCAATTTAACAACTCATTTAGTTCCCCGTTCCATTTGAGACACACATTCGGAATGTTATAATCAGATATAAAATTATCATAGAATATCCTTGAACCTTTACTAGGTTTAGTCAAATCGTTCCAAGGAGAGCACATAGATAACGACGGTATATTAAAATTGTTATTTGTTCGTATAACGTCTTTCCACTGTTTGGGTATACTAAGGAGAACCCGATTAAAGTCAAGTACAGTACCTTTAATACCAAATTTTGCCTTAAGTTCTGCGAATGTTAGAAATGCGTGGTCGTTACAAATATCTTTAATATAAACTATTCCACATTTAATCCAGTTATGAATGATCAAACTTGGCTGGTTACACTGGTGATTTAACCATAGTGGCTGCATGAGTATTTCATTAATGTCGTTATTGTTACATACCGATCTTTTAACATATCTATGCCAGGCATCAAGAGAATCTTTCCAAAATGGATTTTTAATATTATAATGTTTTGTGATGTTGGCTCCTAAAAAAAGAAGGTTTTGTAGAGGGAAACCGGCGAGAGCATAGTTCTTAGGTTTTGAAATATATCTCTTCAAACATGAAAGTTTTAGAGAGTCGATAAATGTTTTCATGTCAACCATTCTTAGACCACCTTCTTCGTACCTTCGGACTAAATTAATTCGTTTTATTTTATCAATTTTATCATTCCATATAAATTTGAAGAATAATCTGTTTAAATCAGTAATAAATGTTTCTTGGGGATTAGGGAGAGAAGAGAAGATGTGGACAATCGTGGATAAAGCTAAACTTTTAACGACGGTTATTTTCCCTATCAACGTTAAATTGCGTCTTTCCAATTCAGTAGAATTCTTTTTTATATTTTCGAGTCTCTTCTTTGTATTAATTACCCATAGGTTTTCTAAAAGAGCATTTAATTTGATTCCCAATACTTCGAAATTCTCATTATGCCAATCCATCTTATAGTCCTGGGATAGGACTATTTTACTACCTGCCACTGAGCCTAGCCATACTACTTTTGTTTTATTAATATTTATTTTCAAACCTGACATCTTGTAAAAGGAAAGCAAAGTTTTCATAGCTTCATTAAGAGAGTTTTCGGAACCGTCCAAAAATAATTCAGTGTCATCTGCATATTGACCAATAACATGTTCGATGTCGTTTAAAACAATTCCTTTTATTCTGTGGTTGTCTCTGATCATTATTCCTAGTAGTTCTGCTACCAGTAAGAATAAATATGGAGATATGGGATCACCCTGTCTGCATCCCCTTTCATTATCGAAAAACGTGGACAAGTGACCATTCTGTATCATACACGAGGATGCATTAGAAATCAATATGTTAACCCATCTTTGAATGTTACTTCCAAAACCAAACTTGTCTAGGACCATCTTAATGAATAATTTTGACACGGTGTCGAAAGCTTTTTCAAAGTCAATTAAGATTAGTAAACCTTTTATGTTTTGCCTTTTAGTTTCAAACATAATGTCATAAAGAAGTCTAATGTTTTCCGTAATGCATCTTCCTGGAATGAATCCTGTTTGATTTTCGTTTATATGAAAATTCAAAGTTTTTTTAATCCTGTTTGTTATACAAGTACATATAACTTTATACAATGCGTTTAGGAGAGAGATAGGTCGCCAATTCTTTAGGTATCTTCTATCCTTACCTGGCTTAGGGATACATGTAATTACTCCTCTATTCATTGTCGTAGTCATAGAATTCTGGTTGAAAGTTACTTTTATATATCGGTGAATCCAAATTTTCAGATTTTTCCAGAAAAATTTGAAGAATTCGATAGGGAAGCCATCTAAACCTGGACTTTTGTTATTTTCATTGATTTAACAGCATGCGAAAGTTCTTCAACGCTAATATCGCGCTCTAGTTCATTTGACTGTTCTTTATTTAAAGAAGGAGTAGCAATATGTTCGAATACAGCTTTAATGTCTTCATCTATGTCGCAATTAGATTTATACAGGTTTTCATAGAATCGCTTTTGTTCCACTATTATTTCTCGTCCATCTGCTATTTCTTCACCATTATCACGAATAAGGGGAGTTAATAAGTTTGTTTGTATAGTTTCTATTTTCTAAATGGCAAAAATAATTTGTAGGTTTATCCCTTCTTCATACCACTGGATTCTATTTCTAACTTGGATTCCTTTTATTTCTTCTTCTTTTATTTTTTCCAATTCAATTTTACTTTTAGATAAATCAGCAAGAATTGTTTCATTAACGTTTTGGAAGTTACTTCTTATTTCATCTTCTATATGACATATATTCTCCTCTAGTTCTTCATATTTTGCAGTTCTGCTTTTCATAAGATATGAAGAGTATGAGATGGATTTTCCTCTCAGTTTCATTAAAAATGTCTCTAAAAATAGAGTGTCACTGATAGTCAAACGTAAGTGTTCATCATTAATCTCGTTTAATTCTTCATCTGAATATGTAGGGTCTGCGTATTCTCGTTTTGTTATATAATCCTCTTGTCTCAATAATGATGTGTTAAACTTCCAATAGCCGCGTCCCTTTTCCTTATTTTTTTGTGTTGATAAAGATAACGTTACAGCAGAATGGTCACTTTTATAACCAGGTATGATGGATATATTACTATTTATGTTAAAGAGGTCCTCAGTTACCAAGAAGAAATCTAATCTGGCTTGTTGGCGAGGATTCTTTTTCCACCATGTATACTTTTTTGTTTTAGGGTTTAACTCTCTCCATGCGTCTATTAAGTTTAAATTGCCTATTTGGTCCAAGACAGTCTTACGAGCCTGTGGGTTATTAATGTGTTTATAGTTTTCAAGGTCTATGGAAGGGTCTAAGACAAGATTCCAATCTCCACATACTGCAATTGAATCGTTACCCATATTTACAATCTTATCAAATAAAGATATATAAAAGGAAGGACTATCAGAGTTCGGTCCATATACATTTGTAAGGGTTAATCTTATGTCGTCAACAGTTATATCTAAAATTATGTAATTTCCATTTTCGTCTTTAGAAACATTGTGTATTTCATATTCAAAATTATTATTTAGAAGAATGGCAACACCTCTTGAGTTTGACTTATATGGAGAAATGACACATTCTAAACCCCATTCATTTCTCATTGTGTTCTCATACTCTGCAGAAATATGTATGTCTTGTAAACATATGATTGAGAATTTCTTTTTTCTATATAAATTCATGACTTCTTTACGTTTACCTTTATCGGCTAGGCCTCTACAATTACCTGAAACTATGCTAATTTTGTTATTTGCATCCATAGTTAAAGAATCTTAGACCATCGTAACTTCTCTGGTCATTAATGCTGTTTCTGTATCCAAGTGAAAGTGTTTTTTTGTTTTATTATAACATAAGGTAATATAGCAAATAAGAACAAAGAAAATTCCGTGGTTGCCACGAGCAATATCTCTGAAGGAGCAGAAGGCTCTGCCTCCCCCATGGTAGACTAAGGTTTAGTCTCTGAATATATATAATTTGGATAGTAACAAACAAGCCCATTTATATTGAAAAGGAGCCCTAGGGAGACCAGAGATCCTGAACCTGAGGAAATCTAGACTTGCTTTATTTAGGGCTTTAGCACTGCAGAGAGGGCTAGGCAGTAGGGAAAATAATGTTGTTCAGGGACTGTGAGACAGACTAGCCCCATGGTTAAGACAAGAACTAAGAAGTGAGTAGGTGAGTGATTGAGCGAGTTTTAGCTCGACGCCGCAACACGAGCGGGGAGACACCAGAAATAGGCCCCACACGCCGTACCCACGCGGGGTGCCGAACTCAGGCCCTCGGTGCGAGGAACGATAAAAACGCCAAGACAACCAGGCCATCGCCCGCCCCCAGGAACTAAGGAAATCAAATCGTGAAACAAACCTTATTCAAGTTAATTTTTTGGGAAATAAAGTTCAAGTACATAGTATGATATCTATTGTATAAAATTCGAAGTATAGAAATTGCATGACATGGCTCGAGAGTGTTGTAACAGTGACATGTTTTCCGGTGCTAGAATGGGTAAGTATTTACAATCAAAGTAAGTTTTCAAAGTTACTTATAGTTTGCGAATCCTTAACGTATCGCTAAAACCAGAGACCATATAATAGTTAGTACAGGCAACACTTAAGTTCACGTGTACAATATCTTCACCAAGTCAGTACAGGCAACACTTAAGTTCACGTGTATAATAACTTCACCAAGTCAGTGAAGGCAATACTTATGTTCACGTGTATAATATCTTCACCAAGTCAGTACAGGCAACACTTAAGTTCACGTGTATAATAACTTCACCAAGTCAGTACAGGCAGTACTTATGTTCACGTGTATAATATCTTCACCAAGTCAGTACTGGCAATACTTATGTTCACGTGTATAATATCTTCACCAAGTCATTACAGGCAATACTTATGTTCACGTGTATAATATCTTCACCAAGTCAGTACAGGCAATGCTTAAGTTCATGTGTATAATATCTTCACCAAGTCAGTACAGGCAATACTTACGTTCATGTGTATAATATCTTCACCAAGTTAGTACAGGCAATATTTATGTTCACGTGAACAATATCTTCACCAAGTAAGTACAGGGCAACACTTAAGTTTGAGTTATTTGGAGCTAAGCGACATGAAGGTATACTTATGGAACGAAATATTGCAACACCACATATATATCAAAGTACCAATGTGGTACCATTAACCATATTAGAGGAACGTATGCAAACCTCAGCTTAACTCACTATCTGGATAAACTCTCCTTCAGGGAATACTTGTGACAAAAGTAAAGGCAAAACACGAAACACTGTAGTTTATCCATAGAAGCAAACATGACGGAACATTGGCTCAGTTTGTAGTGTTGATAACTTTGGTCGTGTGACGTTAACAAAAGCTCTCATTCTCCAAATTCCGTCATACAACCCTGACGAAAACACGTTAGTATCAACAACGGAGCACACTGTCAATATCCCCTGACTAAACTCCCTAGGAGTGGTCTACCTGACCGCTGGCGGTACTTAACGTCATTGAACGTGATACCCACCTTTGATCGCAGCACGTGCATCTCTCCGCGTGTGTGTGTCCTGTGTCGATATGCTTATGTGACGATAACATTGTTTTTGTGTCCTAACGTCATCCATTTTGTTTCAAGGAGAAGCATATGGACGTTAGCGTCTGTAATATGAAGACCAAAACGTTGATACAACATCACCACCCTACCCCTCACACACACACGCACGCACGCACGCACACACACAAACACTACTCCTCTTGATGTGCATTACCTGTAAATGCCAGTCAAAGATAATGTCTTTTCGTTTTCTTCTTGATGCCCCGTATGTTGTATATCATATTTATACTGTGACCATTCCCATGAAATTAATTGAAACAGAAAGTTGTTTTTTCATAATTTCCTGCTTCCCCTGTTACAGAAGAGGCACTAGAGCCAGGGTGCTCTAAGGTCCTTTGCAAGAAAACTTCATTGATAACAGGATACAGGATTTTTTTCTAACAAAGCACAAAACAA
This sequence comes from Haliotis rubra, assembly GCF_003918875.1. Classification (NCBI taxonomy): domain Eukaryota; kingdom Metazoa; phylum Mollusca; class Gastropoda; order Lepetellida; family Haliotidae; genus Haliotis; species Haliotis rubra. The sequence goes on from NW_025766459.1 coordinate 1,356,815, forward strand.
CAACACCAGACACCACCACACATTCACTCACCGATCACACTTACAAGTTCCAAATATTTACAGTAAGTTTAAGTTCAAGTTCATTAAGCCTATATTTGTTTTCATTAGGGTACAAGAAGAAAGAATTCAGAAAGTCATCTAAAATTTGCAAAATCATGATATAACATCCACTTATTATAAAACCTATCTTGTTCACTTTTACTGAAGGATATATTCTTTTCAGTAAAATATCTATCTTGTAAATAATGTCTTACATGTTTAAAACTAAGAGTAGTTTTTAATACCTTACATTTATATATGAAGAATTTAGCTAACAACAATATTAAATCATACACATCATAAGTATATACATTTGTTCTCATTCCAAACACAATAAGTTGCAGGTCCAACTTCATGTTGTGAACATGTTGACATTTATCATTCAATAATTCTAGAAAGAATTTCCAAAAAGCTTGCACCTGTTCACAATACCAAAACAAGTGGGGGATTGTTTCAACCTCACATTGACAAACGGTACATAAGTTGCTTTCAGCTAATTTGATCTTAAATAGAAATGAATTAGTTGAGAGAATGCCATGTATAATCCTGAACTGAAACCATTGAAGTTTAGTATCCCTTGTAGTCTTTAAAGGTTATAAAAATGTTTTTCCCATTCAAGTTCAGCAAGCATACAATCCTCCCACTCATTCATGAATTTTAAGTTAACATCAGATGCAATCAAAACATGGTAATAACACTTGGCTCCCTTCTTAACAGACATCAGTTTTCGATTAACTGTATTACCATCTAACTGCTCAAAAGATGTAGGTCTCATTATCTTTAACTAAGTTTGATAACTTTTAATAGCCATGATAAGACCATTCCAGTGGAGAAAATTTATGTCAAGTTCAAAAGTGTTCTGAAATTCCTCGATATGTTCCGTCTAAATTGATAAAATCACGAATCTGACTAACACCTCTCCCAAACCAAGCAGAACAAAAAATAACTTCTTTACCAATCTTTAAGGGCTTGTTATAAAAGATTGGTTCTGTGATGAATTCATCAAATGAACATGGTTGAAACTTATGAGCAAACTTGTCGAAAGCAGAAATACAATGAAGCCAATATTCATTCTTAATATCTTGGGAGAGTGTACCTGGGAATAATTTACCAAATACAGCTAAATTTTCCATTTTGGGGGAGGAAGCATAGCACAAACATGTTCAATCAGATACTTACCTTGTTTAAACATACAATGGAATCCAGAATATTTTAAGCTCCTATGTGTAATATTTTCAACAGATTTAAATGTTATGGCTAGAAAGAATTTCGAAAATAAATTGTTTGAGATTCAGTTAATTATCAACAGGTGGATGAAAAGAATAATTACACCACTTGGTAGAATTGCTATTTTAAAATCATTACAAATTTCAAAATTGAATTATCTCTTTCTTACTCTCCCAAACACACACACACACACACACACACACACACACACACACACACACACACACACACACAGAGGAAACTTCCCGCGTGAATTAAACAAAGTACTATGTAAATTTCTCTGGAGTGGTAAACCTGATTAGATCAAAAGAGTGGTTGCTTGTAAGCCTGTTGCAGAGGGTGGTTGAAGCTTCTTCTTATGTTAGTTTTGTCTTGGATGAGAAAGTTGTGTGATATTGGCTATGAATCCAAATTAAACAGAAAGTTTCATAATATATACAAGACAAATCTTATGGATAACAACTTGTTGACTTATTTCTCACAACGTTTCTGGGCTAGTTCTTGCCCATTCGTCAGGTGGATAATGATCATAGCGAACAATACAGTATATATATTATATCACTATGATCATTATCCACCTGACGAAGGGGCACCAGACGAAGGGGCAGAAACGTTGTGAGAAATAAGTCAACAAGTTGTTATCCATAAGATTTGTCTTGTATTACTACATCAACTTCGAAATGCCTTTGAAGAATTTCAGAAAGTTTCATGTTTCAGTGACAGATCAGATTCCAGGACCAAGTGTTCCATGGAACACTGGCGGGAACAGTTCCGGTGTTCCAGCTTTGGGCTGGAACATCCACAACCACATCTTTTCACCCAATTTGAGGTGGGTGTTACTGATCAATACGCATATCAAAGGAACTTCGAATGACATACTATTCCCGTCCCCACGTGATGTGATCAGGGTTACAGTATGTGAAGGATCGATAACATATCACGATAGATGTGTGAAGGGCATTTCAAACAGAAACATCAGTGACAGGCACAGTATACTGCGGTGCCGAGTATGTGTTCCTGTGTTCCAGTAACTGAACATCTGACTTGACATACTTTTGAATGTGTTTGTGTGCGGGTGCCACCAGTGGGTCGGACACCTCCACATGTTCACGAATACCTGGTTGATCACTAATTGACGCTGGTTTGAAAAAGTATGCTTTGGATATAACAAATAAATGTTTGAATCACTAACACACCACGTCTCATAATATGTAATCTGCCAGCCATGCTGAGAGTACCGGTGATCATATTACTGTGCTATGTACACATGCATATGTCCTCAGTGGGGCTGGCCGAAGGTGTATCTCTGTTGGCGCGCTGTTGCTGCCGTCTACCACGTCGCCGTGATCATCGTAACGGGGTTCTGTGACAGATACTCATGGACAAGGACCGAGAAGGACAGCGTCAAGTGGTTCATCTATCTCACAAACTGGATGTTCTTCCAACTGACTTTGTCCACTCTCGCTGACTTCATGGCACTGGGTTACTGCCACCTTGTGCGGAAAGACATCATCAGTGGTTCGTACGACTTGTAACACGCTTCCGTTAAAATTGTTAGAATGTACGTGCTCGGTGGTGCCTGCCCTGTAAGAGGTGCAGTGGAAACCCCAAGCCCATGTAGCCAGGCTGGCCAGATGAAGCCTGACCCCAAGCTTTGGGCAGGTTGTCCTGCATATTATCAGTCCTACTAAAGATGAATACTGCTTGGACGTATTGAGGAACTTGATAGCCTCGAATACCGCTTGAATGTATTGAGGAACGTGTTTCTCGCCTGTAACAGATCAGTGACACGTTTCATGTCTGTAACAGATCAGTGACATGTTTGACGTCTGTAACAGATCAGCGACACGTTTCATGTCTGTAACAGATCAGTGACATGTTTCAGTGACGTCTGTAACAGATCAGTGACATGTTTGACGTCTGTAACAGATCAGCGACTCGTTTCATGTCTGTAACAGATCAGTGACATGTTTGACGTCTGTAACAGATCAGTGACACGTTTCATGTCTGTAACAGATCAGTGACATGTTTGACGTCTGTAACAGATCAGTGACACGTTTCATGTCTGTAACAGATCAGTGACACGTTTCATGTCTGTAACAGATCAGTGACATGTTTGACGTCTGTAACATGTTTACATTCGAATGTCAGGAATCCCCTTCAGGCTCCGTACATCAGATATCAATGTAATGTCATCAAATAGTGTGAAATATTAGAAAAAATGCATTTGTGTTTATGCCAACTCATTTCTTCATGAAACATGACCTGAATATTTACTCCTGAGAGAACTATTCCCATCATGACATCTTTATTTCAACAGGTGGAATCCAACGCATGCCGCTGTTTCTGAAAGTGACCTGGGTTTTGCACAACCTGAGCAATACCGGCAGCATACTGGTGACCATACTCTTCTGGGGGTTCGTACATTCACGTAAGTCGCTGATCTTTGACAGCATCCTACAGCGGTTGACATACAAATGTAAGTACGTCATACAGCTGTAAGTACACATCGCTGATCTTTGACAGCATCCTACAGCGGTTGACATACAAATGTAAGTACGTCATACAGCTGTAAGTACACATCGCTGATCTTTGACAGCATCCTACAGCGGTTGCCATACAGATGTAAGTACACATCGCTGATCTTTGACAGTATCCTACAGCGGTTGACATACAGATGTAAGTACGTCATACAGCTGTAAGTACACATCGCTGATCTTTGACAGCATCCTACAGCGGTTGACATACAGATGTAAGTACACATCGCTGATCTTTGACAGTATCCTACAGCGGTTGACATACAGCTGTAAGTACACATCACTGATCTTTGACAGTATCCTACAGCAGTTGACATACAGCTGTAAGTACACATCGCTGATCTTTAACAGTATCCTACAGCAGTTGACATACAGCTGTAAGTAGACATTGCCGATCTTTGACAGCATCCTACAGCGGTTGACATACAGCTGTAAGTACGTCATACAGCTGTAAGTACACATCGCTGATCTTTGACAGCATCCTACAGCGGTTGCCATACAGATGTAAGTAGACATTGCCGATCTTTGACAGTATCCTACAGCGGTTGACATACAGATGTAAGTACACATCGCTGATCTTTAACAGTATCCTACAGCGGTTGACATACAGATGTAAGTACACATCGCTGATCTTTGACAGCATCCTACAGCGGTTGACATACAGATGTAAGTACACATCGCTGATCTTTAACAGTATCCTACAGCGGTTGACATACAGATGTAAGTACACATCGCTGATCTTTGACAGCATCCTACAGCGGTTGACATACAGATGTAAGTAGACATTGCCGATCTTTGACAGTATCCTACAGCGGTTGACATACAGATGTAAGTACACATCGCCGATCTTTGACAGTATCCTACAGCGGTTGACATACAGATGTAAGTACACATCGCTGATCTTTGACAGTATCCTACAGCGGTTGACATACAGATGTAAGTACACATCGCTGATCTTTGACAGCATCCTACAGCGGCTGACATACAGATGTAAGTAGACATTGCCGATCTTTGACAGCATCCTACAGCGGTTGGCAAATAGCTGTAGGTACCGTGAACTTTCATGTAATAAGAGATTGACTTGACAGACCAACAAGATTACACATGTAATTGCTCCGCTCGTCACGCTGAAAACCCGGGTTCGATTCCCCAAATGGGTACAATGTGTGAAGCCCATTTCTGGTGTTGCCTGGCGTGATATTGCTGGAATATTGCTAAAGGCTGCGTAAACCCATACTCACTCACTTCATGTAATTGTGCAGTTATTCATAAAACCAAGGACCCGTGAAGGTCCGGGTTACAATATTGATCTTCAGTAACCCATGCTTGTCGTAAGAATCCACTAACGGGATCGGGTGGTCAGGATCGCTGACTTGGTTGATACATGTCATCGGTTCCCAATTGCGCAGATCGATGTTCATGCTGTTGATCACTGGATTGTGTGGTCCAGACTCGATTATTTACAGACCGCCGCCATATTGCTGGGATATTGCTGAGTGCGGTGTAAAACTAAGCCCACTCACTCACTCATAAAACCAAATGCCAATTAAAGCTAAAGTTGAACACATTCCAAATCATTGAACATAATGATTTTAATCATTTAAGTGACAGTAGATCAATTGACAGTAATGTTGATACTTTATAAAATGTGACAAGATGTTTAATGACAAAATAAATACATCGGTTCCAGCGGGCAAGGCCGTGTCTAATGTTGATTTCATCACCCATACTGGCAACACGACATACGTCATCCTCAACCTCTGTATCGCAGCGTCTCCGGTGAGGTTCCTCCATTTCTTCCAACCCCTCACCGTGGCGGCCACATACTCCATCTTCTCCGCGGTATATCAGACTGCAGGCGGAACTAACGGCCTCGGAGCCCACGCTGTATACCACGGGCTTGACTGGGCGACTGATCCGGGGAGTACGGCATTGTTTTATTGTGTGTTCACCTTTATAGGGGTTCCAGCTGTGCAGTTCGTGACTGTGTTGATCGCAATGGGAAGAGGGACGCTGTTTGATGTTTGTATGGGAAGGTGTAGGCATGGATGGGTGGGTGGATCAGGGTACATGCCTCAGTGAAGACTGATAGACCAGACGGGGTGATGGGAAGGTGTAGGCATGGAGGGTCGGGTGGATCAGGGTACACGCCTCAGTGAAGACTGATAGGCCAGACGGGGTGTTGGGAAGACTGTACACGGGAATGTGGGTGGACAGGTTGTCTGGTATTGTGTAGTGTCGAGCAGAAAGAGTAACCTCCAGAATAATTACATCATGATTCTCTTGAAACAAAATTGAAACATTGGTCTAGCTTTGGTTTCCATAATTGATAACTTTCACTGATGTTTTCAAGTTGACTAAAACCGTGTGACAGAACTGGAATAAGACGCTGACGTTTCATTTTTTATGTAATATAAGCACCTACAAGACTTTAGTTTCTGTGTGTTGTGTGTGTGTGTGTGTGTGTGTGTGTGTGTGTGTGTGTGTGTGTGTGTGTGTGTGTGTGTGTGTGTGTGTGTGATATTTATCCATTATGTTTTAATAAATATCTGTTACATATTAGTTTATTGCTCCCAGTAATGTTATAAAGGTCAGTCGTTTAACCCGAGAATATAAGCGACTGATCATTCTGCATGACCATTACACAGTAAATGTTGGCTTGAAATATTTGTGTTTGATTGGCGACAAAGAGACGGAGTTTCTATGCCATAGGATTAATCTTTCTGATCTAATTTCAATGTAAATTATGATTTCTAAAGATGTATATAAACATGAAACAAAATGTGTACTATATGTATATGCTCAGTTCGTAGCAATGGTGACAGTCAGACTTGGAATAATGGCCAAAACAGACAACACAAACAGTAGCATACACATGTCTCGCCATTTCCAACAAACTGTGAGGATCAGTCAGAAAACCCCGGCTTACACTGCCACCTCGCACGTCTTTAGTTTTTAGTAACATGGGCGTCAGATAATTAAATGGGCCCAGTGTGTACGTCGCGGGTAGGGACGTGACTGGCAGAGGCTCGTCTTCACCGATGAATGCTTGTTCTGTCTGTACAGAGCTGATGGAAGACAGCGTGTGTACCTCCGATGGGGAGAACGAACCTCGGTATGTTACGTTCTGTAGGTCGTACCGTCTGGTGGAGTGGTGTAACGAACTCGAGTTTATCAGCAGCACAACGCCACATCTAATACAGCCGAATCCTACAGAATGTCCGTGCAGACAGCAACGTCACCTCTCATACGTGTACGACGGCGACCTCATTCTCCAATAGCGTGTTTTCCCACCCTGCCCCATGTCGGGGAACTGTCATAGTAGTATGTGATCTGTGCAACAGGCACAATAGTGATTACATAAATAATTCACCGCGAAAGGGGCCAACATGTCATGTTCTGTCGGTAGACTCCGCCACTGACACACGATGTAGGTGGACGTTGCCCCGGCGGACTGTACTCCTGGGGTGGCGAGCTGGGAACAACGGAATCTGGAGCAGAAAATCAGGTGATCAATATCACGACCTAACAACGCATGACCACCCGGCCCATCCAAGTGCCGGTCAGTATTGAGATATGGAAGCATCTCGATGTAGAGGCCATACAATTTTCGAGTCCCGTGCTAGAATTCGAACCACGGACCGTCTGACTCCATGCAATGCTACATCGACATCATCTTAACAACAGTGACAAGTGCTGTCATTTGTCATCGTAGGAAATGTCCCTCAGAACATACAGCTATGTTTGCGTATATCAAGAACAACCACATTGTATTAATCATGTTGATTTACTTCAGTCTGATACACAGCGTCATTGACACAGATACACACAGATACTTCTCAACAATGCGTTTTATTTCATTCTTCCAAAACAATGATACACAAAATGATCCTTGAAATTCGATTTAACACAATGTTCATAATATATAAGTACCAGCTGGGTGACCTTATTTCCAATTGTTGACTTCGTTTCAATATACCGTGTTTTTCATCATGACAGTTACGTCCTCCTCTCTATGTACAGACTCCAGGAGGATGTGTAATGAAACATCGCTAAGCCAAAACCCGTTAATCGTAAAACATCACCCACCGTACGCTAAAAGGTTGTGTTGCGCAGAGGAAATATACAATGTGCAGAGCTATGCAGTGTAACTGAAAACCTAATCAACGAACATTTTGAAATTTACCTTTGGCCTAAACAAAGAACTATACGGGATAACTATCTAAAGGGAAAAACTGGATTATTTACAAGGAACTAAACGTGATTCTCTGAAAGATGAAAATGAAATTTTAAATGTAACCTCTAAATACCACTAATTGTTTCAGGCGATACGACCAGCGTATGTGCGAACAGTTTCAAATGAAAAACCGAAATGTCTTCAGAACAGGTTGAATGATGGTGTTTGACGAATAGCAACCTTCAGTTCCTTTGACAATATGGTGAACAATACACAGTATAGACAATGGTCTGACTGAGCAACAGTGAGGTAGACCAGGATTTGACTCTTTCTGTGGAGAGTCCTCACACGGCTCCTGGGAGAGTAACATTGAGGAAGACCAGGATCTGACTCTTTCTGTGGAGAGTCCTCACACGGCTCCTGGGAGAGTAACATTGAGGTAGACCAGGATCTGACTCTTTCTGTGGAGAGTCCTCACACGGCTCCTGGTAGAGTAACATTGAGGTAGACCAGGATCTGACTCTTTCTGTGGAGAGTCCTCACACGGCTCCTGGTAGAGTAACATTGAGGTTGACCAGGATCTGACTCTTTCTGTGGAGAGTCCTCACACGGCTCCTGGTAGAGTAACATTGAGGTAGACCAGGATCTGACTCTTTCTGTGGAGAGTCCTCACACGGCTCCTGGTAGAGTAACATTGAGGTTGACCAGGATCTGACTCTTTCTGTGGAGAGTCCTCACACGGCTCCTGGTAGAGTAACATTGAGGTTGACCAGGATCTGACTCTTTCTGTGGAGAGTCCTCACACGGCTCCTGGTAGAGTAACATTGAGGAAGACCAGGATCTGACTCTTTCTGTGGAGAGTCCTCACACGGCTCCTGGTAGAGTAACATTGAGGTAGACCAGGATCTGACTCTTTCTGTGGAGAGTCCTCACACGGCTCCTGGGAGAGTAACATTGAGGTAGACCAGGATCTGACTCTTTCTGTGGAGAGTCCTCACACGGCTCCTGGTAGAGTAACATTGAGGTAGACCAGGATCTGACTCTTTTCTGTGGAGAGTCCTCACACGGCTCCTGGTAGAGTAACATTGAGGTTGACCAGGATCTGACTCTTTCTGTGGAGAGTCCTCACACGGCTCCTGGTAGAGTAACATTGAGGTTGACCAGGATCTGACTCTTTCTGTGGAGAGTCCTCACACGGCTCCTGGTAGAGTAACATTGAGGAAAACCAGGATCTGACTCTTTCTGTGGAGAGTCCTCACACGGCTCCTGGTAGAGTAACATTGAGGAAAACCAGGATCTGACTCTTTCTGTGGAGAGTCCTCACACGGCTCCTGGTAGAGTAACATTGAGGTAGACCAGGATCTGACTCTTTCTGTGGAGAGTCCTCACACGGCTCCTGGGAGAGTAACATTGAGGTAGACCAGGATCTGACTCTTTCTGTGGAGAGTCCTCACACGGCTCCTGGTAGAGTAACATTGAGGTAGACCAGGATCTGACTCTTTCTGTGGAGAGTCCTCACACGGCTCCTGGTAGAGTAACATTGAGGTTGACCAGGATCTGACCTTTTCTGTGGAGAGTCCTCACACGGCTCCTGGGAGAGTAACATTGAGGTAGACCAGGATCTGACTCTTTCTGTGGAGAGTCCTCACACGGCTCCTGGGAGAGTAACATTGAGGTAGACCAGGATCTGACTCTTTCTGTGGAGAGTCCTCACACGGCTCCTGGGAGAGTAACATTGAGGTAGACCAGGATCTGACTCTTTCTGTGGAGAGTCCTCTCACGGCTCCTCGTAGAGTAACATTGAGGTTGACAAGTGACGACAGTGACTGGGGCCTGATGTATTCACGCAAGTACACTGAAGTTAGCAGGTGACGACAGTGACTGGGGCCTGATGTATTCACGCAAGTACACTGTAATTAACAGGTGACGATAGTGACTGGAACCTGATGTATTCACGCAAGTACACTGAAATTAACAGGTGACGACAGTGACTGGGGCCTGATATATGATTTCGATTTTATCAAACTGGATTTGATGGCTGGGGAACTTTTGTTAGTGGTCTAAGAGGGCTGATATGCTGTCTACCTTGGCTGTTTTATTACGGGCATCTACAGGATGTTCATGTGTGTGCTTCTGTCTGTCTGTCTCTCTGTCTGTCTGTTTGAGTGTCTGTCTGTCTCTCTGTCTGTCTGTCTGTCTGTCTGTCTGTCTGTGTGTAAATGTAGACTGTAGGTGTCACCCGTTCTGTCTGTGTGATAAATGTAGACGTGAAGATAGGTTAGAATTCACCCGTTCAACCTATGCTTGTCCAGCAACCCGTGACAGGATCCGTGGTTAGAATTCATGACTTCAGCAACATATCATCGTATCTAAGAGGCAGATCGACAGGATCGGGTTGTCAGGCTCACTGGATTGTCTGGTCCAGACTCAATTATTTACAGAACGCCGCCATATAGCTGGAATATTTTTTAATGTGGCGTTAAACAACAACCAAACCAAACGGACACTAGCAACATATATAGTTGAACTGAAGAGGTTAATAGCAGTAATCAATATATCCATGATGCCTGCATCCTCAGTAATATACGGAATATGATTGTACAGAGACGACAGGTGCCCTAGCAGTCTACCCTGACACGGATGTACAGGACGGGTGAAACATACCACTCCAAACGCATCGAGCAGACGCTTTATTCCGATCATCAGGTTCACAAGTTTTCATCATGTGCGGCTAATCGTGATATTTTTGGTGTCCGTACCAAACACATTCGAGGCAACACACTGGTACGTATGATAGTCGAATGACGTCACAACGGGTATAGTGTAAGATATAGCTTTGTTTCCATTCCCCACCCACGTGATGTCTGGCGGAGGGACGCCGCTTGAGCTGCAGTTGAGTGTCGCCGCGCCACCGTACGGTACAACCAGCTTCTCACTGTCTGGTCCAAATATTGACGGCTTCTTGAGGCACTCGCACCCTCCCTTCAGCTTGTCGGCGTCACCGCCCCTCACGCCCACGTCTCCGGTTTCACCTTTGACACCAGCCACGCCAGGGTCCCCATCAACTCCTGTCGATCCCGCCTCGCCTTTAGAGCCAGCCTGACCTGTGATTCCTTGTGCACCTCTCTCCCCAGCGTCTCCTTTCACCCCCGGGCTTCCAGCCTCTCCCTTCCGCCCCCGCACTCCCTGCAAGCCTTGGTCGCCCTTCTCCCCTGGCAGTCCGACAGCCCCGGGGGTTCCTATGAGACCTGTTGCCCCCACAGCGCCCACTTCCCCCGGTGGACCCGAGGTGCCCTTGTCTCCCTCTGGACCTTGGTACCCTTCGTCCCCCTTCAGTCCGGCCACGCCCTTGTCCCCTTTGGTTCCCTGTTGACCAGGTGCGCCTGTCTCCCCTTTCTCACCCTGCTTGCAGACCTTGGTGGTGTTCTTGCAGTGTCGCTCAATGACACGTTCTTCCGTCTGTAGGAGACTTAGGAACACATCCTCCAAACCTGATCGCCTGCTGCGGGCGAGTGACTCAGCCACATCGCGCTTCACACCAGACGACAATTCAAACACGAGACTAACACCATGCTCACCGTCGTGCAGTAGTAATTCAAGGTCACTTTGAAGATCTGAATCTTGAAGCTGGAGGCTCTTCATGTTGCTGAACTGCAGGAAAGACACCACAACGAGGGCGGTGGTGTTGAGGGCAACAAAGATGGTCAGAAAGATCACAGATTTTCCAACACCGTCAGACGCCATTGTGTTTTGCGAAAATAAAATCTTATCAAACCTGAGCAGACGGCACTTCTCGCAAGGCTGGTGTTATCTGTGACCGCCACGCCTGTCATCTGACAAATGTCTTGTTTCAACATTCTGATAAAATCACATAGAAGAAAACTGAAGGGCGAATGTGTTACAAACCGACACAGGTCCACTGCAATGGTTGAAGTAAGAAGGCATCAGATATGGCAACTAAACAAGTTGCCAGTAATAACATGAAAGTCATATGTTTGAAGGTTATTCATTTTGAACATCAGTGTTTAGTCAGGGGTATCGAACATTCCTTGCGGTTTGACTTCTGCCCATACATATCAGACAAAAGTAACGTTCAGTTGGTCATGACGTCATCATGGTTTCCGTTTGTGTCGGTTCATGGTTCAGTCTTTTCTACTGGAATGTTGTTTGGTGTTCTTTCGTCAGTTCTCTGTTCTATATATTCTCTGCAAAAACTAAAACGCAAAAGAAGTACAAATATCTGACAAGGCGCTGTTGATATCTATCAGAAAATTGGTCATTTCGACATGGGTTTGGATTGATTTGTTTTGAAAGAATGAGGTAGAGCATAAATGTGGTGAAAAGATTGTAAACTCGCAAGAAAACAGCCACGTGAGAGGCGCCACAACAAACGAGCATGACGAGTAGGTACAAACATCGCTTGTCCGGTTAACAAAAGTTAAGATCATGCTTCGACGGGACGGGTGAGATCCAGGCCTATGTCCTTCCCACTTCGCAACAAGCGAACGTTATTTGATTGACAACGTCCGAACTGATACGATAAGACTGAAAAGAGAATTGGTTGAAGAATCGCAACACCAGGGTGACGTCATGGTCTTCCAGGGTGACGTCATGGTCTTCCAGGGTGACGTCATGGTCTTCCAGGGTGACGTCATGGTCTTCCAGGGTGACGTCATGGTCTTCCAGGTCCGCAGCTGTAAACTCTCTCCAACATTTTTGGATGCACTGGATAAACGACAGTGAGCACGTCAGCAGCCACTACAGACGCTCCAACAGTTGGCACCAACACTACAGACACTCCAACAGTTGGCACCAACACTACAGACACTCCAACAGTTGGCACCAACACTACAAACACTCCAACAGTTGGCACCAACACTACAAACACTCCAACAGTTGGCACCAACACTACAGACACTCCAACAGATGGCACCAACACTACAGACAGAAAGGGAGCATTCACATCGGTCTGCTCCCACGGACGACTGTTCTTCTCACCCTTGGACTCGCATGATGGTCGTACAAGATATTGAGCATAGATGAACTTCACCTTGAAGATCTACTGTTTTATGTGTCATCATACGGAACCTAGGTCAGTGGAAATGATGAATGATAGTTTGCAACAATCTATCACTGTCTGTTGAATATACATTTGATACTTGAAATACACATCTATAATAAATTTGACGTTTCTTCTCTTTTTTCTTGCAGAGCATACTTAGTATGAAGACTAAGAAATTGACATTAACTGGAATGCTTTATTGTAGAAATTGTGCATCCTATATGGTTATAAAGCCAAGGCTGTATGGCACCAATGTTCAGTGTTAATGTATAAGTGTTGTACTGTTGTATTTTCAAATGAATACTAGTCCTAGTTGTATGATAAACTTGAACGAATTGGAAACACAATACAACCGGAAGTGATGTTATGACCACCAACAATCTTGAACGATGATAGGGGTCAGATGGTAAACTTCAAAGATGAGGTCTAAGGGTCAGAAGTGCGCAATAACTCCACGATTTGTCAAACAGTCATTCACACGGCGAGGCACAGCGTATGTCTCTCAATGTGGCGATATAAGGCCAGCGCCTTGGTTGGTGGCCCATGACGTAGGTTGGAGGCCCATGACGTTGGTTGGAGGCCCATGACGTAAGTTGGTGGCCCATGACGTTGGTCACCTACCTTTCAAGAGCATATATACTATAAGTGTGGTGCATGTATACGTCCAGTGACTGGCATGACCCTGACGAGAACAGGTTTCAGAGTGCCATCAGCCGTGTGACATGCATGATCAGAACTTGTTTCAGATTGACTTTCGGTAGTGTTACTCCCAGACAGGGTCTACATATACAGACTGTCAGTTCCCTCTTGTGGACTGCATCTCACCACACTCAACTCACCCCCTGGTCACAGATCTCCCAAACAGGGTTTACATATACAGACTGTCAGTTCCCTCTTGTGGACTGCATCTCACCACACTCAACTCACCCCCTAGTCACAGATCTCCCAGACAGGGTTTACATGTACAGACTGTCAGTTCCCTCTTGTGGACTGTGTCTCTCACACTCAACTCAACTCATCCCCTGGTCACAGATCTCCCCAGACAGGGTTTACTCAATCAACCCCTGGTACAGACTGTCAGTTCCTCTTGTGGACTGTGTCTCTCCACACTCAACTCACCCCCTGGTCACAGATCTCCCAGACAGGGTCTACATATACAGACTGTCAGTTCCCTCTTGTGGACTGTGTCTCACCACACTCAACTCACCCCCTGGTCACAGATCTCCCAGACAGGGTTTACATATACAGACTGTCAGTTCCCTCTTGTGGACTGCATCTCACCACACTCAACTCACCCCCTGGTCACAGATCTCCCAGACAGGGTTCTACATATACAGACTGTCAGTTCCCTCTTGTGGACTGCATCTCACCACACTCAACTCACCCCCTGGTCACAGATCTCCCAGACAGGGTTTACATGTACAGACTGTCAGTTCCCTCTTGTGGACTGCATCTCACCACACTCAACTCACCCCCTAGTCACAGATCTCCCAGACAGGGTTTACATATACAGACTGTCAGTTCCCTCTTGTGGACTGTGTCTCACCACACTCAACTCACCCCCTGGTCACAGATCTCCCAGACAGGGTCTACATATACAGACTGTCAGTTCCCTCTTGTGGACTGTGTCTCACCACACTCAACTCACCCCTGGTCACAGATCCCCTGTATCATCATATCATCCATAGCATGAACACATCCCCGACTCCAGTTGACTCAATAGCGTTGACTCAGAAACAACAAAGATCAAATGTGGAACATTTATTGAACAATATCTCGAGCTGATCAGAATCATCTTCTGTTGACCTTGACCCTCCTGCTTGGAGTCTGGTGGCCGCCACTGTGCCACACCGATGTTTTTTGCAGTTTCCTCTTGTTTTTAACAGCTTTCCTCCACTTTTCCCGGTATGACTAACAGAAGATAAACACAATGTATTCATGTCAACAAATATGGTCATCCCTCCAGTACTGCCCCCAACCCCAACTTGCACCCCCTCATCTTCCCTGAACCTCTCCATTACTGACACCTTCCCTCCCCTACTACTTCCTCCTCCAGTACTGTCACCACCTCCAACTTGCACCCCCACCTCCCCTGAACCTCTCCATTACTGACAGCTTCCCTCCCCCACTACTTCCCCTCCAGTAGTCACCACCTCCAACTTGCACCGGGGCGGTGGGGTAGCCTAATGGTCTCCAGCGTTGGCTCATCACGCCCTAAGTACCTCCAACTTGTACCCCCCCCCATGGGCACAATGTGTGAAGCCCATTTCCCCTGTCCCCGCCAATTGATGTTGCTGGAATATCCCTAAAAGCACCCTTTCTCCCCTGAACCCTCCATTACTGACACCAAACTCAGTCAGTCAGTCAGTCCAACTTGCACACCCCCACTGAACCTCTCCATTACTGACACCTTCCCTCCCCTACTACTTCCCCTCCAGTACTGTCCCCACCTCCAACTTGCACCCCACCTCCCCTGAACCTCTCCATTACTGACACCTTCCCTACTACTTCCCCCCTCCAGTACTGTCCCCACCTCCAACTTGCACCCCCACCTCCCCTGAACCTCTCCATTACTGACACCTTCCCTCCCCAACTACTTCCCCTTCCCATGGATTTACTCCCATTAGTTAGACATCCCAGCTGTCAGACACTTGACTAGGGATTAATTAGGGCAATATCATATATAAATGGAAATGTCCCAATTGGATATTTCTCATAACAGAACTTTATTTCACTCAGGCCGATATCATTGGCATATGAGGTCCAAATGACAACAAATGATAATATTATGGCAGAATAGCAGTTGGCCAAAAGATTTTACAATCTGCATGATATATTTACAGAATTTACTGACCTGAGATTTTCCATAACAGATATCTAACATGTACAGGGTGATTTAAATTTTAATATATTTGGGGGTTTTATAAAGGAAGCTGGTATACACACTGATCTTTCTTTTCTAAAATATGTACATTTAAAAATATAATGAAACTTATCACCCACATCATTTATACAACATGATTTACATTTTTTTCATCTTTTGGTATCCTATTCCATCTTCCTTTATCATGGTGGTACACGGTGACAGGCAGTACAAAACTGGAGTAAGGGGATAACTTTATTAAAGGTTAGGGACGTTAGATATTTTTCAAATTCAAATTGAGATTTCAAGAGAGAACATGTCCGAACTTTTTGTGAATTTTCCCCCTCTGATCTCCAGATTTGAATAGCATTGGCATTTAATATTGAATGAGCTGTATTATTGATCCAGGAAGATGAAATAGGAGACTGTGAAAGCCATACATAACTTAAACCAATGTTATTAAAAATATTCTCTGTACATGAAATCCAGCTACAGCTGTGAATACTTTTCGACCCAAAAGTTAACATACAAGTTTTCACATCAACAGTAATAGTGAGGCTCTACCTAATGCACCAAAAAGCATATACAATGGGGTACTTTTCTTTACAGGTAATAATTTTCTCATAAAACATGTATGTACATTTTGAATGGGAGGATACCCTCCCATGCATCTCTGCATTACTGTCCCCTCCCCCTCCCATGCAACACCTTCAATTCCCGCTACATTCATTACCTCAATCAGCTTCGGTCTTTGTTCCCTCCACTTCTCTAGCACAGAGTCGAAGTCCTGTGGTCTCTTGAAAAACTCCATGCCCTCTGGAATAAACAAACATGAAGTTTTCACTGCCCCTGTGCAACATTTCAGGTAACGCCTTCAGCAAAAGTGCATTAAAAAAATAAACAATATTAACTTGAAGAATCAATTCTGTGCACAAAGTGACTCATGATGAATCTGCCTACCTTGCAGACGGTTGTCATCTTCAGAGAAGAAAAATGTCCACTTGGTGTCAAGAGACACCCCGCTGTGTGTGTGAGGTGACTGCACCGAACTCTGTTGCTCCTCCTCATCATCAGTCGAGTCATCAGTGACATCAACAGAAAACCGGGACTGCCAAGGATTCATGGCACCAGAAGATGCTGTAACCTCATGTGTGCTGTATTCTAGGAAATAAAACAAATCAGTTGTACATCAACATCAACATCTACCAAAGGCTCTTATCTGGCAACTGGTCAATAATTCAGCACCACTGACCAACCTCTAGATCAGCCTCTAGGTCTGTACAAGCATCCAGTCAGCAGCCCTGACCAACCTCTAGATCCTCCTCTAGGTCTGTACAAACATCACCTACTGAGACTGGAATTTTACAAGACGTCCACATCTTCCTCTTTCAAACTGGAGATTTGCTTCTGAACCGTCTGTCTGCTTCTGTCCCCAAAAGACCGCCATGCCCAACAACTCACCCTTAGATTCACAATGGGCATCGGTCTGACTGTGTCCTCCAAAGGCTGCCATGAGAGAAAAGCCGGATGCTGCTGCCTTGTCATCATGCGTCTTGTGGAACACGTTCTGGATTGCAGAGCTCACCTCGAAAAAACGCTCTTTGCTGACCTCTGGGACAACGATCTCTGGGGTCTCGGCTTCCCTGTAATAAGAATAACAAACACAGGTATCATACACACAAGCTGCTGACCTCAAACACAGGTCATCATACAAACAAGCCGCTGACCTCAAACACAGGTCATGACACACACAAGCAGCTGACCTCAAACACAGGTCATCATACACACAAGCTGCTGACCTCAAACACAGGTCATCACACACACAAGCAGCTGACCTCAAACACAGGTCATCATACACACAAGCTGCTGACCTCAAACACAGGTCATCATACACACAAGCTGCTGACCTCAAACACAGGTCATCATAAACATAAGCTACTGACCTCAAACACAGGTCATCATACACACAAGCTGCTGACCTCAAACACAGGTCATCATACACACAAGCAGCTGACTTCAAACACAGGTCATCAGACACACAAGCTGCTGACCTCAAACACAGGTCATCATAAACATAAGCTACTGACCTCAAACACAGGTTATCATACACACAAGCTGCTGACCTCAAACACAGGTCATCATACACACAAGCAGCTGACTTCAAACACAGGTCATCAGACACACAAGCAGATGACCTCAAACATAGGTCATCATACACACAAGCAGATGACCTCAAACACAGGTCATCATACACACAAGCAGCTGACTTCAAACAGGTCATCATACACACAAGCAGCTGACTTCAAACACAGGTCATCAGACACACAAGCAGATGACCTCAAACATAGGTCATCATACACACAAGCTGCTGACCTCAAACACAGGTCATCAGACACACAAGCAGATGACCTCAAACAGGTCATCCTACACACAAGCAGATGACCTCAAACAGTACACAGCGCTAATACTTGGCAGCATGTAGAAACAACTAAATAGGTAGAGCTGCAAGAAGCATACAAACGGATGGCATTAGCAGAAAATGTATATTGAGCTTACTTCATTTTTGAACCTTTCTTTTTTTTAATCTTTTCCTTTGGAGATGCCTGTACCTCCAGCTGTCTATGTTGCTCGCATGCTGGGTCGAAGTGGAGGGTGCTCATGTCCCTAGTGAAAGACATACAATTAATAACAAGGAGACAAAGTCATCAATATCCCCCGCAATGGCAAAATACTCTTCATGATTATGTCTACGAGTATTGATTATGTCAAATGTTTTGGTGTGTATATAGAAAAGTGGAAGGAGAATATTGAAAGGTTTTAAAAGTTCTGCTCCAGAAAGGAGCACTACCACCAGTTTCAGTCTAAGTCAAACTTGTTGCCATGGAAACGCCAAAAATATTTTATTCAGAATTCCCAAACTACCAAAAGGCACCAGTACACCACCAGATGTATGTATGTGCCAAGTTTGGTGAAGAAACATTTAACGGTTTTAGAGTTCTGCTCCGGAAAACAGCACTACCACCAATTTGAGTCTAAGTCAAACTTGTTGCCATGGAAACGCCAAAAATATTTTATTCAGAATTCCCAAACTACCAAAAGGCACCAGTACACCACCAGATGTATGTATGTGCCAAGTTTGGTGAAGAAACATTTAACAGTTTTAGAGTTCTGCTCCGGAAAAGAGCACTACCACCAATTTGAGTCTAAGTCAAACTTGTTGCAATGGAAACGCCAAAAATATTTTATTCAGAATTCCCGAACTACCAAATGGCACCAGTACACCACTAGACCAATCTATGTGACAGAGTCCATTTTAATAACTCC
This sequence comes from Haliotis rubra, assembly GCF_003918875.1. Classification (NCBI taxonomy): domain Eukaryota; kingdom Metazoa; phylum Mollusca; class Gastropoda; order Lepetellida; family Haliotidae; genus Haliotis; species Haliotis rubra. Next base: position 1,376,044 of record NW_025766459.1, read on the forward strand.
CGCAAAGACATGTTGCAGGAGATAATAACACATGTCAGATAAGTGGCAGCATAACACAGGTGTCGCCCAGACCAAGTGGCACCAGTCTCAACACTTGTCAGATAAGTGGCAGCATAACACAGGTGTCGCCCAGACCAAGTGGCACCAGTCTCAACACATGTCAGATAAGTGGCAGCATAACACAGGTGTCGCCCAGACCAAGTGTCACCAGTCTCAACACTTGTCAGATAAGTGGCAGCATAACACAGGTGTCGCCCAGACCAAGTGGCACCAGTCTCAACACAAGTCAGATAAGTGGCAGCATAACACAGGTGTCGCCCAGACCAAGTGTCACCAGTCTCAACACATGTCAGATAAGTGGCAGCATAACACAGGTGTCTCCCAGACCAAGTGGCACCAGTCTCAACACATGTCAGATAAGTGGTAGCATAACACAGGTGTCGCCCAGACCAAGTGTCACCAGTCTCAACACATGTCAGATAAGTGGTAGCATAACACAGGCCCGCCTCGCCCACCAAGTGTCACCAGTCAAGTGTCACCAGTCTCAACACATGTCAGATAAGTGGTAGCATAACACAGGTGTCGCCCAGACCAAGTGTCACCAGTCTCAACACATGTCAGATAAGTGGTAGCATAACACAGGTGTCGCCCAGACCAAGTGGCACCAGTCTCAACACATGTCAGATAAGTGGTAGCATAACACAGGTGTCGCCCAGACCAAGTGGCACCAGTCTCAACACATGTTGAAATGTTACACCAGCTCAATAACACACAAACTGTAGCATCTCGTACAAGCTGAATGGTGAGTTGAATGGTGAACTGAACAGTGAGGTGCATGGTAGGGTGAATGGTGAGTTGAATGGTGAGTTGCATGGTAGGGTAAATGGTGAGGTGAATGGCGAGGTTAATGGCAAGTTGCATGGTAGGGTGAATGGCGAGGTTAATGGCAAGTTGCATGGTAGGGTGAATAGTGAGGTGAATGGTGAGTTAATGGTGAGCAGAATGGTGAGTTGCATGGAAGGGTGAATGGTGAGTTGCATGGTAGTAAGAATGGTGAGCTGGATGGTGAGATCAATGGTAAAGTGAATGGTGAGATGAATAATGAGTTGAATGGTGAGATAAATAGTTAGCTAAATGGTGAGGTGAATGGTGAGATAAATGGTGAGCAAATGAAGAAGTGTTCGAAAATACAACACATCGTTATGTACCAAGTAATCATTATAGTGGTGAATTTGAAAGGATTTAGTAAAAACTGCATCTTGACGTATCCCAAAACATGACGAAGTTTATACTAAATTATAGAGAAGAATGTTGACAATTTTTATGGATATACAACTTCTTTATTCTGTGATATATTCTGTTGTATATCCATAAACATTGTCATCATTCTTCATCAACTCAACTTCTAAAATGCCCATCAAAGAAGTAAATTATAGAGGTATCTGGTCAAACAACTTTGATCCAACCACAGAGCATCACTGTAGTTGTCTACCTCTAAAAAATCAAACAACTTGATGTTGCTGTTTTCTCCCCAGTGACGGCCAAAGAGTCAGTGCAGTTGTCTGGAGGGAACTCACTTGAACTTCTTCCTCTGAGTCTCCTGCTTCTGCAGCCTCGCCATGGGATGCCTCCCAACCACCTCCTCCAGGATACGCAGAGCCCTCGCACGCTCACTCTCAGCATCGGCATCCCCTACGTCAGCATCCCCTACAACTACACACAACATCCACATCAACATCCCCTACAACTACACACAACATCCATGTCAGCATCCCCTCCAACTACACACAACATCCACGTCAGCATCCCCTACAACTACACACAACATCCATGTCAGCATCCCCTCCAACTACACACAACATCCACGTCAGCATCCCCTACAACTACACACAACATCCACATCAGCATCCCCTACAACTACACACACCATCCACGTCAGCATCCCCTACAACTACACACAACATCCACATCAGCATCCCCTACAACTACACACAACATCCACATCAGCATCCCCTACAACTACACACAACATCCACATCAGCATCCCCTCCAACTACACACAACTTCCACGTCAGTATCCCCTACAACTACACACAACATCCACATCAGCATCCCCTACAACTACACACAACATCCACGTCAGTATCCCCTACAACTACACACAACATCCACATCAGCATCCCCTACAACTACACACAACATCCACATCAGCATCCCCTACAACTACACACAACATCCATGTCAGTATCCCCTACAACTACACACAACATCCATGTCAGCATCCCCTCCAACTACACACAACATCCACGTCAGTATCCCCTACAACTACACACAACATCCATGTCAGCATCCCCTACAACTACACACAACATCCACATCAACATCCCCTACAACTACACACAACATCCACATCAGAATCCCCTACAACTACACACACCATCCACATCAGCATCCCCTACAACTACACACAACATCCACATCAGCATCCCCTACAACTATGCACAACATCCACATCAGCATCCCCTACAACTACACACAACATCCATGTCAGCATCCCCTCCAACTACACACAACATCCACGTCAGCATCCCCTACAACTACGCACAACATCCACGTCAGTATCCCCTACAACTACGCACAACATCCACGTCAGTATCCCCTACAACTACACACAACATCCACATCAGCATCCCCTACAACTACGCACAACATCCACGTCAGAATCCCCTACAACTACACACAACATCCACATCAGCATCCCCTACAACTACACACAAGCTCTACGTCAGCATCCCCTACAACTACACACAAATAGGTGAGAGGCAATAGTTAGCTCCTCTCTCCGGCTGATGATTCTGGAATAAGGTCCTCGTAGCCCTCTCCAAATCATTCTTACCTTAGATCAGAACACAGTGGAAACCTCTTGAACACTGTCTGAATATAGCACAACACATCCCCTTACTGAACCTACAGGTACAACGTACAACAGTTGAAACACTGTTATATCACACTGACCCTTACTGAATCTACAGGTACAATGTACAACAGTTGAAACACTGTTATATAACACTGACCCTTACTGAATCTACAGGTACAATGTACAACAGTTGAAACACTGTGGTGTAACACTGACCCTTACTGAATCTACAGGTACAATGTACAACAGTTGAAACACTGTTATATAACACTGACCCTTACTGAATCTACAGGTACAATGTACAACAGTTGAAACACTGTTATATAACACTGACCCTTACTGAATCTACAGGTACAATGTACAACAGTTGAAACACTGTTATATAACACTGACCCTTACTGAATCTACAGGTACAATGTACAACAGTTGAAACACTGTGGTGTAACACTGACCCTTACTGAATCTACAGGTACAATGTACAACAGTTGAAACACTGTGGTGTAACACTGACCCTTACTGAACCTACAGGTACAACGCACAACAGTTGAAACACTGTTATATAACACTGACCCTTACTGAATTTACAGGTACAATGTACAACAGTTGAAACACTGTGGTGTAACACTGACCCTTACTGAATCTACAGGTACAATGTACAACAGTTGAAACACTGTTATATAACACTGACCCTTACTGAATCTACAGGTACAATGTACAACAGTTGAAACACTGTTATATAACACTGACCCTTACTGAATCTACAGGTACAATGTACAACAGTTGAAACACTGTTATATAACACTGACCCTTACTGAATCTACAGGTACAATGTACAACAGTTGAAACACTGTTATATAACACTGACCCTTACTGAATCTACAGGTACAATGTACAACAGTTGAAACACTGTGGTGTAACACTGACCCTTACTGAACCTACAGGTACAACGCACAACAGTTGAAACACTGTTATATAACACTGACCCTTACTGAATCTACAGGTACAATGTACAACAGTTGAAACACTGTTATATAACACTGACCCTTACTGAATCTACAGGTACAATGTACAACAGTTGAAACACTGTTGTGTAACACTGCCCCTTACTGAATCTACAGGTACAATGTACAACAGTTGAAACACTGTTGTGTTACACTGACCCTTACTGAACCTACAGGTACAATGTACAACAGTTGAAACACTGTTATATAACACTGCCCCTTACTGAATCTACAGGTACAACGTGCAACAGTTGAAACACTGTTATATAACACTGACTCTTACTGAACCTACAGGTACAATGTACAGTCCGTTTGAGACAAAATGATACCGATGAATTGCAATCAAACACAAAAACAAACAGACATAAAAGAATGAAACCACCGCTGACTGCAATAAAAACAACAGACCAACTCTAGGAAGAAATTGCATAATTTGTGTAACCAAAATAAAAAAGTTTTACCAGTTTGTTACAAGGGCGCATTGGCAACTAAAGAAACAGCGCGAAATGCGAGATGCACGTACGTTAACGGGTTCTCAACAAAGTTTTGAGCTGGCGAGATGACACGTACCCCAGCTGCACAGGCAGTGCGCTGTATGTACTTAGTACTGAAGGGCTGGAGTAACCAACAAGCTCAGGTAAGGTAACATGTCAGCTTAATGTGGGGGGAAGGGCTGGAGTAACCAACAAGCTCAGGTAAGGTAACATGTCAGCTTAATGTGGGGGGAAGGGCTGGAGTAACCAACAAGCTCAGGTAAGGTAACATGTCAGCTTAATGTGGGGGGAAGGGCTGGAGTAACCAACATGCTCAGGCAAGGTAACATGTCAGTTTAATGTGGGGAAGGGCTGGAGCAACCAACAAGCTCAGGTAAGGTAACATGTCAGCTTAATGTGGGGAAGGGCTGGAGCAACCAACAAGCTCAGGCAAGGTAACATGTCAGCTTAATGTGGGGAAGGGCTGGAGTAACCAACATGCTCAGGTAAGGTAACATGTCAGTTTAATGTGGGGGGAAGGGCTGGAGTAACCAACAAGCTCAGGTAAGGAAACATGTCAGCTTAATGTGGGGGGAAGGGCTGGAGTAACCAACAAGCTCAGGTAAGGTAACATGTCAGCTTAATGTGGGGAAGGGCTGGAGTAACCAACAAGCTCAGGCAAGGTGCTGAGAAACCTGGAAGCATAATGTTGGGGGAAGGGCTGGAGCAACCAACATGCTCAGGCAAGGTAACATGTCAGCTTAATGTGGGGAAGGGCTGGAGCAACCAACATGCTCAGGCAAGGTAACATGTCAGCTTAATGTGGGGGGAAGGGCTGGAGCAACCAACAAGCTCAGGTAAGGTAACATGTCAGTTTAATGTGGGGGGAAGGGCTGGAGCAACCAACATGCTCAGGTAAGGTAACATGTCAGCTTAATGTGGGGGGAAGGGCTGGAGCAGGTAAGGTAACATGTCAGTTTAATGTGGGGGGAAGGGCTGGAGTAACCAACATGCTCAGGTAAGGTAACATGTCAGTTTAATGTGGGGGGAAGGGCTGGAGTAACCAACAAGCTCAGGTAAGGAAACATGTCAGCTTAATGTGGGGGGAAGGGCTGGAGTAACCAACAAGCTCAGGTAAGGTAACATGTCAGCTTAATGTGGGGGGAAGGGCTGGAGTAACCAACAAGCTTAGGTAAGGTGCTGAGAAACCTGGAAGCATAATGTTGGGGGAAGGGCTGGAGCAACCAACATGCTCAGGCAAGGTAACATGTCAGCTTAATGTGGGGGGAAGGGCTGGAGCAACCAACATGCTCAGGCAAGGTAACATGTCAGCTTAATGTGGGGGGAAGGGTTGGAGTAACCAACAAGCTCAGGTAAGGTAACATGTCAGTTTAATGTGGGGGCAAGGGCTGGAGCAACCAACATGCTCAGGTAAGGTAACATGTCACATGTAATGTGGGGGAAGGGCTGGAGCAGGTAAGGTAACATGTCAGTTTAATGTGGGGAAGGGCTGGAGTAACCAACATGCTCAGGTAAGGTAACATGTCAGTTTAATGTGGGGAAGGGCTGGAGTAACCAACAAGCTCAGGTAAGGTAACATGTCAGCAATGTGGGGAAGGGCTGGAGTAACCAACATGCTCAGGTAAGGTAACATGTCAGCTTAATGTGGGGGAAGGGCTGGAGTAAACCAACATGCTCAGGTAAGGTAACATGTCAGCAATGTGGGGAAGGGCTGGAGTAACCAACAAGCTCAGGTAAGGTAACATGTCAGCAATGTGGGGGAAGGGCTGGAGTAACCAACAAGCTCAGGTAAGGTAACATGTCAGTTAATGTGGGGAAGGGCTGGAGCAACCAACAAGCTCAGGTAAGGTAACATGTCAGTTTAATGTGGGGAAAGGGCTGGAGTAACCAACAAGCTCAGGTAAGGTAACATGTCAGTTTAATGTGGGGGGAAGGGCTGGAGTAACCAACATGCTCAGGCAAGGTAACATGTCAGCTTAATGTGGGGGGAAGGGCTGGAGTAACCAACAAGCTCAGGCAAGGTAACATGTCAGTTTAATGTGGGGGGAAGGGCTGGAGTAACCAACAAGCTCAGGTAAGGTAACATGTCAGTTTAATGTGGGGGGAAGGGCTGGAGTAACCAACAAGCTCAGGTAAGGAAACATGTCAGTTTAATGTGGGGGGAAGGGCTGGAGTAACCAACAAGCTCAGGTATGGTAACATGTCAGCTTAATGTGGGGGGAAGGGCTGGAGTAACCAACAAGCTTAGGTAAGGTGCTGAGAAACCTGGAAGCATAATCTTGGATTCAAACAAGAAATCCTTGTTTTCTGATGAGCCAAGGGATGCAACTCTGCACAGGGAATCGCAACCCATACACATCAGCATATCACCTACCATTCTCCTGTTCCTCGTCACTCTCCACAAAGCGCTCGTCCAAGCGGAACCGTTGATCACTGCCCAGCCGAGCTTGTAACTCCATCAACTGACATACAATGGAGAGTTGTTGTAAGCATATGACAATGGATACTTTTGTTTAACCACATTACAGTGATATATTACTTTTATATAAAACAGACAGAACCATGTGTTTTTCCTGTACGTCTGAATCAAGAGGACCAATGTTGAAACAGGCCTGGCTAGAGTGATCCATACCTTTCTGCCCTTTTCCCCTTCATACTGGGGCCGAACACGGAACATCTTCTCATCCTCATCCTCTGATGACGAACCTGAGCTGTCAAACAGGGACATTCGCTTCTGAAACATTAAGATTAATGACACTTGCCATTACAATAGATACCCTTCATTACATAAGAGACCCTTCATCAGCAGACACATCTTATGACAACAGACACTTGCCATTACAGTAGATACCCTTTATCACATAAGAGATCCTTCATCAGCAGACACATCTTATGACAACAGACACTTGCCATTACAGTAGATACAATTCATTACATAAGAGACCCTTCATCAGCAGACACATCTTATGACAACAGACACTTTCCATTACAGTAGATACAATTCATTACATAAGAGACCCTTCATCAGCAGACACATCTTATGACAACAGACACTTTCCATTACAGTAGATACAATTCATTACATAAGAGACCCTTCATCAGCAGACACATCTTATGACAACAGACACTTTCCATTACAGTAGATACAATTCATTACATAAGAGACCCTTCATCAGCAGACACATCTTATGACAACAGACACTTGCCATTACAGTAGATACCCGTCATTACATAAGAGACCCTTCATCAGCAGACACATCTTATGACAACAGACACTTTCCATTACAGTAGATACAATTCATTACATAAGAGACCCTTCATCAGCAGACACATCTTATGACAACAGACACTTTCCATTACAGTAGATACAATTCATTACATAAGAGACCCTTCATCAGCAGACACATCTTATGACAACAGACACTTTCCATTACAGTAGATACAATTCATTACATAAGAGACCCTTCATCAGCAGAAACATCTTATGACAACAGACACTTGTCATTACAGTAGATACCCTTTATCACATAAGAGACCCTTCATCAGCAGACACATCTTATGACAACAGACACTTGTCATTACAGTAGATACCCGTCATTACATAAGAGACCCTTCATCAGCAGACACATCTTATGACAACAGACACTTTTCATTACAGTAGATACCCGTCATTACATAAGAGACCCTTCATCAGCAGACACATCTTATGACAACAGACACTTGTCATTATAGTAGATACAATTCATTACATAAGAGACCCTTCATCAGCAGACACATCTTATGACAACAGACACTTGTCATTACAGTAGATACCCGTCATTACATAAGAGACCCTTCATCAGCAGACACATCTTATGACAACAGACACTTTTCATTACAGTAGATACCCGTCATTACATAAGAGACCCTTCATCAGCAGACACATCTTATGACAACAGACACTTGCCATTACAGTAGATACCCTTTATCACATAAGAGACCCTTCATCAGCAGACACATCTTATGACAACAGACACTTGCCATTACAGTAGATACCCTTTATCACATAAGAGGCCCTTCATCAGCAGACACATCTTATGACAACAGACACTTGTCATTACAGTAGATACCCTTTATCACATAAGAGACCCTTCATCAGCAGACACATCTTATGACAACAGACACTTGTCATTACAGTAGATACCCTTTATCACATAAGAGACCCTTCATCAGCAGACACATCTTATGACAACAGACACTTGTCATTACAGTAGATACCCGTCATTACATAAGAGACCCTTCATCAGCAGACACATCTTATGACAACAGACACTTGTCATTACAGTAGATACCCTTTATCACATAAGAGATCCTTCATCAGCAGACACATCTTATGACAACAGACACTTGTCATTACAGTAGATAGATACCCTTTATCACATAAGAGACCCTTCATCAGCAGACACATCTTATGACAACAGACACTTGCCATTACAGTAGATACCCTTTATCACATAAGAGACCCTTCATCAGCAGACACATCTTATGACAACAGACACTTGTCATTACAGTAGATACCCGTCATTACATAAGAGACCCTTCATCAGCAGACACATCTTATGACAACAGACACTTGTCATTACAGTAGATACCCTTTATCACATAAGAGACCCTTCATCAGCAGACACATCTTATGACAACAGACACTTGTCATTACAGTAGATACCCTTTATCACATAAGAGACCCTTCATCAGCAGACACATCTTATGACAGCAGACACATCTTATGACAGCAGACACATCTTATGACAACAGACACATCTTATGACAACAGACACTTGTCATTAAAGCAGACAAACCTCATCTCAGTAAAACATGGCCTGACTTACAGCAGACACACCCTGACAGTAGTCTGACCGGACACTCATACCAAAACACAGACACAAGTGAACAGTATCACTACTGACTGTGACAAACAGACAGACAGACAGACAGACAGACAGACAGACAGACAGACAGACAGACAGACAGACCTTAATACAAGAAGAATCTTCTTCCTCACTGCCACTTTTGTCAACATCTTCGTCATCATCATCATCATCTGAAGAAGAAGACATCTTTGTGGTCCTGGTGTTAACAGCTGTTACTGATGTTGCCTCCGCCGCCACTGCTGGTGTTTCCCCCATGTCATCATCAGAGTCAAACACAATCTTCTTGTTGAGTCTGCTGCCCGAGTCCTGAAACAATGTGTCTGTTATAGCGGGGTGCACATTGATGATCGTATTACATAGGCTGATGACACATTGATCATTGGGTTACCTCACACATAAATGTCGCTTTCTGATTGGCTGAGCGCTCTTCTATTATTTTCAATGTACCCCGCTTACAATCAAGTAACATTTCAATGTACCCTGCTGTCAATGGCAACTCATTTGGTACTTCGTGGTAGTAATTCTTTATCTTGAATAACATTGAATCACGTATGATGTACGGAAATTACCGATGTTTTGCGAATGCAAATCGATGGAAGGGATATAACTCTAAATCTGTTTTTCTTGTCAGCAAAATCTAGCGATGGCTACAAAAAGATCTGTACCCGTGCTTCAAACAATTCAAAATTAACATTAAGGTGTTCGGTAAGATAAATATGTTGTTCACTGGTCTCTCGGGGCCCTTATGGCTCAGGGAACAAATAAACATCGAGGGTACATCAACCCATGTCCCCCTCGAGACTAGTGAACAACTTATATTGTGTTACAGGTGTTTATGTTACATTAATTAGTCTGTTACAGGCATAGATGTGACATTAATTAGTCTGTTACAGGTGTTGATAATACATTAGTCTGTTACAGGTGTTGATGTTACATTAATTAGTTTGTTACAGGCATAGATGGTACATTAATTAGTCTGTTACATGTTGTACATTAATTAGTCTGTTACAGGTGTTGATAATACATTAATTAGTCTGTTACAGGTGTTGATGTTACATTAATTAGTCTGTTACAGGCATAGATGTTACATTAATTAGTCTGTTACAGGTGTTGATGTTACATTAATTAGTCTGTTACAGGTGTTGACGTTACATTAATTAGTCTGTTACTAGTGTTGATGTTACATTAATTAGTCTGTTACAGGTGTTGATGTTACATTAATTAGGTCTGTTACAGGTGTTGACGTTACATTAATTAGTCTGTTACAGGTGTGAGATAGTTAGGTGTTGATGTTACATTAATTAGTCTGTTACAGGTGTTGATGTTACATTAATTAGTCTGTTACAGGTGTTGACGTTACATTAATTAGTCTGTTACAGGTGTTGATGTTACATTAATTAGTCTGTTACAGGTGTTGATGTTACGTTAATTAGTCTGTTACAGGTGTTGATGTTACATTGATCATAGTGTTACAGGTGTAGCCGTTACATTGATTGGTGTGTTACAGGTGTTGATGTCACACTGAATAGTGTGTTACAGGTGTTGATGTTACATTGATCATAGTGTTACAGGTGTAGCCGTTACATTGATTGGTGTGTTACAGGTGTTGATGTCACACTCAATAGTGTGTTACAGGTGTTGATGTTACATTGATCATAGTGTTACAGGTGTAGCCGTTACATTGATTGGTGTGTTACAGGTGTTGATGTCACACTGAATAGTGTGTTACAGGTGTTGATGTTACATTGATCATAGTGTTACAGGTGTAGCCGTTACATTGATTAGTGTGTTACAGGTGTTGATGTCACACTGAATAGTGTGTTACAGGTGTTGATGTTACATTGATCATAGTGTTACAGGTGTAGCCGTTACATTGATTAGTGTGTTACAGGTGTTGATGTCACACTCAATAGTGTGTTACAGCTCTCACTAAACTGAAGGAAGAGACATACCACTTGAGCCAGAGCATCCTGGATTGCAGCTTTTCGACTCTGTATCTCTCTCTTCCTCTCTCGTATTGTCTCCAGACGGCGTCGGTTGTCGTCGATGTGTTTGTCCGTCGGACTCAACATCTCTCTGCCTTTATTGTTAACCTCTGTCCTGCTTTTATCAGAAGATTTCCGAGCATCTGTAACACACTGACGCTCCTCCGTCTTCCTGACCTGTCTGTCAGATCCCCCCACTATCTTCGCTACACCTGGCACCATGGTTTTCTTCTGATTGGAAGATCGGACAGCCTCTCCACTAATGTCACATTCCTCTTTCCTGGACATTTTCTGTTTTTTTGAGGGCTGATATTCCTGAGAACTGTCACTCTCCTCTCCGCTGCTGAGCCCTGGTTGTGGGTACACGATCCTGCCAGCATCTATGGAAAAGCCGCAGGAAAACTCATCCACTCCTGCCCTGGAACAGCTGACGACAGCAGATGATGGAGCAGACGTCATCTTGCATGGATCAGCAGATGTAACTGGGGCCTTTGAAGACTTTCTGAAGCTAGACAGAATCTCATCTGTATCTGCTGACCCAGTAGAGTCACTGTCTTCAGTATCCGTGCTCATTGTATCTGGTTTCACTCTGTCATTGTCTCTTCCTTGTCTGTGGTCATTCCCTTGATCCAACACAGCTCTCCCTCGGAACTCTGGAATTCCTGACTTCCACCTGGGCTGATTTCTGTCCGAGTCTTTCTTGTCCCTCTCATCTTCATGACTGAAGCTGCCAAAGCTCCTGTTCTGCCCATCCTGAAGTTCCATGGAAGAGTCCTCATCAGGGGAGCTGTCCGACTCAGACTCATCATCACTTGACTCCCTGTTAGAACAATCAGTTGGTTTGCCATCTCCCTTCCTTTGTGATGCTGTCTTCTTTTGCGTGCTTCTCTGATTCTCCCCAACACTCCCGTCTCCACTGTCAGACTCTCCACTGCTGGACTCTCCACTTGAGGAGACTGAGGCTGAAGACTTTATGTTTAGTTTAATGGGTGTCTTAGGTGCAACTTGCTTGCCATGAGAGCATGGCTTTGCTCCCTTCTTCCCGGCAACATACACAAATGATGCTGACTTGACATCGCCAGTTTCACTCTCACTGTCAGAACTGTGGCTGTGTTCCTGGAACCTTTTGCTTGGCTGCCGAACAATGTTTGTTTTCTTTTTGATAGCTGCCTTCAACTTTGTAGAAGCTATGATTTCATCAGTATCAGCAGACTCGTCATTGGAAGAGCCTTTCTCTGGAGCCACCATCCTGTCCAAGGAGCCTCTTTCTCTGCTTTGTTGACCTGAACCCACAGAGTTGTTCTTCACTGTCCCATCTCGGAGCAGAATCTCGAAGTTGTTGGCTTCTGTCACGACTTGATCATACCTGTGTTGCTGCTGAGCCAGGAAGTCCACTACCATCTGGCTCCCAGCTCTCTTGCTCCTCTTGTGCTCCACCAGAAATTCCCCTTTCCTCTTGCGTGTGATGTCTGAGTCGTGGCTATCGATGCTCCATGTCAGATTGACCCTCCCCTCCTCTGCCACATCTTCATCCTTCAGCTTCTTCAGGTTGTGACACAGCTTGGACGGGTCAACGCGGACCATCTGACAATATAGTCATCATGAAAAACAAGAGTTCCAAATGTACAAATGTTGTGTTTTCTAGTGATATTACCAAAAAGACATTCTAACAGCTTAAATAAGAGATGCCAATCAACGACTGAGTATTACAGTCCGTTTGAGTCAGAAACGGACCAATGAATTGCAAATTTTATCATTGTACAAAATTGCCACATAAATATAAATAGTACACATGTTTATCATTTACTAATACCCAACAGCTTTCTTATATTGGAAAATTTTCCGGACTCCACCAAAAAAGTTCTTTAAGAAACTATCATTGAAATTTTGACACAGTTCACTATTTGTTACGAGGGAGGAGTGCAGAGAAAGGGACAGCCAGGTGTTAGAGAAAGGATGGAGACGGCACAGCACAGGCTAATGAATCAATAACTTGGTGGGCACTTGTGCACATGCTTCTCTAACACCTGGCTGTCCCTTTCTCTGCACTCCTCCCTCGTAAAAAATAGTGAACTGTGTCAAAATTTCAATGATAGTTTCTTAAAGAACTTTTTTGGTGGAGTCCGGAAAATTTTCCAATATAAGAAAGCTGTTGGGTATTAGTAAATGATAAACATGTGTACTATTTATATTTATGTGGCAATTTTGTACAATGATAAAATTTGCAATTCATTGGTCCGTTTCTGACTCAAACGGACTGTAGTTATCATGAAGGTCACATGTAGGTCAGATTACTCCACCTTGATGCTGAACCAACTAGTTACACCCAGCAGATCTGAGGGTGGGACACCACCAGGTGTTGTCCTACCTTGCTCTGGCTTGGCTTCTTCAGTTGGAGGATAGGGAGAACACGGCCGTACTTGCCAACCACCCAATTCTGAAAACATAACTGCAGTAGTACAATACACTGGATGTTGGGAGTTCCTTGGTAACAATACCATGATACCTACTTGGTTGGATTCAATTGAAGCACTCTAGAAGTTGGTGAGTCTATAACAAAGCATACAAATTTATGGTAACTGTACATTTTAACTATAAATTGTATATATACACTTATCCTATCTCACATCTTGTACTCTCTGTCTTTATTTCGACCAGCTGAGTGGAAACGAACTGTAAACCGCCCATGCACCCATGCTGTTCCTGGAGCAAAGTCGTAATTGGAGTAGTAGGGAGGCCAGGTGGACATCCATTGCATGAGATAGGATAAGTATATAAATATACAATTTATAGTTAAAATTTTCAAAATTTTAAACTTATCCTGACTCATGTTGCTAACTTATCAGCTGCCATATATGGGTTATTACAATATACTTATTATGATAAAAGTATATATAATATTAATACAATGCTTAAGACTAATAGACTTAAGCTTGTTAATATGATAGCATAAACTCCTTAGAGGTTTGTTAGCTAAAATACTTTTATGATATAAACATAGTACTGAGCTTAAGATATGATTAAACTTAAGCTAAATATATAATAGCAAAACTCCTTAGAGTTTATCAGCTGATATACTTTTTTTTATGAAGTAAAACATAGTACTAAGCTTAAGATATGAATAAACTGAAGCTATATATATAATAGCAAAACTTTGTAGAGTTTGTTAGCTAATATATTTTTACAATGTAACCATAATGCTTAAGATATGATGAAACTTAAGGTAACTATATAATAGCAAAAACTCTTTAGAGTTTGTTAGCTAATATACTTTATATGATATAAACATAGTACTGAGCTTTAAGATATGAATAAACTTAAGCTACATATATAATAGCAAAACTCCGTAGACTTTGTTAGCTAATACATGTTATAATGTAACCATAATGCTTAAGATATGATGAAACTTAAGCTAAATATATAATAGCAAAAAACTCTTTTAGAGTTTGTTAGCTAATATACTTATATGATATAAACATAGTACTGAGCTTAAGATATGAATAAACTTAAGCTACATATATAATAGCAAAAACGTAGAGTTTGTTAGCTAAATATATTTTTATGATATGAGTATAGTACTGTGTTTTATATAATAAACTTAAGCTACATATATAATAGCAAAACTCTGTAGAGTTTGTTAGCTAATACATTTATAATGTAACCATAGTACTGAGCTTAAGATATGATTAACTTAAGCTAAATATATAATAACAAACTCCGTAGAGTTGTTAGCTTATATATTGTATGATATAATAACCATAGTACTGAGCTTAAGATAATAAAAGAACTTAAAGCAAAATATATATAGCATGTAGCTATTTAGTACTGTTATAAGATAAGTAAAATCTGTAAGATTGACTTATCTTCTCGAGGAACTATCAACTGTTGTCGCGAGGACCATGGGACCCGAATTGGTGGATACCTGAGGCGTCCTCGGTGGTGATATCTCTCAGATAGTGGTTGGCAAACACCATATCGGATCTCAGAAATAACCCTCCATTATTTCAATAGCATTTGTGTAGAGCAATGTAGATGTTAGCTCTAATATCACGAGGATTAGAAGCTCATGGAGGGTCGATTCTGCAGTCTTGTAGGCACGTTAGTATGACAGTTCTGATCCAAAAGGAGATAGTAGTCACGTGAGACTTCCGTCTCATTAGCTTTGATAGAGGAAACAAATCTCTTGCATTTTTCCCTCCTGTTTGGCTCGGTGGAGATATATTTTCAGTGCTCTTACTGGCCATCGTGATAGATTCATCGTATCATGGGGTCCCAAGTATATCATCAAAGCGTGTTCATAAACCTCACTTGTGAGGTGTTGGAGAACACTATATTCAGATCCCAAGTTGGAGGCGTGAAACTTCGCTTTTAATCCTCCAATCAGAAAGCTCAGTAGCTTAAAGGCGAGTAACTGGGTTAGGTTAACTTGGCCCGTTCTCAGTTATGATAGAGCTATTGCTGCAAAGATAGGTGGACAAGTTGAGCCTTATAAAATCTTAGTCTGACGTAGATAACATAAGTAGTCCACCACTTGAGGATGAGTAGCATATCTAGCTGTAAATCCTTCCTTTGCAGCATAATTGACAAACTGCTATTGCCATTTGTCATCATTATAAGTTGCCAGTTGAGTTACGCAGGGCAAGCTAGACTGCTTTGCAGCTCTGGCTGAATAACTTGTTATTCAGACACGCGTTTCTAATCAAAGCGTGAAGTTGGAATATATCTGGCTTTCCGTGCGCTGGTTTGGTGTCGCGGATGTATTAACAGATCTCGAGCACTCTGTAAGATGTAGTATTGGTTGTCCGATTTCTTGAATAAGAGTTGGAAACCACGTTCTCGCTGGTCAGTAGGCCGTGACCAAATTCAGATGGAGGCTCTGCTTTTGACTGATTTTGAGTAAACTTGTGAGATTAACGCTGGTGGCGGAAAAGCGTCGCCGTTGAGTCCTTCCACGATATGCTTAGATGAAGCGTCTGTTGCCAATGCTAGTGGGTCTGGAACTGGCGATCACGAATGTTGTCAGTTGTTTGTTGAATCGAGTGGTAAATAAGTCTATTAGTGTAGTTCCTATTTCCTTGATAATTTGAGTGAATATCTCTGTATGGACCATTCATTCTGTCGTGGTGATGGTATGTGTGGCGAGAGAGGCGTCTGCTATCACATTCTTTGCTCCTGGAATGTGATATGCTCTTATGTATGTTGAGATTGTCGATTAAATCGAACAATTGAAAACAGAGTCGATATGTTCGGGGACCTGGTTGAGCTTAGTTGTTCACATAAAGCGCCACTGTCGAATTGACTGTGTGAATCATCCACTGGGTATACTGTAGTAAGTTGCTCCAGTGCATTAAGGCTTTATTACTGCTTGCATCTCTAGCAGATTTATGTGTAATTTGTTCTCTTGATTGCTCATAGCCCTGATGCCGTCCTGTTGGCAAGATGGGCTCCCCAACCTATATAGTGACACATCTTACGAGAGAAGTGTTATCGATTCCAGCTCTATTAGCGAGGCAGCCTATTCAAACATTGATCTCTTGGTCCACCATAGTAGATGAGGTTTGACCTGAACCGGTGAATTGAGCGGTAGAGATTAAGTCTAGATCGCGAATTGATGATGACTTGTAACGGATGTAATTGTAGTCTGCCTCTGCCTGTCATGTCATGCGTAACCCCAACAGACTCTGTCACTGTGTCGTAGTGGTAGCGGAGATAGTAAGGCTTAATGGAATGACTGTTGGATCTTGATCCATGGTTCTCGGTACAATTATACGATTCTCGCGCCGTTACAAATCAATAACCTAAAATTAGCAGATCTTGCGAAGGTTCTAGGTCCAACTTAGTAGGTTTACTAACCATCTAGTTGTGTTAGTAGCATGATGATGAATTCAACTGTAGTCTGAGGCGCTATGGATTTGGATCCATTTGTATCCCGTCGTCGAGGTAAATTAAGCTGCGAAGTGCTTGGCGATGTAGGTGCACAACCAGGGTGACTGCCATCGTTGAACTTTTATGTAAAAATTAGCCTGACTGCCGTGCCTCGTCCCCACTTGACAGGGGAGGTCTCTAACCTCAAGAAGGCAGCCCAATCATGAAGGTTCAGATTAGCTGGACTGTAAGGAGGCTTGCTCGTTCACTGATATATTGTTGTCACTTGCAACCTATGTGTTGAACTGTGAACTATGATCGACCTCTGCGTAGAGGCGTTGTCCATCTCGGTCCAATCAGAACAAGGCATTTTGATTCTGTAGAGTACCAGCGCTGTGATGTCACGGTGTAGCAGGAAAAGGAACCTTGCATAATATAGTGCGTCGTTGATATTAGAACAATGCGTCGGTCTTCACCGTCTAAGCTTCGAAGTTACCCGGTGACCCACGGTTTCGAGGGTTGATGGTAAACGCTAGCGAAACCTCCGCCGAAAATACCTCGCTCTGTAATATTAATGCTGTTATAATAATAATAATGTTATTTTCCAGGCTGTCGCATGAAAGTAACTTCAGTCTTGAAGATAATTCCGACTTCCTTATATAAGGTTCAATAAACCTTGCAAGTTGTCAGCTTGTAGACTGTTAAAGCTGAACTTGTTGTACATATTTCTTCTCAGGAAATCATTGACGATTATGAGTTTTACTTTCGTTGTAACAAGGCTGCTGTTCAATTTCGATTTATTGAATTGTCTGCAGATCTGCGTAATGGTCACGCATGTAGATAATTGTATATCGTAGTAGGTAGTCGGCTTGAAGATCCTTAATTAGGCTCTTCTTCTGTTGATAAATTAATACAGCGGCGTTCTGTGTTGTAAATAGCCTGTGCAATTGTCTTAGCGTAGGCTTGTAGATGCGGCAGTTGATAGACAACTCATGCGATGTCTTGAACGGACTGGACGAGTGGCTATATATGACGAAAGTGGCTAGTATATGGAGACCTTGGAGGAGACTTCCTCGCTTAACGCCGGGGACTTCGCTAAGATCTCGGCAACGCTTCTAGATCTTCTGGGTGAAGTAGACTTGGAGCCACTTAGCCTTTCGTGACCTTCGCGAAAGTATCGAGTCAGAGTCCGATCAATATATGGCTTTGCTTCGCGAACGACCTCTGTGTTCTACAGGGTGTGGGCTCGGCGGCGTCTCCTTCCGATGTCCCCTCAACTGGTGAGGCTTAGCTCCTTCAGCGAGGCGGCCTGGGACTTCCTTAGCGAAGCGTCTAGAGTCCGATCAATATATGAGCGCTTCGCGAAGCGACCTCTGTGTTCTACAGGGTGTGGGCTCGTCAAAGCTCCCGCAACTCTATATGGAGCTTGCTTCAGCGAATCCACCTCTGTGTTTCTACAGGGTGTGGGCTCGACAAAGCCCCGCAACTCTATATATGAGCTTGCTTCGCGAAAGACCTCTGTGTTCTACAGGGTGTGGGCTCGGCGAAGCGCTCCGCGAACTCAATATATGAGCTTGCTTTAAGCGAAACCTCTGTGTTCTACAGGGTGTGGGCTAAGCGCTCCCGCAACTCAATATATGAGCTTGCTTCGCGAATCGACCTCTGTGTTCTACAGGGTGTGGTCACGCGGCGCTCCGCTAACTCTATATATATGAGCTTGCTCGAAAGACCGAAAGACCTCTGTGTTCTACAGGGTGTCAATATATGAGCGGCTTCGCAAACGACCCTGTGTTCTACAATATATCGGCGCTTTGCCCGCAAAGCGACCTCTGTGTTCTACAGGGTGTGGGCTCGGCCAAAGCGGCTAACTCTATATATGAGCTTGCTTCATATAGCGACCTCTGTGTTCTACAGGGTGTGGGCTCGCCAAAGCGCCCCGCAACTCTATATATGAGCGCTTGCTTCGGGCTGAATCGACCTCTGTGTTCTACAGGGTGTGGGCGCCGGCTCTATATAAAGCCGCCCAAGCGACCTCTATATATATGAAGGGTGCTTCTCGCAAAGACCTCTGTGTTCTACAGGGTGTGGAAGACCTCTGTGTTCTACAGGGTGTGGGCTCCTCCATAACTCAATATATGAGCGCTTTGCTTCGAAAGCGACCTCTGTGTTCTACAGGGTGTGGGCTCGGCCAAGCGCTCCGCTAACTCAATATATGGCGCTTGCTTCGAAGCGACCTCTGTGTTCTACAGGGTGTGGGCTCGCGAAGCGCCCCGCTAACTCTATATATGAGCTTGCTTCCGAAAGACCTCTGTGTTCTACAGGGTGTGGGCTCGGGCGGCTTTCCCGCAACTCAATATATGAGCTTGCTTCGCAAAGCGACCTCTGTGTTCTACAGGGTGTGGGCTCGGGCGAAGCTCCCCAGCTTTGCCGCAAAGCGACCTCTGTGTTCTACAGGGTGTAGGGTCGGCGAAGCCCTTCTCTTCTCATGATGTCCCTCGTAACTAGTGAGGCTCTAAGCTCCTTCGCGAGGCTGACCTGGGACTTCCTTAGCGAAGTGTTCGCTACGGGCTGGGTTGCGCCTTCGCGGAGGCGCTGCCTGTGGGCTCAAAGGCCCTACGCCGAAGCCAAGGCGGGCTCTAAGGCCCTGTATGACTTAGTATGGGGTGGGCTCTGAGGCCCGTGGTTCTGAAGCCTCTGTAAGCCGTGAACGGTCTTCCATCAGCCTCATGATTTGGTTGACCAGGTCATCTGGGATGGTCTGCGCGCTGGCGTTGAGGGTGTCCTCTCTGTGATAGTGACGAGACCCTCAGTTATAATCTCTGGCGTCCAGCGTAGGTTCTGATTGCATGTTGATCTGCGCTGAAGTGACGGTAGCCGATACTGGTCACTTCTTATGACATACATCTGGAATGATAATCGAAAATGTCATCATCATATAAACATAATTCTGAATATCAGAAGCAAAGTTGTTTTAGTAGCCTTCGTGGATTTCCCTTTTGACGCGGGCTGTAGACCTGGGGTTCGAGCGCATGCGTTGAGACGACGCGTGGAAGCTCTTCTAGTTTTAGACTGTGATGAAGGAGCGTCCTGGGAAGCAGGTCGCTTCTAGGATATAGCGGACTGCGTCCACGCTTATCCCCCGGAAGGTAACTCAGGATATATCTGACTCCGATCTATTAGCCATGACTGAAGATTGTTTCGAGATTTATCTGCCTTCCGTCTCAAAAGCGGAACATAAATATTTATCAAAGGTAGAAATTGGTAAATTAATACATAATTTACAACGAGAAACAATAGAACATGGAGTAATGCAACTAGGGCATTTTAAATGTGGATCGGTAGCAGAGTAGCGTAATTTACAAACAGTGCAGATTTTTATTAACGCAAACTGCTGAGTAAAACACGGCCGAACCGTGAATCAAGCAGCAGAAACACGAATAATTATCAATGCATGTTGAATAATGATACTAGTTACACCTCTATAGATGAATATAAGAGGTAACAAACTAAATATAAATAAAGGATATAGTGTGCAGGGAGACACAGGTGCTCTCACGTCTTGCTCACTGGGGTGAAGAAGGAGAGAGTAGAGGCACATGGGTTGGGTGGCCCTCGTTCAGCGCTTGTGGAAGGGAGGTAACTTCGTGGTGGGTACTAATGAGTGATTTTTATTGAAGGGAACTTCAGTTGGGAGATACAAGTGTTCCACTAGGTTCGCAAGAAAGAAGAAGACAAGCAATAAGCATGAGTCAGGATAAGTAGATAAATATACAATTTATAGTTAAAATTTTCAAAATTTTAAACTTATCCTATCTCATGTCTTGTACTTATCCCACGGTTGGACAGCGGGCGCAGATTACCCTGTGTCTTGACAGTGCAGACAACTAGTGCCAATTAACTGTAAACAACCATAGATAGCGATGCACATGGGAGGCTTGTTACGAATCCAAAGATTACGTAACTCCTATGCTTGTGACTGGTTCATCCACAGAACCCCTTGGCGTACTATGCACAAAACTCCAGACTAATGTGTTTTTCCGCTGCAACCTTTGGGTAAAGGCGAAAGGACGGAGCCCGGCAAGAAATCCTGCCTCGCCACAATTTACAGAATGCCCCAGTAAATTACAATGTCTCAACCTTAATCTGGCCACCCCTGCTTCGAGACCGCCCCCGCAGACACCATCATAGAAAGATGAAAGAAACAATGACTCAGGAAGCTCACTATTTTAACGTTCGG
Organism: Haliotis rubra; assembly: GCF_003918875.1. NCBI lineage: Eukaryota > Metazoa > Mollusca > Gastropoda > Lepetellida > Haliotidae > Haliotis > Haliotis rubra. The sequence goes on from NW_025766459.1 coordinate 1,397,453, forward strand.
TTCCGAACAACATTGAACAACCCCTGCTCCTTTGCCTAAGCTTAGTCGAAGATGTGCCCAGCGGAACTCATCGAAATCGATGGAGCCCCTCTACATCAGTGATGAAGAGGTCTCGTAGATAGTGCAACAAGAAGACTGTATCTGACCTCCAGAAGCAGCCCTCCATGATTGACATCAAGGAGCAGTTGCTGTGCAATGGCATGGTTGAAGTCCCAATGGAGACCAAGAAAAACCTTGCCAAGTTTCTTCTGCTCAAACTTCACACGGTTAACGTCCAATATGAGCCGCAGTAGGCAAGGCTACCAAGCAGAAAAAAGTTTTGAAAGTAACTCCTTCATAATCACTGCAGACAAGGTGATGGAGGACGATGGAGAGGTCGTCGTAGCTAACACCGTGTTTATAGCAGCCAAATATGTAGCCAGCTTAGTTCCCTTCAATTTCCTTGTAGCACACAAAAGCTAAAGGAACCTGTGCTGAAGAAGAAGTAGAGGACGGAATGCCCCTAACTCTACAATAGACCTCGAATCTCTTCCATTTGTCATCGTATAATGACTGAATGGAAATCTGGTAATCCCCGAAGCCACTCATGAGAGTAGCCCTTACTTACAAGCGACTTCTGGAGAAAACAGAGAACATAGGAGCAGTAAAAACATCTCTGATGCACTTCAGGTTCTTGAATGCGTCATCCACGGAAGACGACATCTGCGTGATACAGGTGCGAGGAGGGAACCTGATGGTCGACAGGTCCCAATTCCTCATGGCATAAGAAGACAGGAGACTATCCACAGACCTGCTCCTGGGCAGCTGCAACATACTAGGATATGGGAAGGATCCACCAAGTCGAAGCTGCCCTCCGAGGTAGAGTGTTCGTCCGAATTCACAGGTGAGGGGTGTCAATGCGGGTTGAAGCAGGCACATAAGGCCAAGCATCTGACACATCAACAGGCTGAGACATAGCACTGACATGATTCAGCGAACCCATGGAGATGTCAAACCGTGTGCTAGATACAGATCTATGGGATGAGAAGGCAAATTCAGAGTCAGCTCAACCCGATTTGGCCAATGCTCCGGAGAGGGGGGATCCAATGAATGCCTCTCAAATGATACAGTTCGTTTAATCAAAGCCTACAACTTCAACAGCCTACAACTACAACAGCCTACAACTACAACAGCCTACAACTACAACGGTCTACAACTACAACGGTCTACAACTACAACGGTCTACAACTGAAGCAGCCTACCTTTTCCCCGGGGATTGGGGTGCCTGGTACAGCTCCTCTCATGACAAAGTCCTGCACCCCCGGTGCCTCAGCAAAGGGATCATGTAGATACAGGTTCTTGTCCTTGTCCAGAGGCTGGGCAGCATCACCTCGCTCCTTCTCCAACCTGCAGACAAGGCAAAGTTAACAAAATGATGGCAAGATCTGAAATAACCCTACCCTGGCCACTTTATGTCAATGTACCCACACAGACTCCTCCGTGAGAGTAGAACCACATTACTGCAATCACAGTACTGGGTGATCTACCATCATCATGATACAGGGGAAAATATTACTTGGCATTATTTGGTATAGGTAGCTTACCTGGTGAGAAAATTCTCTTTGGCTGTTTGCAGGACCAGAGTGAAACCCTTCCATTTTGCCCGCGAGAGAACATACTGAAACCTTCAAGGTGCATCACATTAAGGTGTATCACAGGCTAGACTGTACTGTTACCAACATTAAGGTGTATCACAGCATAGACTGTACTGTTACCAACAGTAAGGTGTATCACAGGCACTGTATTATTACCAACCGTAAGGTTATCACAACTGTCACGGTTACCAACAATAAAGGTATATCTAGACAGTAAGGTGTATAGACTGTAAAAACTGTTACCAACAGTAAGGTGTATCACAGGCTAGACTGTATTGTTACCAACAGTAAGGTGTATCACAGGCTAGACTGTACTGTTACCAACAGTAAGGTGTATCACAGCATAGACTGTACTGTTACCAACAGTAAGATTGTTACCAACAGTAAGGTGTGTATCACAGCATAGACTGTACCGTTACCAACAGTAAGGTGTATCACAGGCTAGACTGTACCGTTACCAACAGTAGGTGTGGATCACAGGCTAGACTGTACTGTTACCAACAGTAAGGTGTATCACAGCATAGACTGTACTGTTACCAACAGTAAGGTGTATCGCAGCATAGACTGTACTGTTACCAACAGTAAGGTGTATCACAGCATAGACTGTAAATGTTACCAACAGTAAGGTGTATCACAGCATAGACTGCACTGTTACCAACAAGTAAGGTGTATCACAGTATAGACTGTACTGTTACCAACAGTAAGGTGTATCACAGCATAGACTGTACTGTTACCAACAGTAAGGTGTATCACAGGCTAGACTGTACTGTTACCAACAGTAAGGTGTATCACAGCATAGACTGTACTGTTACAACAGTAAAGTGTATCACCATAAACTGCAGTTACCAACAGTAAGGTGTATCACAGCATAGACTGTACTGTTACCAACAGTAAGGTGTAGCATAGACTGACTGTACCAACAGTAAGTTACCAACAGTTACCAAGGTGTATCACAGCATAGACTGTACTGTTACCAACAGTAAGGTGTATCACAGCATAGACTGTACTGTTACCAACAGTAAGGTGTATCACAGCATAGACTGTACTGTTACCAACAGTAAGGTGTATCACAGTATAGACTGTACTGTTACCAACAGTAAGATTGTATCACAGGCTAGACTGTACTGTTGCCAACAGTAATGTGTATCGCAGCATAGACTGTACTGTTACCAACAGTAAGGTGTATCACTGCTAGACTGTACTGTTACCAACAGTAAGGTGTAACATTACCAACAGGTGTATCACAGCATAGACTGTACTGTTACCAACATTAAGGTGTATCACAGGCATAGACTGTACTGTTACCAACAGTAAGGTGTATCACAGCATAGACTGTACTGTTACCAACAGTAAGGTGTATCACAGCATTGGACTTGTCTACAACTGTAAGCTTTGTAGAATTGATCAGGCTTGCTGACTTTGTCATTGTATAGATGTTCATGCTGTTGATCACAGAATTGCCTTGTCCAGACTCAATTATTTACAGACCGCTGCCATATAGCTGAAATATTGCTGAGTCGCGGTGTAAAACTAAACTCACTCACTCACTGACTATAATACAAAGAATATCACATGACAAATCACAAAGCGTGGATTTTAGTGCTCAGTATCAACATGTGTCTGATCCTCAGTTTGTTTGTTTTTGACATGCAACAAATCACTGAAATCAGTGCACAGACTTTCTTATTACTGAAATGTGTCGGTCAAATTACTCACATGTGTCAAGATCTTTCTTTGTTCCATTGATGTTGAGGTAGGCAAATGTTTTCACTGGTTCACCTGGAAACAAGAAGGAAAAAACATAGATAAACCAACTTACACATTCCCACGCCAGTTTAAGGTCACTGTCTTACATTTTTAGAGTGCTATACATTTATGTCAGTGTCCCCTTACATTTACATCAGTTTTATACATTCATGTCAGTGTTCTTAAGTTTAGTTTCATGTCAGTGTTCTTACATTGACATCAGTGTCCTTTACATTTACATCAGTGTTCTTACATTTACATCAGTGTCCTTGCAATTTTACATCTGTGTTCTTACATTTACATCTGTGTCTGTTACATTTACATCAGTGTTCTTACAATTACATCAGTGTTCTTACATTAACATCGTGTCCTTACATTTACATCAGTGATATACATTTACATCAGTTTTCATTTACATTTACATCAGGGGTTCTTACATTTACACATCAGTGTCCTCACATTTACATCAGTGTTGCCTTACATTTTACATCAGTGTTCATACATTTACATCAGTGTTCTTACATTTACATCAGTGTTCTTACATTTACATCAGTGTCCCCTACATTTACATCAGTGTCCTTACATTTACATCAGTGTTCTTACATTTCAACATCAGGTGTCCTTACATTTACATCAGTGTTATTTAGTGCATTTACATCAGTGTTCTTACATATACATCTGTGCCCTTACATTTACATCTGTGCCCTTACAGTTACATCTGTGTCCTTACATTTACATCAGTGTTCTTACATTAACATCAGTGTCCTTACATTTACATCAGTGATATACATTTACATCAGTGTTCTTACATTTACATCATCAGTGTCCTTACATTTACATCAGTATTCTTACATTTACATCAGTGTTCTTACATATACATCTGTGCCCCTTACATTTACATCTGTGTCCCTTACATTTACATCAGTGTTCTTACATTAACATCAAAGTGTCCTTACATTTACATCAGTGATATACATTTACATCAGTGTTCTTACATTTACATCAGTGTCCTTACATTTACATCAGTGTCCTTACATTTACATCTGTGTCCTTACATTTACATCTGTGTCGATTTACATTTACGCCAGTGTTCTTACATTTACGCCAGTGTCCTTACATTTTCATCAGTTTCCTTACATTTACATCAGTGTCCTTATATTTACACCAGTGTCCTTATATTTACATCAGTGTTCTTACATTTATGTCAGGGTCCTTACATTTACATCAGTGTCCTTACATTTTACGCCAGTGTCCTTACATTTACATCAGTGTTCTTACATTTACGCCAGGGTCCTTACATTTACATCAGTGTCCTTACATTTACGCCAGGGTCCTTACATTTACATCAGTGTCCTTACATTTACATCAGTGTTCTTACATTTTTACATTTACATCAGGATCCTTACATTTTACGTCAGGGTCCTTACATTTACATCAGCTGTTCTTACATTTACATCAGTGTCCTTACATTTACGCCAGGGTCCTTACATTTTACATCAGTGTTCTTACATTTACATCAGTGTCCTTACATTATGTCAGTGTGCTTACATTCACATCAGTGTTCTTACATTTACATCAGTGATATACATTTACATCAGTGTCCCTTACATTTACATCAGTGTTCTTACATTTACATCAGGGTCCCTACATTTACATCAGTGTTCTTACATTTACATCAGTGTTCTTACATATACATCTGTGCCCTTACATTTACATCTGTGCCCTTACATTTACATAAGTGTTATACATTTACATCAGTGTTAAACATTTACATCAGTGTTCTTACATTTACATCAGTGTCCTTACATTTACGTCAGGGTTCTTACATTGACGTCAGTGTCCTTACATTTTCGTCAGTGTCCTTACATTTACATCAGTGTTCTTACATTTACGTCAGTGTTCTTACATTTACATCAGTGTCCTTACATTTACATCAGTTTCCTTACATTTACATCAGTGTCCTTACATTTACATCAGTGTCCTTACATTTACATCAGTGTTCTTACATTTATGTCAGGGTCCTTACATTTACATCAGTGTCCTTACATTTACGTCAGTGTCCTTACATTTACATCAGTGTTCTTACATTTACGTCAGGGTCCTTACATTTACATCAGTGTCCTTACATTTACGTCAGGGTCCTTACATTTACATCAGTGTCCTTACATTTACATCAGTGTCCTTACATTTACGTCAGGGTCCTTACATTTACATCAGCGTTCTTACATTTACATCAGTGTCCTTACATTTACGTCAGGGTCCTTACATTTACATCAGTGTTCTTACATTTACATCAGTGTCCTTACATTTATGTCAGTGTGCTTACATTTACATCAGTGTTCTTACATTTACATCAGTGATATACATTTACATCAGTGTCCTTACATTTACATCAGTGTTCTTACATTTACGTCAGTGATATACATTTACATCAGTGTCCTTACATTTACATCAGTGTTCTTACATTTACGTCAGTGTCCTTACATTTACATCAGTGTCCTTACATTTACATCAGTGTCCTTACATTTATGTCAGTGTCCTTACAATTATATCAGTACTGTTGGTAGTAGTGATGCAGTGCAAATATGGTGTAGTATACCTTGTTCATCCCTCGCGAACTTTGATCTGGATATCCTCCACAGAACCAAATCTGGCAAACTTGCTGCGCAAGCAGGTCGTCAGGGTGTATCTCAGGAAAAAGACCCCAACATAGATCCTCCTTGTCTGCCTGCCTTCAGCAGCAGCAGTCATCCTGACAGATAATGATGTCTGGAACAGATGGAAACACACTGGTTCATAAGAAAACTAAATACGAAGACAACTGTTTCCCCAATAAGTTAAGGTGTGAGATTACTATATTTTCAGTGCTTGTACCCCAGGTATGTTTCTGTATACACAAACACTCCCTAACCTAAGCTGAAGCGGTCGTTGTCAGCACAGGTACTACTGATATGTACCCCAGGTATGTTTCTGTATACACAAACAAACAAAAGTTTAGACTCACTTAAAGCACTCACTATATGTTATGCATATATGTGTGGTTACATCGAAAATGAATTTCTCCACTAACTCCGGGGAACCAACTGCAAACTTTATGCAAATGAATTGCACGAGGGTCATGCATTAAATTGCTAAAAAGCATGTGCAAATATCGTGCATGTGAACAGCTGTGTTGTGGTGTAAAATTTTGTTAAAAATTCGCCAATTTTCACTCAGTTCCACCATCTTTTTAGACCCGTGAAGATCCGGGGTAGAATAGGTCTTCAGCAACCCATGCTTGCCACAAAATGCGACTATGCTTGTCGTAAGAGGCAACTAACTAGGGATCGGGTGGTCAGGTTTGCTGACTTGGTTTGTCATCAGTTCCCAATTGCGCAGATCGATGCTCATGCTGTTGATCATTGGATTGTCTGGTCCAGGCTTGATTATCTACAGACCGCCGCCATATAGCTGGAATATTGCTGAGTCGCGGGTAAAACTAAACTCACTCAATCACCATTTTTTAACCCATGACAATAACCTTTTCAGCGTTACGAATTTGGTTTACAATACATCAGTTCATGTGTAAACAGAACCTTTAAACAGTATGTAAAATTTTGCAAAATCTAGTTTAGAAGAGTTGACTTAAGTAAGTGACTACATTTACACTAGTGAGTCTAAAATTTTGATGGGGAGTATATGTACCCCAGGTTATCAGTACCCCAGGTATGTTTCTGTATGCAGATATGTACCCCAGGTATGTTTCTGTATGCAGATATGTACCCCAGGTATGTCTGTATGCAGATATGTACCCCAGGTATGTTTCTGTATACAGATATGTACCCCAGGTATGTTTCTGTATGCAGATATGTACCCCAGGTATGTTTCTGTATGCAGATATGTACCCCAGGTATGTTTCTGTATACAGATATGTACCCCAGGTATGTTTCTGTATGCAGATATGTACCAGGTATGTTTCTGTATACAGATATATGTACCCCAGGTATGTTTCTGTATACAGATATGTACCCCAGGTATGTTTCTGTATACACATATGTACCCCAGGTATGTTTCTGTATACACATACGTACCACAGGTATCTTTCTGTATACAGATATGTACCCCAGGCATGTTTCTGTATACAGACCTTCAAATCTTTATTTCCAATACTAATATTACTATGAGGCCACGGGCCTATGAGTACAAAAACACCTCATCGGTGCAGACATGAAATGTAATGATAATAATGAAAGCATATATAACATATACAATCTTAATATGACAAAATTGATTTCCTTTTTGTCGAATGCATGAGAAACAAATATGGGTTATAGCTAAAAGCGGAACCACAGCAGAGCGGCACCAAAACCGTTTGGCGAAAGCGGCACCGTGTTAAGTAGCGGCTACTGATTTCTGAGCTAAAAGCGGCACCATATACAAAACACAGTATGATGTTGACTTTTATGTTTTAGTTAGTTTAATTATAACATTAGAATCAACATATAAAAACACAGTATGGCGTTGACTTATGGTTTTATTTCATTTCAACATTAGCAAGCTTATAACACGCGATATAGCTGGAATATTGCTAAAAGCGTAAAATCATAACTCACTGAATCACCCGATTTCATTAAAATAACAAGATTATAATAAAGGCGATAACAAACCGTCAACATAACACATGTTCACCGTCCATATTTGGCGGATGCTTATTTGGCGAATGTCTTCATGAATTGCACTAAGCGATTGGTCCGTGGATCATGCGCATCTTAGTACAGACAGGCCGGTACCACAAACACGATGAGTCCATAAATCACACTCGTCACAAGATCACGGCATGTTGATTCTTCCCTGACAGTCTTATCGCATACAACACAGTGGTGAGGCATTGTGATGAATGATATGTAATAATGTACATTCTTTGCGTTTTAAATACAGTTTCATTTTGACACTGAGTTGGGGGGCGATTTGAGTTGAGTAAATGTACTTAAAACATCAAAGGTTGTGATGTTTTCATGCTAAATTTACAGGCTTTTCCAATCACTCTCGGCACAGTAGATGTTTTGACTATCGAAACATTCTACAAGCCGATTATCAGTCAGACTCATTCATTATCTAAACATACTGGAATCCGATTATCAGCTAACACAAACTTTCCAATCACTGTCGGCCAGAGTAGGCGGCTTCCAAAATTCTGTATTCAGATTATCTACTGACAAATAAGATGTTCCCAATAATTAGGATTTTTATTTGGTGCCGTTTTCACCATAAGATTTATAGCCGTTTTCGCCAAGTCGAGGTTCCGTTATGTCCAAATGGTGCCGTTTTCGCCTGGTGCCGTTTTGCTGTGGTTCCGTTTTAGCCTGCACCCAACAAATGTTGGCAGTATTCAAGGAAATGTCTTCATTTTTGGATGATAACAACGAATTAAATTTTAGTATATTGGGAAAACATAGAATTGCAACAAAAAGATATTTACGTCTTAATTCAATGTAGGCAATTCAATGTTTCGTCAAACTACCGGTCAATGTGATATTATAATCGAATTATAACCTGGAACGTGAACAGTTCATGTTTACCACATTGCTATTATGCACGTTTTGCCCGTCGTGCTACATTCAAAGTAATAAACGTTTTGAAATTTACCTCTACTCCGTTTCGTTTCGTCAAACTATCGGCCAAAGTGATATATAATCGAATTATAACCCGGAACGTGAACAGTTCATGTTTACCACATTGCTATCATGGGGGGGCTGCCATTTGGGTTTTAATAAAAACTAGAAACTATTGCTACCATCTGGAACACACCTTGCAGGATATACATAGGATTTATTCTTTTCAATAATATCCGTCTTTAACCTATTTTGGTAGCCTTATTCTGTAGAATTTCTTTGACCTATGATTTGGTAATGTGTGTGTATTATTTAAAAATCGTATTTCGCTTCCTAAAATATATTAAATGTTTTAGTTCGTTCGATTAGAAAAATAAGGAACATTCATGGGAATGGTTAAATTCTGTTTGCAAGAATGCCCTTTGTTTCAGAAAATCATAACTATCACTATTATAGTATAGAAAGGAATCACGTCTCATACTTGCACGAACTGTAAGGAATTTATACTTGAATTGTGAGGAATATATGGGAATACGACTGTCAGTCATTATCGGTTTGTCCATACGAACAGAATGCGACGGGACTTATCATTTTGTAGTATTCATCTCTCTATGTGAATAACATGAAATGAATAATCATTGAATTCTTTATCGTTTTTAACAGATTTTTGTAGCCTTGGCCAAATAAAAAAAATTCACAACCTGTGCCTGTTTTGTTTTAGCACGTCGAAATATTCATAGCTTTATTTGTTAATGAGAGGTCCTCAATCTTCATGAAGATGGCGGGCTCTTCGGAAATTGACACAATCGCAAGTTCTGTGCAGCGAAAAATCGACCAGTAGGCATTTTCTTAACTTTTAGCGTATATTATGTGTGTGTTTTTTAATACTGTATATATTACTTAATGCTGTCCTTTGTGAATAAATATTACTTCGTAGAGCACAATTTGGATGTTTCTGTGTTTGTTGGGAGCATTGTAAACATGATTTAGTTCCGAGTAGTAAACGTTCCGGTTCGGAATAAATGCCGTGAAATTGAGAATGGATGAGACTAATAAAATTTCCGCACATACGGCAAATATTCCATCGAACAGGAACAAATACCGTCAGGCCTAACCTATTCAGTCATTATTGAATGCAAAATGGACTCATCCAACTTCCGGGATCTCAACTAACTTCAACTTGGTTACATGTTGACTGTAACCTGGCTACTGACTAACTGTAACTTGGTTTACATGCTGACTGTAAACTGGGTACTGACTAACTGTAACTTGGTTTCATGTTGACTGTAACCTGGCTACTGACTGTAACTTGGTTACATGTCAACTGTAACCTGGCTACTGACTGTAACGTGGTTACATGTCGACTGTAACCTGGCTACTGACTGTAACTTGGTTACATGTCGACTGTAACCTGGCTACTGACTAACTGTAACTTTAAGTTTACATGCTGACTGTAAACTGGGTACTGACTAACTGTAACTTGGTTTCATGTTGACTGTAACCTGGCTACTGACTGTAACTTGGTTACATGTCAACTGTAACCTGGCTACTGACTGTAACGTGGTTACATGTCGACTGTAACCTGGCTACTGACTGTAACTTGGTTACATAATCGACTGTAACCTGGCTACTGACTGTAACTTGGTTACATGTCGAGGCTGTAATCTGGCTACTGACTGTAGCGTGGTTGTATGCCGACTGTAACCTGGCTACTGACTGTAACTTGGTTACATAATCGACTGTAACCTGGCTACTGACTCGAACTCCAACTTGGTTACATGTTGACTGTAATCTGGCTACTGACTAACTGTAACTAGGTTACATGTTCACTAACCTGGCTACTGACTGACTGTAACTTGGTTACATAGTGACTGTAACCTGGCTACCAACTAACTGTAACTTGGTTACATGTTGACTGAAATCTGGCTACTGACTGACTGTTCATTGTTACATGTTGACTGTAACCTGGCTGACTGACTGACTGTTAATTGGTTACATGTTGACTGTAACCTGGCTACTGACTAACTTGGTAACATGTTGACTGTAACCTGGCTACTGACTAACTTGGTAACATGTTGACTGCAACCTGGCTACTGACTGACTGTAACTTGGTTACATGTCAACTGTAACCTGGCTACTGACTGACTGTAACTTGGTTTACATGTTGACTGTAACCTGGCTACTGACTGTAACCTGATTAATGAAGGTAACTTGGTTACATAATAACTGAACTCTTTTAACTCAAGATTCATTTAGAATCATCAGTTAGCATTCTGGGGAATCTACAATGTATTTTCATAAAAAAATTAAGTAACTTTCACACATGATAATTGCTTCTTGATAGCCGCATGATTTGTTGCAAATGGAACAAATACCGTGAGGGAAAATCTTTTTTCCTTTCCGTTCCCCGCCCCAATTTTTAAGACCACCCCAACAAACAAAACCCTCTTTTAGACACTTTTTTTATGATGTGTGTGGAAGTTCCTCTTTACCGAATAAATTCTGTGTGTGCGGAACGAAATAATTGTTCGCATGCACTATTACAGGAACAAATGTTGGAATGAAAAGTTCACCGGAACTTTTACTATGGGGAACCAAATCTTTTTACAGCATGACACACATCGTTGTTTAGTCTGACCATCACACAGTGATAGTTTGGCGCAGTCATAATGCTGGCAGGGAATGTCTTCCTCTACAGAATGGACACCAGCGACATTGAGCGAGTATGTCCGCATTACACCAACAGACAGACATGACTGGACACCACGGACAGCGTGGAGAAGCAGCGACATCCCTTGACCAAGGGAGGGAACTCACAGGGCTGGGATCGCAGCTGAATGCACAGGTGATACAGCTTGAACAAGAGATTGCAGACCTTGAGGTGAAGATTGACCTTGAAAGAAAGATCCTTTGGGAAGGAGGGAAGACTTCCAGGGCTTGGTTGGGGTGAACTGTGATCAACAGTGAGATAAAACTTTAAGAACAAAAATTGCCAAATGCCTTTTACTGTGGCAGCATTGAAAATATATCTGTTGTGCTACCACAATATGTAAGTGTCAAAGAATTTTTATGTTAAAACCTGTGAGTTTGTAACTGAATGCATTTTAACTATTCTCACATTCCACTGATGGTTAAGATCTGTTGCAGAGATTCTGGACGATATCAGCTCTGAGCCTGGAGGAGGTGCAGGAGGAGATCGACAAGCTGGAGGAAATGGTAGGCATGCCTTCATTACATGCACACCTCCTCATTACCTCCACAAAATACCTGGTCTTCATTCAAGTTCATTCATTTCACATACATAACATGAAGTCGTTCCATATCTGTAATCTCTGTTCATCAGTTGGACATGAACCAAAACTGACTGGTCTGCAGTTCAACACTACAAACTGGATCCCATTACAACAAGGTCAGTATGTGCTGAACAGTTAGTTGGTCTGCCAGACCCTAGAGTTCAACTCAAGCCTAGAATAATGTAACCTGTCTAAACTGCCTGAACACAAAGCTGAAGTAATAACTGTTATGGGCTCCTTGTAAATTTGTTATGTTATCATTTTTATAGATATATGATTTTAAGCAAATGATGGTCATCTAAACAGTGTGCTGTAGCCTAACAGTTAACTGACCTATCACATGGTATACAGTGAGACCCCAGATACCCGGACCCCAAATATCCGGAAACCTCGATTTCTGGTCAATTTTCATGAAAAACCAATCTCTTACGTTATAAAAGTGACTGTCTATAATGGATATGTGGTTTCCGTTCCCAGACGGTTTTTACAAACCAACCGGCTACATCAACACAAAACTGACTTACTTATCCTCACGAAGCTTTATCTTCCCCTGACCGTGTGAAGTGAAGCGCGAGTGTCCCACATGTCTTGACACGAGACAAGGTCTGCTAATCCGGATTAATGACCGATCAGCAGTGTATTGGTGGTGATTAGTAGGCCTATCTGATACAGAGTGAATTGTAATTGGCAAATCAAATCAAAATGACCATGCAGTTTTGAAAGTGATTTTAAACCAGAAGTGTATGCTCGCTACCATTTCAACGCCTAAGCCGGATGACAGATATCAAGATTTTCAGTTGTCCAGGCGATTTACATAAAAAAACGAATGTGTCGGATATAGGGGTCTCACTGTACATGGCTGTCTGTCAGTGTCAGAATTAAGACATATCTGTCTACAGCTCAATTGCTGTCTGTCATTTTGATCTGATGTTTCTCTGTTTTCCAGACCAGAATGTGTTGAACAGGCAGCATTTCATTGAAGGTTTCTGTAATGGGACCCCTTCCAACTTACATACGACATACTGGAGGATTTTGTAAGTCCTGTTTGAATTGTTTCATAATCATACATATAGAGAGACAAACAATTGATAGGTCATGTAGAAACTGTAAATCATGAAATTGATGCGTCACTATTTTAATGCGAGTATGAGGGTCCAGTCTAACATGCGTCACGAAATCAATGCGAGCTCAGGAATGTGATGATAAAATGGGACACCCTGAATCTTTGATGTTGTTCAGTTTCTTTTCACACTTGTTAGTTACCAAATAACCTGAATTGAGCTTATTAAGCAATGAATGGAAATGAGCTGGCGATGTTTTGATCATGTGATTGTTTGCTACTACTTGTCTTATGACAACATTTATAAATGTAATCCGACTTGAAAGACACTAGTCACTACCAAGGTGCAAAAACAAGCGGCTGGAGAATGTTAGGTCTGACTGATGTGCTTGAGTGACTTTAAACAATGACCAGGGATTATAACCAGTGATAATAACTTGTGGCTTGAGATACCTGTAATGAGGAAGTGGCCTGTGTTGGTGTAATGTCAACAGATTTACATTTTTCTGTCTTTTATTAAGTTTACCAAAGTAGACACGGTCGGACTGAAATCGTCATTATAATAATGCGAAGAGTACAGAGGCATTTTTCGTGCATTAATAAAATGCTCGCATTAATTTCATGATTTACAGTATATGGCAGCCATTATGTCCTCAGTTGACTATTACTGTATTCTCTACAGAGGCGTCAAGAGTCAAGGTCACGAAGGTCGCGGAGGTCACACTGTATGTGGAGGATGACATTGAGGCTACAATAGGGACACAGCTGCAGGAGTGAGTCCCTCTTGTATTAACTGTTACCCCTAGCTGGGGAGTAAGTCCCTCTCATGTTAACCATTAACCCTAGCTACAGGAGTGAGTCCCTCTTGTATTAACTGTTACCCCTAGCTACAGGAGGTGGAGTCCCTCTTGTATTAACTGTTACTCCCTAGCTACAGGAGTGAGTCCCTCTTGTATTAACTGTTAACCCTAGCTACAGGAGTGAGTCCCTCTCATGTTAACTGTTAACCCTAGCTGCAGGAGTGAGTCCCTCTTGTATTAACTGTTACCCTAGCTGCAGGAGTTAGTCCCCTCTTGTATTAACTGTTAACCCTAGCTACAGGAGTGAGTCCCTCTCATGTTAACTGTTAACCCTAGCTGCAGGAGTGAGTCCCTCTCATGTTAACTGTTAACCCTAGCTACAGGAGTGAAGTCCCTCTCATGTTAACTGTTAACCCTAGCTACAGGAGTAAAGTCTTTCTCATGTTAACTGTTAACCCTAGCTACAGGAGAGTAAATCCCTCTCATGTTAACTGTTAACCCTAGCTGCAGGAGTGATTCCCTCTCATGTTAACTGTTAACCCTAGCTACAAGAGTAAGTCCCTCTCATGTTAACTGTTAACCCTAGCTACAGGAGTAAGTCCCTCTCATGTTAACCATTAACCCTAGCTACAGGAGTAAGTCTTTCTCATGTTAACTGTTAACCCTAGCTACAAGAGTAAGTCCCTCTCATGTTAACTGTTAACCCTAGCTGCAGGAGTGAGTCCCTCTCATGTTAACTGTTCACCCTAGCTACAGGAGTAGAGTCTTTCTCATGTTAACTGTTAACCCTAGCTACAGGAGTAAGTCCCTCTCATGTTAACTGTTACCCCCTTGCTACAAGAGTAAGTCCCTCTCATGTTCACCATTAACCCTAGATGCAGGAGTGAGTCCCTCTCATGTTAACCATTAACCCTAGCTACAAGAGTAAGTCCCTCTCATGTTAACCATTAAGCAGCTTGCTGCAGGAGTGAGTCCCTCTCGTGTTAACTGTTAACCCTAGCTACAAGAGTAAGTCCCTCTCATGTTGACTGTTACCCCTAGCTACAGGAGTGATTCCTCTCGTGTTAACTGTTAATCCCTAGCTACAAGAGTAAGTCCCTCTCATGTTAACTGTTAACCCTAGCTACAGGAGTGGAGTCCCTTTCATGTTAACTGTTAATGCTAGCAGTAGTGAGTCCAGCATGTGTTTACTGTTAACCCTAGCTACAGGAGTGAGTCCCTCTGATGTTAACTGTTACCCTAGCTACAGGAGTGGAGTCCAGCATGTGTTTACTGTTAACCCTAGCTACAGGAGTGAGTCCCTCTGATGTTAACTGTTAACCCTAGCTACAGGAGTGAGTCCCTCTGATGTTAACTGTTAACCCTAGCTACAGGAGTGAGTCCCTCTGATGTTAACTGTTAAACCTAGCTTCAGGAGTGAGATCATGGGGTGTTAACGAGGGGTGGAAATAACTTTAAAATTGGTAGTGTACTCCTGTACAGTGGCACATGTAAAATCACTTGCCCTGATAATTTTTCTTGTTGTTTTTAAATAAACAACATGATTAACATTGGAAAATCAACTGGACACGGTACAGTATGATGTAAAAAATTTGCTTGCCCGACAGAAAAAAAAACACTGGACTCGGACATCGGGCAATGGGTTATTTCCATCCCTGGTTAACTGTTAATCCTAGCTATAGGAGTGAGATCATGGGATGTTAGCTGTCAACCCTAGCTACAGGAGTGAGATCATGGGATGTTAACTCTCTAACCCTAGCTTCAGGGTGAGATCATGAGATGTTAACTGTTAACCCTAGCTTCAGGAGTGAGATCATGGGATGTTAACTGTTAACTCTAGCTTCAGGAGTGAGATGGGATGTTAACTGTTAACCCTAGCTTCAGGAGTGAGATCATGGGATGTTAACTGTTAATCTTAGCTACAGGAGGTGAGATCATGGGATGTTAACTGTTAACCCTAGCTACAGGAGTGAGATCATGGGATGTTAGCTGTTAACCCTAGCTACAGGAGTGAGATCATGGGATGTTAACTGTTAACCCTAGCTTTAGGAGTGAGATGGGATGTTAGCTGTTAACCCTAGCTACAGGAGTGAGATCATGGGATGTTAACTGTTAACCCTAGCTTCAGGAGTGAGATCATGAGATGTTAACTGTTAACCCTAGCTTCAGGAGTGAGATCATGGGATGTTAACTGTTAACTCTAGCTTCAGAGGAGTGAGATGGGATGTTAGCTGTTAACCCTAGCTACAGGAGTGAGATCATGGGATGTTAACTGTTAACCCTAGCTTCAGGAGTGAGATCATGAGATGTTAACTGTTAACCCTAGCTTCAGGAGTGAGATCATGGGATGTTAACTGTTAACCCTAGCTACAGGAGTGAGATCATGGGATGTTAACTGTTAACCCTAGCTTCAGGAGTGAGATCATGAGATGTTAACTGTTAACTCTAGCTTCAGGAGTGAGATCATGGGATGTTAACTGTTAACCCTAGCTACAGGAGTGAGATCATGGGATGTTAACTGTTAACCCTAGCTGTAGGAGTGAGATCATGGGATGTTAACTGTTAACCCTAGCTGTAGGAGTGAGATCATGGGATGTTAACTGTTAATCCTAGCTGTAGGAGTGAGATCATGGAATGTTGGCAACTAAATATGTCGACCCTGAAGGCCGAAGTCTGTTGAATATTAGTGAAGCTTTTAGTGTAATGAACATAAATTTATTGTTAGGATGTAACAGAGGCAGTTTTCTGTACACAATGGTAACTTGTATCTGTGTAGGCTGACTGAGGACCGAGAAATACCAGGCTTTTCACAATTCTTGTTTCCTTCTTGCGATGCGTAGAGGAGGCGAGAGGAGGTGATGAACCACTGCATTGAGAACTACCCGACAGCGTTAAATTAGCATTCACGAGGGTCAGCTCCATGGCCTGGTCATCCACAGCGACAACCACAACAGGTGACAATATAACCAATCAGTCAGCACAACAACAGGTGACAATATAACCAATCAGTCAGCACCTCAACAGGTGACAATATAACCAATCAGTCACCACCACAACAGGTGACAATATAACCAATCATACACCACCACAACAGGTAACAATATCACTGATCAGTCAGCACCACAACAGGTGACATAAAACATTATCAGTCAGGGTCAACAGAGGTAAGCAGTTTGGTGTATCCACTCAGAATGATAAAATGTTCCTTGTGTTGTAGACCCAGCTGTGTTTTGGAGTGGGGGTTTGTGGCCAGTCCTCTGTACCGCATCGATAGACATCTTACCCTTGCAGTAAAAGTGCCACAGAAAAGTAAGACACATTCTTTGAATTCAATTTGTTGTTTGTTTTATATAGCACTGTTGCATTAGTTCTTTCGAACTTGTGTTTTATATGAGATGGTTGCTTTGTTGATAACCACACTTACATACATGAGAAGAATAACTGACTCTAAGCTGACATCTCAACTGATGCCCTCAATAGCTGACTGACTCTATGCTGACACCTCAACTGATGCCCTCAATAGCTGACTGACTCTATGCTGACATCTCAACTGATGCCCTCAATAGCTGACTGACTCTATGCTGACACCTCACACTGATGCTCTAAATACCTGGCTGACACCTCATCTGATGCCCTCAATAACTGACTGACTCTATGCTGACACCTCATCTAATGCCCTCAATAACTGACTGACTCTATGCTGACACCTCATCTAATGCCCTCAATAACTGACTGACTCTATGCTGACACCTCATCTAATGCCCTCAATAGCTGACTGAGTCTATGCTGACACCCTCACACTGATGCTCTAAATACCTGACTGACTCTAAGCTGACATCTCATCTGATGCCCTCAATAACTGACTGACTCTATGCTGACACCTAACACTGATGCCCTCAATAACTGACTGACTCTAAGCTGATACCTCATCTCATGCCCTCAATAACTGACTGACTCTATGCTGACACCTCATCTGATGCCCTCAATAGCTGACTGACTCTATGGTGACACCTAACACTGATGCCCTAAATACCTGACTGACTCACGCTGACACCTCAACTGATGCCCTCAATAGCTGACTGTCTCTATGCGGACACCTCATCTGATGCCCTCAAAAATTGACTGACTCTATGCTGACACCTCAACTGATGCCCATAATGTCTGACTCTATGCTGACACCTCAACTGATGCCCTCAATAGCTGACTGACTCTATGCTGACACCTCAACTGATGCCCTCAATAGCTGACTGACTCTATGCTGACACCTCAACTGATGCCCTCAATAGCTGACTGACTCTATGCTGACACTTTAACTGATGATCATAATGACTGACTCTATGCAGACACCTCAACTGATGCCCATAATGAATGACTGACTCTACCATGACACTTCAACTGATGATCATAATGACTGACTCTATGCTGACACCTAAAACTGATGCCTATACTGAATGGCCGGACTCTAAGCTGACACCTCACACTGATGCCTATACTGAATGATGGCGGACTCTAAGCTGACACCTCACACACGATGATCGTAATGACAGACTCTATGCTGACACCTCACTGATGCCTATACTCAATGACTGACTCTATGCTGACACCTAGCACTGATGCCTATACTGAATGACTGACTCTAAGCTGACACCCCACACTGATGCCCTCAATGGCTGACTCTATGCTGACACCTCAACTGATGATCGTAATGACTGACTCTATGCTGACACCCAACACTGATGCCTATACTCAATGACTGACTCTATGCTGACACCTAACACTGATGCCTATACTGAATGACTGACTCTAAGCTGACACCCCTCACTGATGCCCTCAATGGCTGACTCTATGCTGACACCTCAACTGATGATCGTAATGACTGACTCTATGCTGACACCCAACACTGATGCCTATACTCAATGACTGACTCTATGCTGACACCTCACACTGATGCCTATACTCAATGACTGACTCTAAGCTGACACCCCACACTGATGCCCTCAATGGCTGACTCTTTGCTGACATCTCAACTGATGATCGTAATGACTGACTCTATGCTGACACCCAACACTGATGCCTATACTCAATGACTGGCTCTATGCTGACACCTCAGACTGATGCCCATAATGACTGACTGGCTCTATGCTGACACCCAACACTGATGCCTATACTCAATGACTGACTCTATGCTGACACCTCACACTGATGCCCATAATGACTGACTCTATGCTGACACCTCACACTGATGCCCATAATGACTGACTGGCTCTATGCTGACACCTAACACTGATGCCTATAATGACTGACTCTATGCTGACACCCAACACTGATGCCTATACTCAATGACTGACTCTATGCTGACACCCAACACTGATGCCTATACTCAATGACTGACTCTATGCTGACACCTCACACTGATGCCCATAATGACTGACTCTATGCTGATACCTAACACTGATGCCTATACTGAATGACTGACTCTATGCTGACACCTCACACTGATGCCCATAATGACTGGCTTTATGCTGACACTCCAACACTGATGCCTATACTCAATGACTGACTCTATGCTGACACCTCACACTGATGCCCATAATGACTGACTCTATGCTGACACCCAACACTGATGCCTATACTCAATGACTGACTATGCTGACACCTCACACTGATGCCCATAATGACTGACTCTATGCTGACACCCAACACTGATGCCTATACTGAATGACTGGCTCTATACTGACACCTCGCACTGATGCCTATACTGATTGACTGACTCTATGCTGACACCTAACACTGATGCCTATACTCAATGACTGACTCTATGCTGACACTTCACACTGATGCCCATAATGACTGACTGACTCTATGCTGACACCCAACACTGATGCCTATACTGAATGACTGACTCTATGCTGACACCTCACACTGATGCCCATAATGACTGACTCTATGCTGACACCTCACACTGATGCCTATACTCAATGACTGACTCTATGCTGACACCTCACACTGATGCCCATAATGACTGACTCTATGCTGACACCTAACACTGATGCCTATACTCAATGACTGACTCTATGCTGACACCTCACACTGATGCCCATAATGACTGACTCTATGCTGACACCCAACACTGATGCCTATACTCAATGACTGACTCTATGCTGACACCTCACACTGATGCCCATAATGACTGACTCTATGCTGACACCCAACACTGATGCCTATACTCAATGACTGACTCTATGCTGACACCTCACACTGATGCCCTCAATGGCTGACTCTGTGCTGACACCCAACACTGATGCCTATACTCAATGACTGACTCTATGCTGACACCTAACACTGATGCCTATACTGAATGACTGACTCTATGCTGACACCTAAAACTGATGCCTATACTCAATGACTGACTCTATGCTGACACCTCACACTGATGCCCATAATGACTGACTGGCTCTATGCTGACACCTCACACTGATGCCTATACTGAATGACTGACTCTAAGCTGACACCTAACACTGATGCCCTAAATAGTTGACTGACTCTATTCTGACAGCTGACTGACTCTCTGCGGACACCTCACACTGATGCCCTAAATAGTTGACTGACTCTATTCTGACAGCTGACTGACTCTCGCGGACACCTCACACTGACAGTTTGGTGCCTAGGGAAGTTATCAGTGTGGCCCAAGCTGACACGCTTGTGAGGTGGAACATCAAATTGTGTTGAAATGTGTTTTGTACTTGTTCCACACTTTTCTGCTGCAGTGGCTGAATATGACAAGGATAACACTTTAGCTGACACTCCAGAGATTTTCTCAACAATGGTGAAGAAAATGGGAGTTCGAGGAAGTCAATCGAGGTGTTGATACACATGGTGACAACATCTGGTGAGGACAAGGACCACGTAGCATGTGGCAGTCTAGACCACTGACCAGGACATGTCAGTGTGACAGTGGAATATGTAGATATGACTAAGATGGATCCTGAATGACAATATGTAGATCCTCAACAAAGATGTGTAGATGTGACCCGAGATGGATCCTCCTCAATGATATGTAGGTGTGCCTGATTTGGGTCCTCAACGGAGATGTGTAGATGCGACCGAGATGGATGCTCCTCAAAGATATGTAGGTGTGCCTGATTTGGGTCCTCAACGGAGATGTGTAGATGCGACGAGATGGATGCTCCACAAAGATATGTAGGTGTGCCTGAGATGGGTCCTGAATGAAGATGTAGATCGACCGAGATGGATGCTCCTCAAAGATATGTAGGTGTGCCTGATTTGGGTCCTCAACGGAGATGTGTAGATGCGACCGAGATGGATGCTCCTCAAAGATATGTAGGTGTGCCTGAGATGGATCCTGAATGAAGATGTGTGTAGATGTGACCCGAGATGGATGCTCCTCAAAGATATGTAGGTGTGCCTGAGATGGATCCTGAATGAAGATGTGTAGATGTGACCCGAGATGGATGCTCCTCAAAGATATGTAGGTGTGCCTGAGATGGATCCTGAATGAAGATGTGTAGATGTGACCGAGATGGATGCTCCTCAAAGATATGTAGGTGTGCCTGAGCAGGATCCTGAACAAAGATATATAGACTTGTCAGAGGTCCATCATGAGCGAAGATGTGTAGATGTGACTTAGAAAGATTCCCAAAAAGGGTAATGGCGTGGATCCAGAAAGAGGATATGTAAATTGGACTAAGATGGATCCTTTACAAATTTGTGTTGATGTGACACATATGGATCTTCAGTGAAGATCCATGAGATATGACTGAATGAAGATGTGTAAATGGTTCTTGGACTTCACGGACACACACACCCTACACACCCAACACACACCTGATGTGTAAATAGGACTTGGATGGATCCTGACCAAGATATGAAAATATGTTATATTTGGAATTACATTCTCTCAGTAAAAGTACAGATTCTAGTAATTTCGTTGTGTTGAGTCCCATCAAGGATTCAAACCCACAGCCACACAGTTGTCCGTGACACACCAGCCCACACAGTTGTCCCAGACAAACCAGCCACACAGTTGTCCCAGACACAGCAGCCACACAGTTGTCCCAGACACAGCAGCCACACAGTTGTCCCAGAGACAAGGTCAACATCCCTGACCCTCCTCCTCGCCGACTGCATCAGGCGTTGAATCTGTTTTGAGGTACTGCGGTTAATTCTTGATGGAGGATTTGTTACAATGTACTTTCGATTATGGGGTATTCTGCGGCCCCCTAATGCCCTAAACATGCTCTATGGGATCGAGATCTGGCAGGTTATGACAGAGTTGCTACGCTTCTTGGCGTGAAGATATTACCAACGGCACGTGGAGGGTGTTGCCTAGCATTGTCGATCCTTGAGAACTGACCCTGGGTTCAGAGGATGGTCATCAAAATGTGGTACAACAACCCTGTCAGTGATGCACTGTTGCCCAGTCAGATTTTCCGTGATCGTCACAAGGTCAACTTCACAGTCCGTGAGGGGCACCCCAACATCATTGATCCCGCCAAACTGTACTCGTCATGGTCGGGCTCGCGTGTAAATACTCATGGAAAAACACTGTGAGTTAACCCCCATATAGACATTTATATTCATTTCATAATTATGTGTGTATGATTGATTTGGCCCTTCGGTCGCCCCATACATTAATCTTAGATATGCACGTGCTAAGGCTCAAAGGCGAACCTCACATGTAATACAAGTACTCGTCATTAAGCTTATATCAAGTTTCAGTAAACTGTTCTCACAGTTCGACAACTGGGAAAATCTGATTGATTTAGTTATTGATAAGCACACAACGACAACGGACACAAACAGAAGCGGTCAGGATTCTACTGGAATCGGCCATATTAGGGCCAGGCGTTATCGTAAAGTCGCGAATAATCCTTGGTTTTTCTTCGAGGATAATCCATGAGTTGGTTGTGAATAATGGGACTGCCCTGTCGTCTGGGCTATATATGATGCTACATTACATAGTCAATGTAAACCATCGCCAGGTGGGGCAGCGTCCAGTGGGTACCAGTGGCCAGATGACCCACAACTACACCTAGTCACACAGTTTATATGTAAACATGTTTGGAAATGTGTTTAATACAAAACGGAATACACTTTTGATGTGTACAGTCTAATCACGTTTAGGGTTTAAAAGACTTAAAATGAGCCGTCATCTCCAACCCTACACACAAAATAAACACAACATTCCCAAAATTTAAACATGTTTAAAATCATGATGAGGAAAAAACCTTGCTGAAGGTTTAAACATGTTTCAACAGGGTGTGTATCATAAGGCTTTGAGTCAAATATAGACAAGGTGTACACGTATCATAAGGCATTAAGTCAAATATAGACAAGGTGTACACGTATCATAAGGCATTAAGTCAAATATAGACAAGGTGTACCGCGTATCATAAGGCATTAAGTCAAATATAGACAAGGTGTACCGCGTATCATAAGGCATTAAGTCAAATATGGACAAGGTGTACCGTATCATAAGGCATTAAGTCAAATATAGACAAGGTGTACACGTATCATAAGGCATTAAGTCAAATATGGACAAGGTGTACACGTATCATAAGGCATTAAGTCAAATATAGACAAGGTGTACACGTATCATACGGCATTAAGTCAAATATAGACAAGGTACACGTATCATACGGCATTAAGTCAAATATAGACAAGGTGTACACGTATCATAAGGCATTAAGTCAAATATAGACAAGGTGTACACGTATCATAAGGCATTAAGTCAAATATAGACAAGGTGTACACGTATCATAAGGCATTAAGTCAAATATAGACAAGGTGTACATGTATCATAAGGCATTAAGTCAAATATAGACGAAGGTGTACACGTATCATAAGGCATTAAGTCAAATATAGACGAGGTGTACACGTATCATAAGGCATTAAGTCAAATATAGACGAAGGTGTACATGTATCATAAGGCATTAAGTCAAATATAGACAAGGTGTACACGTATCATAAGGCATTAAGTCAAATATAAACGAGGTGTACATGTATCATAAGGCATTAAGTCAAATATGGACAAGGTATACACGTATCATAAGGCATTAAGTCAAATATAGACAAGGTGTACATGTATCATAAGGCAAGTCAAATATAGACAAGGTGTACACGTATCATAAGGCATTAAGTCAAATATAGACAAAGGTGTACCGCATTATCATAAGGCATTAAGTCAAATATAGACAAGGTGTACACGTATCATAAGGCATTAAGTCAAATATAGACAAGGTGTACACGTATCATAAGGCATTAAGTCAAATATAGACAAGGTGTACACGTATCATAAGGCATTAAGTCAAATATAGACAAGGTGTACACATTATCATAAGGCATTAAGTCAAATATAGACAAGGTGTACACGTATCATAAGGCATTAAGTCAAATATAGACAAGGTGTACACGTATCATAAGGCATTAAGTCAAATATAGACAAGGTATACACGTATCATAAATAATAATAATAATAATAAGTGTTCTTGTATGGCGCGCACAAATCAAACTGCAAGGCAATTTCTCTAGGCGCTAAAAGATAGAGTGATCTGAAGAAAGGATTAAAGTTCATAAGCTTGTTTAAAAGGAAAGTTTTCAGTTGGGACTGGAAAGATTCCACGGACGCAACTTGTCGGATGTGAAGAGGCAGTGAGTTCCAGAAAAGGGGAGCTGTGTAAAGAGAACTGTCTATGTCCATATGACTTTAATCTGACCTTGGGGACATTCAACTGACAATTAGAACTTGATCTTAAAAGCCGTGGTGGGACATATTCACTGAGGAGATCTTTCAGATAGATTGGAGCTTTGTCATGGAGGCACTTGAAAGCGAGTGTGAGGATTTTATATTCTATTCTCTGTTTCGTGGGCAGCCAATGTAAGCGTATCAGCAATGGTGTAATGTGACTGCGCTTGTTGACTCGGCAAATCAATCGCGCCGCAGAGTTCTGAATCCTCTGGAGCTTGGACAATAGATCTTGGCGGATATTTACAAGAAGACTGCAGCAATAATCCAAACGTGAGAGAACAAGTGAACGAACTAGGTGGTGTGAGCTGCATCAAATGTCAGAATATCACGAATGGAAGCAATATTTCTGAGATGAAAATAGCATGACTTACAAAACAGAGTTTACGTGTGGTTCCATAGATAAATTTGAGTCTAGAAAACACCAAGGTCTTTCACGGAATCACTGAAAGGAACTTTCTCATTACCCACTACCAACGAAGACACATCCACCTTAGCAGTGCTACTGGGCGATCCACACAGCAAAACCTCGGTCTTACTGTCATTTAATCTCAGCTTCCTTTGTATCATCCATGCTTTGGAGTCAAGGATACAGTCTTCGATTATAGACATATCGGCTGGAAGTGAGTCCGGTTTAGTGGAACGCAACAGCTGGGTGTCATCAGCATATGACTCGTACATCACAACATGATGCCGAATGATATTGCCGAGATTCTTCATATAGAGTGAAAAGAGAATGGGCCCAAGAACGGAACCTTGTGGCACTCCGCATGTAAGCTGATGCGTACACGATTTCACGTCTTGAATGACCACAGATTGTGTCCTATTATTGAGGTATGAGACAAACCATCCAAGAGCTGTGCCATGAATACCAAATTCTGTTTTCAGACACTCAGTTAGTTGAACATGGTCAATGGTATCAAAAGCCGCTGATAAATCAAGCAGCGTTAGAACTGTAACATAGCCCGCATCAGCTGCAGCAAGAAGTCTCTCCATCACATGCAGAAGTACGGTCTCTGTGGAATGATCGGGCGATATGCAGACTGATGCACGTCATAGAGATCATTCAAGGTCAAGTGATCAACAAGGCGTACCTTGATTGCCTTCTCAAGCAATTTTGATATGAAGGATAAATTAGAGACAGGCCTATAGTTCGATAGTGTGTCAGCGTCTAAGCCAGGCTTTTTCAGGAGTGGCTTAACAACAGCGACCTTCAGACACTTGGGGACACATCCGGAAGATAAACTGCTGTTTATTATCCGTGTGATCACTGGAAAGCAAAACATCAATGAACTCAAGAACAAATCGTGTTGGTGCTGGATCCAACATACAAAATGTTGGTCTTGCTGATGTTAAAAGCTTTAGGACCTCTGCTTCTGAAAATGGTGCAAAAGCACTGATGAAGTGTATTTGACCCAATGGCGTTGGTTCATGATGCGTTACAGGTATATCCAATGAATCAAGTTCATTTCAAATCTTGCTGATTTTGTCAACAAAAAAAGCTATTGAAGTTATCCACAAGTTCCCCAGATCAGACGTCTGTGGGAGAGCAGAATCCTTAGCCTTGCCAACTAAAGCGGTTTAGGAGCTGATACATCTCTCTGCTGGATCTTACTGACTGTAGAGCTGATAGAGTGTATGCAGACTTTGCCCTCCGTACTGCCCTAGTTACACAGTTTCTAGCGGCAGTGAACATTTGACGATACACTTCTAAACCCGACTGTCTCCATCTCCGTTCTATGACGACGCTCTCTTTTTAAAGAAGCGATCTCTTCATTAAACCATGGTAACGACGAACGGTCCGGGGAATATTCTTCGCTTTAAAGGGTGCATGCCTATCAAGGAGATGGGATAGGGTGTCATTATACAATTCACATAAAGTTTCCGGATCATCAGTTTGAAGCTCGTGAAAAGTAGTGAGTTTAGTAAATCTGATCTAAAGTCCTCCTATCAATTTTTCTTAATATTGCGAGATTTGACAGTTTTAACAGACTTTGGCGGTTTCACTAAAGATAGGATACAGGTGATAACGTGGTGATCAGACATCTGGGAATCCAACACAGATACATCATCCAAGATATCCCGGTCCTGTCGAGGGTATAAAGCATTAACAACCCAGTCAAGGGTATAAGGCATTAAGTCAAATATAGACAAGGTATACATGTATCATAAGGCATTAAGTCAAATATAGACAAGGTGTACACGTATCATAAGGCATTAAGTCAAATATAGACAAGGTATACACGTATCATAAGGCATTAAGTCAAATATAGACAAAGGTATACATGTATCATAAGGCATTAAGTCAAATATAGACAAGGTATTGTACACGTATCATAAGGCATTAAGTCAAATATAGACAAGGTGTACACGTA